>NC_143396.1:236443214-236751714 GCF_052110815.1 Crocodylus siamensis | reverse complement strand
AATGGGCTGGCCTCAGAGATGATGCTCAAGGGCAGCCAGACAGTTTCATTAGGGGCAGGTCATGTCAGACCAACCTGATTGCCTTTTATGATCAGGTCACAAAAGCATTGGATACAGGTGTTGCTGTGGACGTAGTCTTTCTGCACTTCAGCAAGGCCTTTGACACCATCTCCCACCCCAACCTCATTAAAAAATTGGGTGACTGTGGCATTGATGCCTACACAGTCAGATGGATTACAGATTGGCTGAAGTGTTGCACTCAGAGGGTGATGGTGGATGGGTCATATCTGACCGGGGGAGAAGTGGGCAGTGGAGTCCCTCAGGGCTCAGTCCTTGGGCCCGTGCTGTTCAATTTCCTTATCAGCGATTTGGACGATGGGGTGAAAAGCAACCTGTTTAAATTTACTGATGATACCAAAATTTGGGGTGAGGTGAGCACACTAGAAGGGAGGGAAAGACTGCAGCAAGACCTGGATAGGTTGCAGGGGTGGGCTAACAAAAACAGGATGCGTTTCAATACTGACAAGTGCAGCGTCCTGCACTTGGGCAGCAGTAGCCAGCAGCACACTTATAAGATGGGAAACTCCCTTCTTGAGAGCACGGAGGCAGAAAGGGATCTTGGAGTCATTACTGACTCCAAGATGAACATCAGTGGTGGAGGAGGGTGTGCAGGGGAACCTGCAAGATTAAAGGATCTGCAGCACATCCATTTCCCCCATGAATTTGGTAGGGCCCTAAATATGATCAAGAACTTAGACATAACCAGATGAATGAAGGATATGAGATTTACTGACAGTACTGATTTCTGATTTTATATTCATTAAGATATTAATATTGTAACACATAGTAGTTAGCAATTCACTTGTTTTAGTATTTTATGATAGCATATTAAGAGGCCTGCTTCCAAAAACTTCAGAAAACGAGACCAGGACAACATAAAACAAATTCCAAGCAGCTCTTGATTAACTCATATTACAGGGCACCAAAAATTGTTAGAAAGGCATCAACTATATGAGCCTTAAAGCATCTTAGGTACAATATTGCATGCATTCAAATTAGACAGATTGCATGACAAGCAAAGGAATATTAAATGGAACTTCGACACAAAGTTTCACAATCACAGTGACTTCAAAAGGACAGGATGTTCTGCTTATTTTTTTAAATAAGCACTGAAGACAAAGTAGGCACAGAAAGCAATTTAAAAGAATCACAAACTTGGCTTTTTTGATTTGTTCTTATGTGCCAAGAAGATGTATTTGTATTTTTGACTAAATATTTTGAATTCAGATTTGAGAGGTAAAAGAGAGTTTATTTTGGTTTAGGTAAAAAATTCCTGCAGCTAAGTTGAAAAATTTGCAAAAAAAGAAAGGAAATCAATATGAATTAGGAAGAGGCAATAGTTTTCTTCTGGTAAATTTTACTGGACTAATTCTACAGTTCAGAGAGACTGTTGGACAAACTTTCAGGCACAAAATGACATTCTTCCAAACTCTGGATCAGAAAGCTTATTCAACACTTCTCCCAACTGTATAGTTGGTTCAGTAAAAGATATCACAACAACCCCCTGCTTCGTGTACACTTCTTGGAACACCACAGCTACAACAAAGCTCCAAACCATATTTAGACCAAATTTAAAATTATTGAGCAAGAATTTGACAGAATTTTCATCTGATTCCTTAGTGTTCTTCAATTCTTCCAATGCCAAATTTCCCAGTAGAATTTGTTCTCTGCCACAGTTAATATTGTATTTCTCTAAATATTTATCTTTCTTGGCACTTCTATATTGTTCTTTTGCTGTAGATTCATAGATTCTTAAATGTAGGGTTGGAAGGGACCTTGTAGATCTTGTAGTCTGACCCCCTGCCCTGGGCAGGAGAGAACATGAACACTTTTATTTTTATAGAATTTGATACTGGAGTTTCGCAATTATATTTTCAACGAGCTTTTGAATTCCTATTTATTCAAGCTATAAAAAACTTCTCCAAAATTAGTTGACACAAATCATGAATGTAGTAGAACAAATTTGAGCTTGTGAGAAAAATTTCAACCATATCCTATCAGATTATGCAGTTCTGTTCAAATTGAAACATTCAGCAAAATCACATGAATTTCATCTGAATTTTGGTTTGGAAGTAGAAAAAATTCCAGGAATGCTCAGTTTTTTGTGGGGTTTTTATGGACATGTTCAGAATGAGATGCTTTGCCTTTTTCTTTTGTTTTGAAACCCATTATTCTTGAGAATGGTATTAAATATAATGCACTAACAATTTAAAATACAAAATATAAAATAAAAGCTACCAGAAGTTTACTGCATTCAAACTAAAAAAAAAGGGAATGTACAAAACCAAAATTGGTGCTTCTGCAATATGCAGTATTTGGACAAAAAAAATGCTAGTCCAGTATAGTTAAACTTTTAATTAACTTAATTCTGCTTGGATTTTGGCTTAAATTCGAGTGCTGTATCAGCACTTGTTAGATATATCCTTGGTAAGCAAACAGCAGAGGTTGTGAAGTCTGTACCCATCATTTACAGGGACACCCTTTTTGACCTCATTTTGACAGTGATCTTATTGTTTGCTTTAAAAAACTTTAGGACAAAATAGCTATAACCAATGTAGTTCAAAGCCAATTAAAATATACTAGCTATCTTTTACTTGAGAGGCATTTGTATCGATAAATAAATAAATAAAATAAGGAAGTTCAGAGACTAAAAATATGACAGTTCTGTGCTGTCTTGCCAGTCACTTCAAAATTTTGGTATTGCGATATTTGCCACTCACACATGGACTATTTGTCATGGTCTTTTAGTGAGAGAAACTAATGTAGTCGGACACCTGTAAATGGACTGTGGTGGAAGAAGCTGAAGTCATCAGGTAAGCACTATAAATATTTACAATTCTGGAAATTCTGGTTCTTCCATGCTGCAAAATGTCAAGGGCAAGGATTTATTTTTACCTCAAAACTCTGACAGGGCCTGCATATATGTCCTTTTTAAATCTTTTCATTATGAAGAGGTTATAACTAACATACACTGTGCTTTTAAAGTAACAAGAGAGAACAAGGACTAGACACACATGGACGACAAAATATACTCTTCTACCCACCTGCTGGTCCCTCCTGGTAAAGTTTTAGGTGAGCTAGAGACAAAAGCATAAATAAGCAAGAGTGTATTTTAGATTCAAACAGCATATTCATATTTTCACATTTGTTCAATATACTGGGTGTACCTCTGTGGATTTCATGTGAAGTAGCAGCAATCCTAAGAACATCATTACTTATCATTGTTATTCAAAACATCTCAATCATTATCAGAAAAAATTGTGAACAATTTATGAATTGCTTACTTTCTGTTAATTGGTGTTAAAAATTTACTGTTTCTACTAAAATGTCAAGAGCAAGTACTTTTAAAAAATGAAATCTTTTAACACTACTTGCAAAATATACCATAAAAGAAAAACAGTTAACCATTGCCCCAATAAGGAAACACTTGATAGTAAAATGAACTTGCAAGTATGTCTGTCAGAGTCACCTCCTAAAGTGACACACAACTCATTGTGTAATCATTAACTCTCTCTTACACATCTACAATTTTAAAGTTTTCAATTGGAAATGAAGGTCATGAAACTCACTCCTGACTGCCTTGCATGATGTCCTTAGCAGGACAAGGAATCTGATTCAGACCAGAAATTGTGCTTTGCATTTTTTTCACAGATTTGAATACCTTGATTAGAAAGGCAAATGATTGGGGTGGGATCTCTCTTTTATTTACTTTTTTAAGGAAGAAGGGATTGGTTTATTAACAAATAGGGACTGTACTACTATTTATTTTCTATGAGCTAGCATGCAAATCCAATGCAACAGCTGCTGGTAGAATTAAAGCACATGTAATGTTACAAGTGAACTGAAGTGTATCCTCAACTGAACTATCTCAACTGTTGTCTACGCCATGGGTGACTGGTGTCTCCCAAGTCTGGGGTCTCCCAGCCACCAATCACCAGCTGGGGGCCAACTGCGAGGTCCCCCAGCGGCCAATCACTGTGCCAGTGGCGCAACACTTCCAGTTTCACAGCTGGTGCTTCCAGGGATGCACAGCCAATCTCAGGGGGTGCACATGCATCACCCCACTATGTGTTGCCAATGGTCTATGCAATACATGCTACAACCTGTACATATTTCCCTGATGGACAACACACCTACCATAATGTAAGAATAACTTTGGACAACTTGCATGCTTTACACAAGGATTTAGCATATGTTCCTGTGTAAAAATTATTGTCATAAAGTTGTCATATCAAGAGAAAGCAAGCTATTTGTATGCAGATGAATGCAGACAATTATAACAATACATTACACATCCTTCTAAATTAAGCTGATGATTCATAGCAGGATTCTTTGTAAAGTTTAGTATGAGCAAAAGTACAATTATTAAACCTCAATTAGCCATTGTAGAATACATGCTGTTTCTCTTCATATATTAATACTTATACCAAATACAAGTCGTATTTAACTTTATGTGCAAAAAGTTAACTTTTACAAGTCCAAATATACTTATAAAAAAGTTAAAACAACATTCATCTAAATCAAAAATCCTCCCATTCTCTCCACCTTCCTTTTACTTCCTCCACCTAGTACAAGCTAAATATATGAGCCTTGCATTGTGCCCTGAAAGTGAAAGGCACAAGCTTAAATATAAATACTACATTCTCTTAGGCTCTGAACTGAGTTAGATGATTTTGCTTGAGGTTTGGTTTTTTTGGTTGTTTCTTTGGTTTTGTGGCCAGGAAAGGCAGAGATGTCCAAAGTACTCTGAAAAATTAATTTAGCCTCAAGTTAAAAAATCAATTTAAGCTAATGCCAAGCTTTCTTCTTCCAAGTTAACTCAGCTTTTTTGGATAATTCTGCCTGAGAACTTTCCAGGATAGTTCTCCATAGCCCACTTTCTTCTCAAGATACTACATAAACAATTAGAAGCTACTATGCTCTCCGCTGAAAGCTGAAAGTTATGTGTAGCAAAATTTCAATAACTGCAAACTTCTGATATAAACATAGCTGCATTTTAGCTATTATACTATATTTTCTGTAAATAAACCCCCCTCAGTTATTATTCCTTGTGCTGTCATTCTCAAAACACACTTTTTCCTGAAGAATTCCTTACATTTCCTTCTCTGCTATTTTGTCATGCAGCTTTCTGCTTCAACCACTAGATGTCACTAATACATCCTCATATCCACAGAGCTGTATTGTACAAATGGTACAACTCAACTATTCACCAAGCTTTGGTCATGACTCTGTGCTTGCCCAGGAAAACTTCTGGTTGAGTAAGAAACGCTCTGACTTTCCCCTCATTAAATGCAGGGAAAGTAACTGTAAGAATATTTATTTTCAGACATTTCTACATAAGAATAAATGTCTTGTTATAGCTTGAACTGTCATTCCAAATGGTTGTTTTAATATGACTAAGATGTACACAGAAATGCCTGAGGTTAAGAGAAGCTATTTTATAAATTACAAAATTTTAATAGGCAAATGTGCCTTTAAGCAATTCTAAAAATGATAAGGTAGAAGGCAGGGCAGATTTGCATCTTGTAGACTAAAACAAATTATTTTATTTATAAAAATAACTTTGTCATAGTGTCTGACAAAGTAAGCTGTTGCTTATGAAAACGTATGCATCTATGAATTAGTTAAATTATAAGGTGCAATTCTGCCCTGTCTTCTACCTGACTTCAGAGTACCAATTTAACTGATCATCTTGGGAGAGGTAGTTATATATATATCCAACAGAGGTCTTTAAAAGTTGTTCAGTGAAAAAATCCCTATAATTTTAAAGACCCACTTAAAAGCATTCTACTACTGCTCCCAATCCAGAGCCTGCAGACCCTGTTACTGCATTAAAGCAAGTAAATTAAATTTAATAATTAGAATTAAGAAAATATCATATTTACTCAATTCTAATACAGGGAGGAGGGCCTCATTTTAGGATTGAATACAAGAGTAGTGGGGTTATGGCAGGGGAGCAGTCAGTTGCTGTGGCTCAGGCTCCAGCTCCTACCTGTGGGCAAGCTTGAGGGAGTCCAAAGAAGAGCCACCTGTATGATCAGAGTCCTAAAAAGCAAGCCATACGAGGAAAGGCTGAGGGATCTGGGACTCTTCAGCCTGAGGAAAAGAAGGCTGAGAGGGGACCTGTTAGCAGCTTACCGCTACACTAGGAGAGTACATCAAGGGCTTGGTGAACAACTGTTCACCAGGGCACCCGAGGGGAAAACCAGGAGTAATGGCCACAAACTCCTGGAAGATAAATTCAGGCTCAACGTTAGGAAAAACTTCCTCACAGTCAGGGTGTCCAGACTGTGGAATAAGCTGCCTCCAGAGGTGGTGCAATCATCTACCCTGGAAATCTTCAAGAGGAGACTGGACGGGCACCTTGCTGGGGTCACCTGACCCCCAGTTATCTTTCCTGCTTGGTGCAGGGGGCTGGGCCCAATGATCTTCCTATGTCCCTTCTGGCCTTGCAGTCTACCTGGGGTCAGAGCTGTAGCCACAGCTCCTGCTTGCCTTCCTCACCACCTCTGCATCCTGCCATCTTCCTCTCCAACCACCATGCAGGTTCTAATCCCTTGACTGCCCCCCTTACCCTTGCTCAGTGCCAGCAGGCTCACAAGCTGTGACAATGCTGCAGCCCGGAGCATGGAGCATGGCCCCAGCCCAGCCCTACAGTAGCAGCATGCAGCTCACAGGACTGATATGGGTGCTGGTCTGGGGTCATGCTCAATGCCCCAGGCTAGAAAGTGGATAGAGCCTGCTGGCATGGAGCAAGCTTGACTGGATTCCCTCCCCACACAACCTCCACCCCCATGCATAGATTTAAAAGCCACCAGAGAAGGAGCTGGCTGTACCCTCTACTATTCATTTTATCCAACAGCACAGTGATTGGAGCACTAACCCAGGATGTAGGAAACACTTTTAATTTCCTTCTGTGCTTGGAGGGCTTCACACCTCTGCTGTCTCTCAAGGGAGAGTCCAAATCCTGAGGGTACTGTATATTTTGAATTGCTGCTCTCAATCACTCCTGTTGAGCCTTTGCAAAAATAATTTGTGTGGTCACTGGAGTCTACCTCTCAGCTAGATAAGTGTCCTAACAACCAGAGGCTTATTAAGTTTACAGTACCTGTATTTTTTTGTAACAACTTAGGGTGGTCTAATAAGTTGGCATTCTTTGGGACATGGTCCCATTTTTTCAGACCACCTGAACATCCATACCTCAATAACTGTCTAACCAACCTCAGAATAAGAGCCATGTACCTCATCACTTTATTACAGCAAAAAGGTGCATCGATAATTTTTCCCCCTGCTATTTTTTATTCTACTCCCTCTCTCTTTTCCTCCCATGAGTAGGGTTTCATCCCTTTTCCATTGCACCTACTTCTGTCTCTCTTCCAAAAGCCTCCACCACCAACACCATGTGGTTTTCAACTTCTCCAGCCTACCTAGGTAGTTTGTTCCAATACTTAACTGTTCTCTGTGAGAAAGTTCTACCTAATAAACAGCCTAAATTTCCCTTGCTAAATTTTAATGCAGAGTACAGGGTGAAAGGAAGCAGCTGAAAGATCGCCAAGTAGATTACTTCAGAAAAGACTTTCCAGTAATAAGGTAAGTGGATAAACTTGAAGAAAATTGGTCCCAAATAAGCTGAAGATTCAAAATTGGGGTCCTCAAGGTTTCATAGAAAATATAATCTTATTCCTGTAAACTGAATGGCTTCACAAAACAGTTATGAAGCCCTAGAAAACACTAGAGGCCAGATATTTTGATAAAACAGAATAATTTCAACAAAGGCCTGGGCTTCCCTCAAACTCATCTATCTATATGAAAAACCCTCTACCCACTCTTTCAGCATAAAGCCTTCTTCAGAGGTAATCACCTGAGTAACTATCTGCTTGATCTTTCCTCTCCTGTCACAGGTAAAGGTACATCTACAGCTAATTTACTTGATGACAGGCATTTATAAGTTCACCTGTCATTTTTGTCCTCCTAGCAAGGCAGCAACAGAGCCATTGCTGCTGGGCACCTGCAGCCTCATTTATCTCTCAGCAAATGTCCTGCCTATTCCATATTTACAGAAAGAATCATTCTATTTTTGGAACATGTGACATAATGTGCAATTATCCAGCTGGGATGGCAAAAGTACAAAAGTACAATACAGCAAATAAATACCACCCAACCAACAAACAGGAGAAGCAGGCATAATAAAAAATTTCTTCTGGAGTAGCACGTTCTGCACATTCTACTTAGCAAAGGTTCTAAGGAAAAGAAAAACTTGTCTATTCTACATTATTTATTCAGTTTTATAAAATTTGCCTCTACCATATTCCACATATACATATATGCTAATTTTCTTTACAGCCTAGAAAAGCTGGAGGACTTTTTCCTATATACATGAAATGAACTGGAATGTAAGAAAACATACATTAAAATGGATATTATACAGATGAGAGCATGAATGTATTAGCTGAACTAAATGTCATGTAATTATACTGAACCTGGCCACAAAATCCACATACCTAGATATAAATTTTCACAAACATTGTGGTTATTCAGAGCCTGGATTTAGTCAGACTCATTTTTAAGCCACGCATGTTCAAATACTGGACCTAACATAACTAACTTCAATATATATGCAGATTAAGACAGCAGTACAAAATCTGTTACAAGAGAGGGAATTCCAGTAAACCAACAGGCTTCACTAACTGATCCAAAAATGAAAGCCCAAAGTTGTTATTCTATTTGTACTATGCAGACTCATCCTGGTTTTAATTTCTTCTAAATTGGCCCAATCTAACAATAACTGTTTAGTAAAATCTGGTTAGTAAAATCTAAAATCCACTTCAGAGGTTGTCACATCACAATGTAACAGCATCAGAATTACAGGTGAATAAATAGCAACAGAAAGACTACAGTAAGAGAAACAGAGTCGTTTACAGAGCATGCAGACATGCCTTCTGGCTCTTCAGTAGATGGATCAATCCTTTCCATGAGCAGAAAACTGGTTTTAAAATAAAGTTTCTTTTATAACTGGACCTGATCTGCTCTCTATGTGAAAACTGAAAAAACCTTATAGCTATAGGGATACACAATTTTCTCATGGCTTTGAATGCCTAAAAAAATCTTGTTAGGCCTATTTAGCAATGTGAATATACTCTTTCTATGTCCACAGGTCACACAAAGTCACAGTATTTCTATATAGAAATAAAAATGGAAGCAGAAAAAGTAAACAACAAAATGCTTCTCCCTTCAAATTATGTTAAAATTATGTAGGACAGAGTATAACAAAGGTAGGATTGACTAGTTTAAAACAATTTGTTGACATGAAATTAAGCATGCCTTCCAAGAACCTCTTCAAGATATGTATGCTAACACGAGCATGGGAAGTGATCACAATTTTTCTCCTTTTTTTTAATTCAGCCTGTCTCCCTTTATCTAATAATGATAAATTGACAGTAATATTTCACCTTGAAGAGAAAATCCTAGGGTTGTTTAACCTCTGAGCTAGGCAGGTATTCTTATCCCAATTCTACAAAAGAAGTGAAGTGCAGAAAAATGACACTACTTTCTCAATGTCTCATAGTTGGGAGTGGATAAATAATCTTGTGCATTAGCACAAGATCATACTTCTCCTATTTGTACCTGCAGATTTTTCTGATCTCACTTTTCCCTCCCTTGTTGTCCCACCTCTCTTTTCTCTTTGATTCGCAAGCCTGGCTTTTTCTTCCCACCACTCTTGTGCTTTTTCCGTTTGCCATTTACCACCATTGCCCATTCTCTCCTTCACTTTTGCCTTTCTGCTCCTTTTCTCCCCTCAAAACTGTTCCATTCTTTCCCTCTTGACTGGGTCGAAATATACCTCTGCTTAGGTCCAGAAAACAGCAGAGATAGCCTATATCCTTTGAGAATCACATCAGTGTTGAGGGTGTGCTGGGGGGAGAAGGAATGGGTTTGGCTGTCTGCTCATAAGCCCCAGGGGTAGCCAACTAGTCATCAGGAGAAGAAGGGTGAAGGTGAAATGTAGCTCACAACCAACAGCACTGCTTATTAGTTATATTTCACCAGGCATGAGTGAAGAGGAAAGAGGTGACAGTCACTCTAGATGAATGACATTTGGAATATGTAATCTTAAAACGAATGCATTATTCACAAGCAGTGAGCTGACTTCTAATATAAACATCAGCTTCTCAACAACACCTAGTGTAACTTGCCAAAATGTGTGATACCAACTTATGATGATTTAACATATCTGTCATGTTGCAGAACATATATGACAGAACATGTAAAACAATTTAAAACTCCACCATGTGAACTACAGTCAAATTGGCCTGTGACTATTAGCTCATAAAACCTCTAATTTCAGCCAAGCTATGCCTACCAGTGACTAATTTACCAGTTTTGCCCTAATTCACTTATCCTTTATACGAGGGGTGCTCAACTCCCGGCCTGCAGGCCAAATCCAGCCTATGGAGGCATGTCATCCGGACTGCAGGTCTCCTCATGGGTCTGAAAACTTGGAAGTGGGGCACAGGAGCAATTAACTGTCTATTTCCTGTTACCAAATTTCTGGACACATGTGGAGCCCAGTGGGCTGGATAATGTGATCCTGCTCACTAGGTAGGATACACGGGGCTAATTAAGTCTGGATCCTAATCCCAGTGCACAGGGCTGGGCAAAGGTGGTGCAGAACCTGATCCTAGTGCACAGAGCCGATCTGGCTTGCAAACTGGTCCTGTGACACTCAACCAGCCCAGAGGGCCAAAAGGTTGAGCACCACTGCCTTATACTGTTCATTACAATAAAATCCATAGCAGAATTAACAGGGTACCTAGTACTATACCTAGTAACAACTGCTAAGTACTATAGCTGTTAAGTATTATACCTAGTAACAACTGTTAAGATCAAATGCATTCAAATAACTAAGTAAACAAGAGCCCATCATGACTAAAGATTTCATCATCATTCTGGTAAGACAAACAAGAATGCTTTCCTGTGTCATAGTCAAATCCATTTGGGTGTGTCTGCATGGCACCATGTAATGCTGGCTACTCAGCAGGTATAATTAGCTCAGGTGGAGGATTGCACTATTACTTCCAGTCCCTGAGCTAGCTCTACAGGGTTCTGAATTGTACCATGTATCCTTTGTGTGACAGCTCCCTTCAGAATTTTATAATAATTAAACATACCCTAAACTATAATTACCTCATATGAAAGTTAAGTCCCCGGATAATGTGCCAGAGAGAATTGATTTTATCTCTTTTATACACCAATAAAGGCTCGCATAATAAGTAATAACTGATATCTCTAAAGAGCTGGCAGTCTTGTATCTCTCTTATACACCAATAAAGGGTAGCATAATAAGTAATAACTGATATCTCCAAAGAGCTAGCAGTCTAATTTCTCCTTTTGCATCTTGGCAATAAACAATGCTTTCTTTCATGAAAACTTTCTTTGCTAAAACTCTTCCAACACAAACCTACAGTAAGTGCATTGTCATCAATTGAATAATAAAGTATATGTAATGTTTCTATCAGAAAATGTGATCACACTGATTTTAAAATGAAGCAGTTGATCCAAATCAGATACTTTGCTTGAGATTCTAGTTCATAACTGCAGTTTCTAGTTACTACCACAATACCAGTCAGCAACAACAACGATGAAGCAAACCTTGAATAAGAGGCTAAACAGGGGGGAGTATAGTTGTGCAAAAATATACTGAAGCACTTACCTGCCTTGTTAGGTGCCCAAGTCTAGAATTTAGGTGCCTCTGACTCACTCAAAACCACTGCTCTGCTGATACTTAATTCCAGTTTCACTGGTGAGCAAAGCTGTCTAAAACACTGAGACCATCCAAACGCAAAAGAGCTCTCACTCAAACTGAAGGCCAAGAAGGTGTTTCTCCCCTCATCTTGCCAGCAAAAATGCTTAAAGCATGCATGGTCAAAGCATTTGGGTTGTGTGAGACTTCCATTCAAATGCTTCTGCCTTACTTGGACCAGGACTTTGCGCACATTTCACTTACACCCCAGGATGACTACCATGCTATTGGCTATTCTCTCACCTGTTGGAACATTTCTACTCTGTATAAGCGATTTCACATTTATTGATGGACAAACTAGACTATCATTGTTCCACATGTCAGCTGAGTGCTCTACCCACTACAGTCCTGAGTAATTTGGTAAGGAAAACAAGGCATAGGCACCAAACTCCACAAAGCTTCTCACAGAAGAAAGTACCTGTCTGGCCATCATTTCAGTCCAAGTTAATTTACACCATCTCATCTCCGCTTGTTTCTGAGGGCCCCTTCCTTACGAGGTTAACTCCTTCTTGCATTGCATTAGTAGCCTGGAACCTTAACTTGGGCTTAAGCACTCCATAAGGCACCAGGTACCTAGGAGTTAGGCACTGTAATGCTTATAGGCCTTTAAGATCTATCTTACAGAAATTTAACACTCATAAAACAGTTTGAATATCATGCAATAACATACTAGGAACCAGCAGGGTATATAAAGAGGAGTTTTATTTGATGAAATAAATAGGCAATAGAATTTGCCACAGAACTATCGTATTTTACCACATATAACCCACGCCTTTCACCCCAAAACTAGCTATGGAAAATTAGGGTGCACATTAAATGCAAGGAAAAGGGATCCCCACAGGTCTGGAAATTTGTCTGGGTTGGGGCCTGAAGCAGTGGCAGTGTTAATTGCTGCCACTCTGGGGGGCATGGCAATTAACACTGTCAGCATCTCCTCCCCCACAACCAAATTTCTGAATCACTAGGGACTCCTCCAACCAACCACACGTCAGAGTGGGTCAGCATGCAGAATTCGTCTGTGACCAGAGCCAGCATTTTGTGTTCAATCCAGTACATGGCCCTGGATCTGAGGTGTGGGGTCAAACAGAACGTGCCAAGCCCAGGACTGCTTAAAAATACATAAATACATACTTACGTGTGTGTGTGTGTGCATGTGTGCATGTATACAAAGGAAGCATATGCCATCTTATTAAATTCTATAAACTTGCAGAACCATTTTTATTGTACTGAGTTGCTTTCATCTAAATGCATTTGGGAATTTTCCAGAAGCATGCACTTCAGGGAATTCAATAATCCAGTTATCTTTCTTAAAAGGACGAAGAGTTAAATTGACACTATGGGGACTTCTGCACATGCAATTAATGCAAAGCAAAACTCTGGAACTTATTGCTCCAGAGTTTATTGCTTCTGGGCACACCGTTTGAACCATGTGCCCAAGAATTCAGCACGTTGAGCTGGGTCAGAGCAGCACCAGCTGGCAAGTGGCTCCGGTGGTCAACGGGATGGAAGAAAAGAAAGGTGGATGGGGCTTAAAAGGGTCTGATGATAAACGTCCTTTTCCGAGAGTACTTGGTGATACTAAGAGAACTCTCTGAAAATCTGGCCGCGCGGCCATTACAAAATGGTGCCGGCAGAGCAGAGAGCATGCCGAAAGCCGCTCTGATGTCACCGCCCACTCCGAACCTGCCTCCTGTCACAGCGCCCCCTATGGTTCCGCCTATGTGGAACCCGCCTCTGGTAACAGCGCCATCCACAGCAATTACGTCGCCACCACTGTGCATGGACCGGTGCCACCTGGAGGACATACGAGTGAATAAAGACAATGAAAACAAAACTGAACCAAACGCAAGCATGAGAGACAGTGTGGCCACGCCAATGGGAACCAGCATGAACGTACCAACAAGAACGAACACCGATGAACCGACAAGCATAAAAGCGAATACAAATGTGTCAACAACAACAAGCAATGAACCCAAATGATACGAACCAGAACCTAGCAAATTACGAAACGAACTGATACAAACTGAACCTGAATCTGAACCCGGACAATACCCGATCGAAAATTTTCCTACCCATTCTCGATGGGTAGATCAGAGACCAATAACTCGATGCCAACAGTAGCCGATACAGAATTTACCACCAACAAAGAGATGGAACCAGTCATTCCGAGTCAGCTACTCGCCCGCATGGTGAACACCTGTGGAAAGGGCAATGTTCGGATTTTTGCTGAAAAAATCTGGCTTATCAAAAGACAGGTTAAGACAACTGAAAGACTGCGAGCCAGTCGACGAGATACTGCTCCTTGATACAAAAATGAACTAGAACTGGGACGCTCGGAAACCGCAGAGTAAAGAACGCATGTACTGCTGTTTGGCTTATGATGTTGTGCTTTTGACTAACATTACTTGTTTATACTTTGCTTTTCAATTTTTGAAACGGAGGTTGCGAAGTTTATCTGTTTTTGTGTGTACAAAATTACCCCCTCACGTTAATGTAAAATTTGAGAACGAAGACAAAAATGAAAACTAAATTTAAAACTCCTGTGTTGACAGCAAGGGGGCATGTCCGGACCAAATTTTGAATGTATGCTGGCAACACAAGAGTTAAGTTTGATCATGCGCAGACAAGCAGGCAAGGCCTATGGAAAATTCCACATCGTACCCAGCATGTGCCCCTTGGGTGACCTGTTGGCTTGTCAATCAAGCGTGACTTACTTTTCCACCATGCGCATGCTCAGTCATATACAGAATCTAATCAGAGGCATGCTCTGTTTGGCTAAGAGCATGACTTCATAGAACTAGAAAATTCTTCAGAGCAAGCAACCCGATTGGCCACTTGGTTGCTATAGAGGGCTTGTGAGCCCCCACCTTTGGGTTCTCTCTCGTTCTCTCTGTCAGTGTGGTGGTGGGTGTGTGAGGGGAGACTGTGCTCAACCTGTAAGCAGAGGCTGCCTTGGCAGGGACTGTGAGACAGGGAGAGATCGATCCAGAGAGCAGAGGCTGAGGCTGCAGGGACTGCTCTTCTGGAGGGCTTCAGGCCCACCGGTCTCCTCCTCATTGTGAATTGGCTATTCGATTCCCCTTCATTCTCGTATTGATCTTTTGGCTACCGGACTGATTTTGGCATCGATTCTGACCACGATTTCGATCAACCAGACTTACTTCAACTACGGCTTTATCTCATCGTATTCGGCACTGATCTCGGCATCATTCTTCACCGTCTTCAACCATTTCTTCTCGTTGTCCACTTGGACTGGCGTCACGACTTTCTACGTGTTACAGTTTTGTTATTTGTTCTCCTATTTTATAAGCTGTTGACCAGTCCTGGGACTATCGAGTGGACAGCCGCACCTATCCTTCGGGGTAGAAAGCAAGGGCTCACTCGGGAACCCCGTGGGCCAACAGTCTCCTTTGTTGTTCATTCAATTCGTTGTAACTGTAACCGAAGCAAGCGTCTCTGCCTATGCTCCAAAGTGTAAGTCAATAAATCTAATCTACTTTGAAACCTAACGAATCCGCGTACCACTCAGAACTCCTCGCTGCTAATCCTGCCTGTTCATTCCAAACCGCTCAGCCCACCGTGACCTTGGGGCCCTGTTCCCCGACACCCCCCAGGTAATGCAGAGGGGCTGCTTGGGACATAAAGGTGTTCCAGTGTGGGGCTATACCCTTGTGCCCTAGTCAGCCATGTGAGTGTATACACATGTGCTGCTGCAGAGTAAAACTCTCCACAGCAGGATAGTACTTGTATTTGATTAGTTTACTCCACCCTAATTGCCCTGCATGTGTAGATGCTGAGACTTTTACTGTGGAGTGAATTAGTCAACTCTGCAGTAAATGACTCATGTAGATGTGCCCCATGGGTACTGAACTCTACCGTTTTGAGGAGTTTCAAAATGCCATGCTTCCCTATGCAAGTCAGTGGGAGTTTGAAAAAATTTCACTCAAGTATTTGTACTTGTTTAAGTTACTAAACCATTTTCTCATTATATCCCTGTGGCATTGGAGGCTAAATAAAAGCTGTGTGGAAAAGTGCTCAGATCTATAAAAACAGTTAATAATCAAATCAAGTTTTCAGTTTTATAAAAAGGTAGAATACTTTTGTGAGTTTGCCTGATTTCCTCTAAGGTGAAAACCAGATTTTTGCAGTGAAACTTCTTCCTCCTTCTCTGGATGCTCAGGAGAGGAAGCTCATTAATAAAAGATGGAAATTTTTTCCATGGTGACATTTCTCCAAGAGGATCAGATTCTCCCAACAGCCAACAATAATGGCAGTAAAAACAGTGAAATTTTGCCTCTTGAAGATAGTAGATCTCATAAAACCTCTGAGACTATCAAATGTTGGAATGTGAGCATGTAACATGAAACAGATTCTTTTGTACTCCAGCACTAAGCTGGTTGTTAAAAAGGCGCTGGGCCAAATGAACTATTACTCTCTTTTTGCCTGCTGAGATCCTTAAAGAATCCAGCTGCTATTGCTTAGCTGTCAAATGTAACTTTCTAGAAACCATACTACATAAGTAATGTTACTTGACCATCTAGAAAATAATACAGGTATTCATTGCATTTAAACCATGTATTTCTTTTCAGCATACTCTGCAGGTATTAACTGATCCTCACACCCTCGTGAAGATAATACAGCATTATCTCCATTTTACAGGTAGATAAAGAAGCAGACTGGATAATTTGCCAAAGGTCAGAGAAAGCCTTTATAAAGCAGAATGAAAATGTATGAGTTAATAGCTGTCACCTCTGCACTCAGATCACTGTAATATGTGTTACTCAAATATACAAGTCATTTGCTTTATTCTAAATATCTTCACAAAGGATTCTCTTAATAGCAGCCTACAGCTCAGCTGAAAAAAGCTGAGAATTATTTCACATTTCTTTAGCTATTTCTGCAGACATTTTTGTGTTAGGTTATGAATGAGAAATCTTTTTTCTTTCCTACATGAAGTCAAAATATTGTTTATAGCATCACTACCTGTTACCATGGCAACGGTGGTTCCACGGCGACAGCATGACTTCACTGCATGATCAAGTTGCCTGGAAAGACAGGCTGCAAGGGAGCACTGTTGTTTAAAAAGACAAGCACTAGAATTATCTACGAGGCATGTTAAAAACATAAAAGCTGAATGGATTTATATTACAGTCTGATTTTGTTTTTTTTTTTGTTTTCCTCAGTATGAACAACAATATCTTTTTCTTTTCAGTCTTTTATAAATTTTATTTAAACATTGGAGCAAACTGCTTCACTTTATACAAATGGTTGCACTGACCCTATACTCACTAAAAAGCATTTTTTAACAGGGATCATAAGACCTGCAGTTTTTCCTAGAGTGCCTCTGTGATGACTGGCTTTCAAACACAAAATGGGAAAAAATAAAGAATTCCACAGAGAAAGGGTTTCTTTCAGCAAAAGAACAAAAAGCTATTGGGCTATGCAAGTAAAAGGGATGCTGACTATGATACTGGCAGCCCTTGTGATTTAGTTCTTCACAATTTGAGGGGTTTTCATGAGGACTATAGCTAGGTTAAGTAATAATCATCATTTTCAGGATTTTTTGCCCTGCCTATACGAAGCCACTCTCTGAGTTACATTCTCCAGTCCCTTGTTTCTTGGGAAGAAGGGCTGCTGAAGGAATTGCTTCATTCAGAGCAGAGTGGCTTTTGGGGTACAGGAAGGGGTAAATGGAGTAAGAGGCCACTGTTCTTGCATTAGGAGAGTCCGACTGTTTTCCTGTCCGATTCCTCTCTTTAGCCATTTAATAACTGGGACTACATAATTGTGGGAGTGGAGAACTCCTGGGCCTGTCTCCTAGGCTTTGCAAAAGAAAGAGGCAGATCCTGCTACAGCTTCCCTCCCTCAAAGTCTAGAAAAAGGAAGTGTAAAAACCTTAGGAGTAGCAGGCAGGAGGATAGAGCAGTCAGATATGAGAGCTGGCATTGATAGGATTTAGGTGAGAGCAACAGGGTGCCTAATTAGCTACTAGTCTGTGGAGTGAGATGTGGAGATATGTAATTAATTCAAATATTGGAGTCTGAAGAGAAGCTGGGCTCTATGAACTATTCAAGAAGCCCCCAAGAGCCCAACTATAAACTATATGAACTATTCAAGAAGCAGCAGAAGCCAAAATTCTCTTCATAACAGTTGTCATAACTGTCATCCACACGGTGGACTCAGGAAATTCAAAACTCATAAGACAAGAGAAGAGCAAAATATAACCTCCCTAAAAAAATTAGTTTTCTGAGCAAATGTTAGGGTTTGGGGAGTCCTTAATGACACAACTAGAACTGTTGGGGTAGGCAGTTCCATAACTTTTTGATCTGTGTTGCAAGAGTGCTGAGGCTAATTAACAAGGAATCTTTTCTTGATTTGTTGCTCATGAATAGGATAAAACATTGACTGGGAACATGAAAGCAGAAGACAACTGAGATGAGACCAGCTATTAAATGATAGAGTTCAAGGTCCTAAGGCACAGAAGGAAGGAGAGTAGCAGAGTAAAGAACTGGACTTCAGAAAAGCAGACTAACACATTCAGGAAACTGGTGGGCAGGATCTCAGAGGAGGCAAATCTGCCATTAAAAAGACAACCAGGGGAACATTATAACTTAAACCAGTTATATTAGGGGTGCTAGAGCAGGCTGTCTCCATGGGAAGAAAAATAGCAAGTTCAGCAAGAGATCACCTGGCTAAACAGCAAACATTAGCTATTACTTAGAGAATCCACATGTTTTTGACATCAGCAGGGCCAGACAAGATGCATTAAGAGCCCTCAAGGAATTAGCTGAGGCAATTACACAAAGCATTGGCTATTCTCTTTTGAGAATGTGTGGAGGTTGGATGACATTCTGGATAAGGCGAAATATATAAAAGAAAGAAGAAAGGTCTGGGAAATTGCAAACTGGTCAGTCTGAACTCTGTACTGGGAAAGATGATGGAGCATATCCTCAAGGAATCAATTTCTAAGTACCTAGAACGAAAAATGGTGATCAGGAACAGCTCACAGATTCAGGAAGTGCAAGTCATGCTTGACTGAACTAATTTCTCTCTACTGCAATGTGGTGGGCTCTGCAATGTGGAAGTGGGAGAGGAGAAGATATGTACCTTGACTTTAGCAAGCCTTTTGTCACTGTCTCCCATGACATTCTCATCAATGATTTGGAGGAATGGGATTGAAAGAACATTTAGCACATTTGTAGATGACACCAAACTGTTTCAATTGCAGACACCTGGGGAGGATTAAATTAGGATTCAGACCTTGATAAACTTTAAAAAATTGTCTGAAATTGTTTGAAATTCATTAAGGACAAGTGCAAAATCCTGTGCATAGGATTTGTCCAGAAACATTACATGCACAAGCTCAGACCAGGGAATGATTGGCTAAATTGAAGTGCTGCAGAAAAGGACATGGAGGTTACAGTAAGATGAACAGGAGCCAACAATGTGCTGTTTTTCTAAAAAAGGCCAACAGCATACTGAAATGAATTAACAGGAGTATCATTTGCAAGTCAAGTGAAATAATTCCTTTACTCCATTTAGCGCTAGTGGGGCTTCATCTATTGATTCAAGTTAGGTCGTTATCCTATGGCCTCCTTTGCAGCTTCCTGCCACCCCCACCCCGCCACAGAGAGGCATGATAGCACTCAGCCTGTGTGCCCAGTGAGCCCAATGGCCAAACACCCAGTGGGCCCCACCCCTGAGCTCTTTCTAGAGTCAAGACAACACAGACCCTGTCCCCAGTCCCACCTCCTGCCTTTGGTCATCTGTCAGCTGCAAACAGGCAGCAGGGAGAGGAGTCGGGGGGAGGGAAGGGAGGTGCCTGTATTCCCTACACAAGCCCTAGGACCTGGGTACTTGCATACACACACCTGACACTGAACCCAGGAGAAACCCTGCACTCTGGCACAGCCCCACAGAGCCTGACCCTGGCTCCCACACACCCAGCCAGGGACCCCCAAACCCCCATGCTTGGGCACAGCCCCATGGACCCTAACTCTGGCTCTTGCACACCACACCTCCATGCCCAGGCACCCTGCTACCCCAGTATGGGACCACACACCCCTCTGAGCAGGGTCTGGTATGGGTGGCTCACGTCTGGTGGGTTGAGGACTGGGCCTGCATGGAGGTAACCCTGTGAGTTTTGCAGCTTGGCTACTTCTAGCAGGTACCCAGGCCATGGGCACTTGGGGTGCTGCAAGGCTTTTTTTGGTCTGCAGCTACAGGCTCCCAGAGTATTAGGGAGGGGGGTGGATGTGGGGGGCATACTTGTCCATCCCTGGCAGCCAATCGGGGTGGCCCAGATGCCCACTTGTGCTCAGTAGTCTCTGGCAGCCCAGGGAGCCTGTGAAGCACACTGGGTGGTGTGCAGGAGTGCGCCCAACCTGCAGGCCTCAGTCAGTGCAGGCAATCTGTTCCCATTCCCCACCAAAGGGTATGTGCATACAGTTCACTACTGATCTAACCTAGACCGCTTACAGAACACTCTGTAATTTAGATCAATTCTGCCTCAAGCTTTTTGAATGTTTGTACTTAGCCTTGGAGCAGTGTCCAGTTTTGAATGCTGTGGTTCAAGAAAGATGTGGAAAAATTGGAAAGTGTACAACTGGAAAGCAGAGAGCAACAAAATGTTCCAAGACCTAGGAAAAATGATTTATGAGGAAAGGTTGGAAGATCTGGGGTTATTTAGTCTGGAAAAAAGAGAAAACTAAGGGAAGATAACAGTATTCAAGTACTTGAAGGGTGATTATACAGAGGATGGTGATCCTCTGCTGTGATCCATTGCTGTCAGCACATACTAATGAAGAAAGAACCTCCCTGCCAGCTACATCACTAGTCATTTAGGCACAGAACTCAACATATGTTAGTTATATCCACATCCTTTGCCCATCTCTTTTAAAAGCATCACTTGTGTCCTACTTTGGCTGAATCATTACCAAGTTATTTTCATCTGGATTCCTATCTCTGCCAGACATTGGGTGAGCAATGAATACTAGGATCTGTGCTCTATTAAAATTGGACTTCAAATACCATCAGCTTGTTGACAACACTACAACTCAAAATATCTTAGTGACAAACGACAGCAATGTACATGGATTTGAAGCCAGTCCCTCCTTTCTATTTACATCCCAATAAAGCATGACCTAGTTCATCTCAGTACAACATGGAGCTTTTGTTTATTCATAGTTTTGCCTTTTCTTTCTTTGTTCACATGTACCTTTGTGCTATAAAAGAGAAGTCACTAGAATGCAGTGACAAGTAGGAAACAAAAAGGTATTAAAGACCACTTTTCACTTGTTATTTTAGGAAAAAAATAAAACACTCCACACACACACACACACACACACAATAAGTTACAGAAGAAAAATCATGTTAAAATTGGAAATGCATTATTTGGCACATGTATTGACTGTGCAGGGATCTTAGATGCAATCTAAGCAAGTACATTTAGTACATCCTGGTATTCTGAAATAAGATGCACTTTTGTCAGTGTCTGAGAAAAAATTAAAGAACTAGTTAACTTTCTGAACATTTTGGGGGGTTCAGCACTTCTAATGTTATGTCCATTTCATAGATTCAGGTAGAAAAAGGTTGTAAAGCCTGATTGAATTCACAATGAGTCAATCAAATGTGGAGTCAGAAGCCAAACTTGGAGTGCTAGGTCTCCATTGCCTAGTCTATGCTCCCTCCCCTGTTACAGTAAAAATAAAACAGTGAAGTTATGTACTTTATATTTTAACAGTACTATTTTGAAACTGTTCATAATCATTTAGTGTGGCAGGTAAAAATTGTAGTAATTAATCATGCAAAAACAGGGAGGGAGGTTGGTGAGGTTGAAAAAATTATTAGAGACAAGGAAAGACTTTCATACAAGGTGAGATTTAACAGATTAGGACTGTACAGTTTCAAAAGTAAGCAAGTAAGAAAGGACATAATATAGAAGTAAATCCTATTCTTATTTACCCTGTCTGGTAATGTAAGCACAGGCAGGCATTCACTGAAACTGAAAGATAACACCTTTAAAAGGAATATGGGACACACACAAGTAACTTACTGGAACTTACAGCATTGCATGCAAGGGTTTTATTCTTTTTTGAATCCTACTCAACTATTTCTGAGTGATATTTTCAAAAGCTGCTAGATAAGAACAAAAGAGCCACTGCTTTTCTTCAGGGTTTTTAGAAAAGTCACACAAAGTAGAAGAACAACCTGAGTTTCATGAGCTACAATAAGCACTTTTTATAAGGGACATAAATGCTCTTGTTTAAGTATAAAAGCCAACCAGAGACTGGGAAAAGTTATAAAAGCATCTTTTGTGAGCAGGTTATTCCACAAGTCCAGTATTGTATTTGTTATACTACCTTTTCAAGCATCTGGCATAGGCATCTATTAGGGACAAAATACTAGACTACATAATGACGTGGTTGCATATGGCTATTTCTGTGTTCTCAATAATGTTTCAAAACTACATATATTAACACTCCTACTTCTACTCTGGATTTACCACAGGTGTGATTTTAACTAAAGAGAATAAGCAAACTAAACCAGAACCTGACAGTACCAATACCCATGATCATAATCTAACCAAACAAAAACAAAAATAATTTCTAATTTCTGGACCATGTTCATCCCTTCCACAGAATTGTACCAGAAAACTGTTTGGCCTACACTATCAAAAGCCATTGTTTTTTCCTCATGAAAGTAGAATGCAACACTGACTTCAACATGCACCCATATATCATTTACCTGCTAGGAACTGCATCTCCCTATCAAAGTGAGGGTCACCAGTCCCATATACCCAGAAATAGGATGTTTTCTAGAAGAAAATAATTGGCGTGTATATTTTTTAATCACAGAACGTTAGAAATGTTATGATTCATTTCTGCAAATCTTTCACCTTTTTGTTTTACCTGCTTCAGTGTATTTTAATCCCACTTTTTCTTCTTGATCGTTTACTTTAGGTGGTGGCCATACAGTCTGAAGCCTCCCTGGAGTCTTATCATCCTGCTCTGAAGGACTCAGGTCAGGCTATTAAAAAAGATGAAAGGAAAAAATAAAATATTGCAATATCAATCCATTCCAAAAAGCAGAAAATGGCACATTTAACTAAATTAGTGTATGGGCCAGCATGATCATAAGTTTAGTTCCCACTCATTCTAATGAGATTCAGTCAGGGGCCAAGGGGGAAGAGTATTTAAGAGCAATTGTTCTACAGAGGGGAATATCACAACTTTTACCAGTATGTTTTATACAGTGTTTTTATAACAACTTGGCATATTGGCTGTGAGAAGCTGCCTGTCCTTTTGTGAACTGAGGAGGCTATTACTACGACAGGAATGTGAAAAATTTTTCTCTATCCAAGCCAAAGTCAGAGTTTGGGGGGTTTTTTGCAGATTAATTTTAGTGGTATTTAATAATACATAAAAGCTATACATAAAGTAATAAATGGCCAGCCAGCATCTACATTTTCCTCACATACTTTATGTTGATGTGACTACAAGTTCTTAGTCTACCAAAGACATAATTTTAGAAGCATTTTTTATTTGTTTTTTATTTTATTTGTTTCTTCAAACTCACATTTGAGAATGGAAATCTGAAGCTGACTGCAAACAAACTCTTGGTTACCCAATTTCAGGCTTATTGTCCAAACCTGCAACACATACTCATATAAACCATTCTGCTGGAGCAGATATAATTCATTCATACAATTTTTCCTTCCTATTTGTATCTGCAATTGATATACACAGTGTCTTTGTTCTGCTTGTTTAATTGAACATGTCATTTTTTTTAAACTTAAGTTGAGTGAATTGGTTTATTTTGACTCATTACATTTTCCTTTCCATTATGGAAGTATATGTATCCAAATCAAAAGCACTAGGGATGCAGTCCTGAAAATACTTAGGCACAAACTGAACTTTACAGAGCTGAACTTTTCCATGAAAATGAATAAATAACTCTTTGGTGTAAAGTTAAATATCTGTAAGCATTTACAGAATGCTTAGACAATAGCATATTCTTTCTCATTAGACAATACACAGAGGCAATAACTTAAAAAAAATCTTAGGTACAGCACCAAAAATATCTGTAATTCATTGTCTGTGGCATCAGGCACACAGAGAGTGAATTTAAGCCTTATTTCACAGTTATAATATATTGAGAGAATTCATCTTGGGCATGGGGACAATCATCTGCAGCTCCTAAAGACTTTACATTCTCAATGCTTCTAAATATTCTGTCTCAAAGTGTTTTGAGTTAGGCACTCAAAATCTGAGGCTCCCAAAACATGAAGGCCAATTTTGAAATAATTATTTACTGGTGCCTTAATTATATGAGTTCATCAGTTTACCATCAGAACAAATTTCACATCTTTCTACCTCTAGACCCTATATTAGAATAAAGGTAATCCAACCTACAGATTTTTGTTCAGATGTTCCATCTCCAGGCTTTGATTTTGACCGTTCAAATACAGCTTTCAATGACTCCTTTTCATGTCTCATTTTTTGTTTTATGGCTTCTAGCTCTGAAGTGTCTGCAGTTGTCTCCTTTTTTGGAGGCCGCATAAATAGAGCCTTAAATACATCCAATGCAGACTCAGCCGGGCCCAGTTTTGTTTCTTCAGAAGGTGACTGAGGTTCTTTGCTTGAGGATTTGCTGTCTGGGCCTCCCTCGCTGTCCTCATTCTCACTACTTGCCTCACCAGAATCTTCTGCTGTATCTTCAGTTTTGGTACCATCAGTTTTGAACAGATGTGAGAGCTGTTCCAGGATGTTAGGATTTGTTTTAGGTTCAGCTGATCTCTTTTTAGCAAACAGGTCTGATGTAATATTGGCTTTCTTAACAGGCTGTCTTAATTTAAGCAAAGCCAAATCGCTGTCTCGTTGTTTTATTTCAGTGACAGTTTCTCTCTCTTCAGCAGTTTGTCCTTTTTTTCGCACACGCAACGCACTAAAGAAAGCTGGAAGCTGAAAAGTCTTTTCTCCCACTGCTGTTTTCTGAGGAGATATATTACTCATGGAAGACCCTTGCTCTTCACCACCTCCAGGTTCTTGAGGGCTCTCCGCCGCGGCAGGTGAGCCACTGGAAAGCTCATCTGCTAACATGATGTCTTCTGGAACAGAGCCATATCCCGAAGCATCCCCTGACCCTGTTGAAAGCCGCTTAGGAGGCGATGATACTGACTCAATTTCATCTCCGTCCACAGCACCTTCACTTTCGCTGCGACTGTCTGATTCTGACTCTTCCTTACACTGTTTGTTATTTTCCAAAAACTGAGCAGACAAAGCGACATTATTGAACACAGATTTGTTTGTTTCTCTTGCCTCACTGTCTAGGTCTGTGCTCTCATTGTCTGATTCGGTGTCACTTGTTGTATGAACTAAAGTACCTTGTACAAGAATGGAATCCTTGTCTTTGTCAGATGCAGACAAAAGAGCCTGTGCAGACTCTAAAGGAAAAGGTAGTTCTTTCTGTTCTGGTAGCTCCAGCTCCAGGTTCATCTGGCCGGTGACCTCTGGGTCAGCCTGCTGTATTTTGGGAAATATATGATGAATTTCTGCATCATTGTTATCATTAATCTTCATATCTTGGTTGTCAACTTGGGCATTTGCGTTGGCATCCAAAGGACGAAATGCAGTAAGGACTGTGTCTTCTTTTGTAGATTCCAATTTAGAAGTAAATCCAAAAAGCGCTTTCATAGAAAATGTAGTGAAGGGAGTCTGTCTGGATTTGCTCTCTATTTCATTATCTTGTTCCAAATGCTCACTGCAGTCAGATAAAGTATTATTTTCTTCCATATTCAGTAAAGCACAGTACAAACTGTAACTGATATTTGCTCACTTTACTCAAATATTTACTACATTCATTCAGTCTATTAACTTACGACAGGAAATGCAACAGGAGCTCTTCTCTTTGCATCAGGAGGGAAGCTGGTCTCCCACAGGTCACACTAGCTCTTCTTCCGGTTTTCAGTGCTGTAGTAGGAACTGAAAGTGCCTGTCATAATTTACAATTCTGCATCTTGATGCACAGCAAACAAAAGTTCTCAGAAACTCCTGTACTTGCTTCTTAACAGAAAGGGCTTTCTGTCACGACAAATATGCCAGCACTCAAATCACAGTTGAAAACTCAACCAATGATTACTGCCTCAGTTCCTGCAATCCTACTGGCTACACACAACTTCCTACTCCCTAAAGAGTGCAGAGCAACTGTAAAAACAAGGAACAGAACGGTTGGCATTTACAGTTTGCTACTTCCTTATACAAGAAAAGAGTTGTGAACATTTGTCAGCAAAAAAAAATTCCTGAAAGATTCCTTTGTGTAACCTTTACTACTTTAAGACCTTCTCAAGCAAATCCATCAGAATACCACAACTGGTAAAATAAAAAATCCAAACACAGCAAAACTTCAGAGCCACCCTCCTTGCCCCCGAAAACATAAGACTTCAGTGAATTCCTGCAGTGTTCTGGCCAGAGGAAACTAGACTGAGTATCTTTGAAGCTTAAAAAAAATAAAATCAAGCTCTGCTGGCTGCAGGTTTCATCTGGAATGCAGATTTCGATCTCCAGGGCCAGTGAATAAAAACCAACACGACCGGTTTCATATTACTACTGTCTTAACTCTGTGCAGCTATTTCTGTGAACTGTGAAACAGGTACTCATGAAACATATTTACCACACCCACAGACTGGAAACTGCATGGGTTGGTAGGGGAAACAGCCAAAGCCTAGAAATCTGCAATCGACAGTTTAAAGAAAATACAGTATGTTCACTTGTACTGTCTACACATTTTAAAACTTTTACTTGTTTTTAAGTAGAACCTTTCCTGCAGAGGCAATAATTCCCTCTACAGTTATAGAATTCAATTATTTCCTCTGCAGTGAGAGCAGTATTTAGGGATGAAAGCTGTAAGTCTATGTGCCTTCAGCATGTCTAAGGATTGTCAGAAGGAATGTTTTTATTTTTTAACATAAATAAAGCTAATCCAATATATTTCTAAGCACCGACAATTTGTGTCATATGTAAATATGTTAGTTTCTACCTAATATATCTTTATTTTTATTCCCTTTCCCAGGGGTTTTCAACCTGTTTAAATAAGTGTACCCCTGGCAGCCCTGTTTTTAGTAAGTGTACCCTGGGGGGGTGGGGTGGTGAGCAGCCGGATGCTGAGCGGGGTTGGGAGGGATTTGTTGCGGATTTTTGAGCTCACCTAAAAAATCCTCAACAAATTGTAGGAAACTCTTAACTGCCATCCTGAATATTAAGTTAGATTATTCATATATCTGTGTTCTGTGCACGGAGGAAGTGCACTGATATTTTGTTATATATAACTTTATCTAAAAAAGTTTCACACATTTTAAACAGTATGAAAATAGCAAAAAGTTTATTTGGAAAATGAATGATGATACAGGTCATACGGTTTAGAACAGAACTTGGTGACATTTCTGGCATCTATTGTAAGGGCAAAACTTCTATAAAAATTACATTGTAATATTAAGAAATTCTCAGGCTTACACATGCTTTTTAAAATTATATTTAATAGATTTCATAGATTTCATAGACATTAGGGGCTGGAAGCGACCTCATGAGATCATCGAGTCCAGCCCCACCAATCTGCAGGAAGTCAGCTGGGATCAAGTGACCCCAGCAAGAAAAACATCCACATGTTTTTGAAAGAGTCCAGAGTAGGTGCTTGCACCACTTCTGGGGGGAGTCTGTTCCAGACCCTGGACACTTGCACCATAAAGACCTTTTTTTTATGTCTAGTCTAAATTGGCCTTCCTGGAGTTTATATCCATTAGACCTTATTATCCCTTGAGGCTTGAGCGCTGGTGAACAGCTATTCTCCCAGGTCCTGATGTACCTCTCTTATAAAACTGTAAGCTGCTACCAAGTCCCCCTTGAGCCTTCTTTTTTCCAGACTGAAGAGTCCCAAGTCCCTCAGCCTCTCCTTGTATGGCCTGCCCTCCAGGCCTTGGATCATATGAGTGACTGTCCTCTGGACTCTCAAGCTTTTTCACTTCCCTCCTGAAGTGGGGGCCCAAAACTGGATGCAGTACTCCAGCTGTGGTCTCACCAAGGCCGAGTAAAGTAGGAGGATGACATTCCTCATTTTACTTAGATACGTCAGTGAATGCATGCCAGTGTTTGGTTTGCTTTGCCAGCCACAACTTTGCATCAGTGGCTCATATTCATCTTGTGGCCAATCAAGACCCCCAAGTCTCTTTCAGTCATGTCTGTCCCTAGCCTTTCAGAGCAAAACTTCAGATACTGAACCTAAGTAGGTCTTTTTAGGCCTACTTTAGGGTCTAATATAATCAAGGTTATGGATTACCTTGTGTAGCCTGGGTAGTAGCCAATTATGTACTCCCTTCTCCAGTTGAAGGGAATGTTAGCAGGGCAGGTGTGCTGTGGGGTGAAAATGTCTACTGCACATAGTTTCCTCCTTCCCCTATAAAGCTGGAACACATCTTAAGACTTAACTATGTACAAATTTATTAATATACAGGAAGAGTTAAACATGACACACACACATATATATAAGACATGGGAACTATGTGTAATACACACACACACACACACACACAACTCTACGTAAATACTTTGAATCTGGGAAGCATAGGTCTCAGTAAATATCATGTAATCTTATACTCTAATGAAATATGATCCTACAAAATATGAGGCCCAGGGCCTAGGGGGGAATAAATAAACAATAGCAATGCCCCAGGAGAAGGAGGTTCCCTAGATGAGAGGGGAGTGGGGAGCCCCAGATACCCCAGCTGTCCCTTTAACCAGCTTAAGTATCCCAACTACTCAACACAGGGGGAAAAACCCTCCTCCCCTGTGGGAATCTCCTTCCAAGGCAACTCATGACTCCTCCAATGGTCTGGTGAGGCGTCTTTCCCCTTGGCAGGAGGCCTTAACTGCTTTGGGGCTCTCCCAGACTCTGGTCCTGTATGCTGGTCCATCCATGCACTGTTGATTTTGCCTTGTGCCAGGGGTTGGAGACCTGAGCCACCTGGTGTAGCTCCAGGGTCTCAGTCCACTCCTGGGCCTTTCATGTACCAGCTGTGCACCGCTCACCCTGCCATATCTGGGATCTTGGTCCACTTCCAGACCCTCTGTGCACCGGCTGTGCACTGACGCCACACTCCCTCACAACGGGGTTGGGGGACACACCCGTTTGCCACTCCCTGTCCAATAAGGAGTCTTCAGGCTCTTCTGGGGCAACAGCTTTGCCTTGCTAGTCAGCTCTTCTTTGCCCTCTTCTCCATCCCTCAATGCAGCCACCTGTGTGCTGGACGTGGTATTCTTTTATTCCCTTTGAGGACTCTGTCCCTGGGTTGGAAATGGACCAATCAGAGAGAGGGGGGTGTTATTTCCCTCTCAAGTCCAGCTCTTTGCCTCACCCCACAGAAGAAGTGGGGCTAGCCTCTTCCCTGCTTTCACCCGATTGGTGGGGGAAAGGGCAATACCCCACCAACCATTTCAAACTTTTCCAAAGCTGGTGCCCTGGGCTACTGCCAGCAAGCCCGCTACACTTGGAGATGGGAAACTGTAACTTGAGGCCTCGCCTGAGAAGAAGAGAATTAAATTATTTTATCCTGAAACAGATAAAGATGTTGTTAACTCCAAAACAGTACTCAGAGGTACTGGGGGAAATTAAATTTACTTATCTGTAATGAAGTTCATGTAGGTTTCTTGACTTGCTATTTATTATTTGTTTTATAAAAATAAACTTTTGTGTTACAAAAAAAGAGTTAGTGATGAGCTGGTAGAGTTGGGGAGCTGAGAGAGAAGGGGAATGACAGTCCATAACTAAAGTTTGCTATATAATCAGTAAATAAACAGGACTTGACCAGTTTGTTGTTATACAAAAGCTTTAAAATTAAGGAAATTCATCTCTGAGAAAATATTCCTTCATAGAATTTAATAGTGATATAGGATTGGATAGATTTAGATTTCTTGGCATCCTCTAGAAATAGATGCTGCTTTATCTAGAAAAACACTGCCTGGTAATTTGCATGTTTTCTCCTCATTTTTCCAATGATCCATCAACCCTCTGATACTTCAAAAAATTCTATAACTAATCATAGCAATCTTCTGGGAAATGATATTAATACTACAAAACAAAGATTTATTTTAATTGAAAACATTTAACAGTCTATGCCTTTTATGATTTACATTTAATCACAGACAGAAATCACACCTACAACCAACTCAAGATATGCCCAATATCTCCTTTGGAATGAGTTTTAAAACGAGTGAAGGAAACTCACAATAAAAAGATATATATTAAAAAAATAAGCTTTTCCTCAGGGGAACCTTTCCTTCAGTTTAAGTGACATTCCCAGATCCTCTCCATGATGAGAACCAGAGACTGATGGAGAAAAACATGAAGACATAGGAGGCTACACTACAACTAGAAGGTACCACTAGTAGGAAATGAAATACTTTTTTAATGTGGTGCTGATGCATAGGTCTTTAGAATGAAAAAGTGTTTGAATTATATCTTGATATAGTCAGAGCATAGTGATTCTTTCTTGAAAACCATCCAATGGGAAGAATTTCTGTACCAGTTCTTTGGAAGTCTTATCTGTTTCATGGCAATCAAAAACCAAAGTAAAACTTATTGATAGTGCATTCTCTTATGCTTACACAGTCTCAGTGGTTAGATACCAAAAAAACCCTAGAAAATCTTTATTCCAGTTTACTCATTTAAAAAGGATTTTTGGAACTGACAATTGACTATAGCATTAAATATCAAGACAACCATGAATTGGAACACCAAATTCCTGACAGAGTTAATTGATCCAACAGTCAAAACAACAAGTGTGCAAATGGTTATACCAAACTACATACACAGACCTATTTATTTCTTGACTTACCTACCACCTGGAACAATCATTTTTTTAAAGACCCAGACGTGTCAACACCATACTATGACCATATAAACATGATAAGGTATGATGGCTAGAAAATGGTATTTAGAGGTTTGCTTTTGGCAATTGGCTTGGAGGTAAAGTTGATATTGCATTAGAACAATGATGCAGGACAATGGCAAGGGTTAATTGGTTTCATAAAGCCTGTATGTGACAAAGTTTCCTTCAAAGCCCACTGTGTCTGTGTGACAGGTGTATCGCTACTGAAGCCTTTCTATTGGAGGTTATGGGCCAACCGCCTGCTTACTCGCCTGCCATGCCTTGATCTTAATTGATTAATTGATTGATGTAATTAGCGGGAGGCCGCCCACTTTATGTGCCCCAGTGCCAGTCATGGTTCTCCCCTCTGTCTGCACTGGCCGAGCTCCTCCTCCCTTGGCTGCCAGAGGGGAACTGTCCTCCTGGCCTCCCGCCTGGGCTTACATGGGCCAGGCCCTGCCTCTTCCTGTCATCTGGCTCCCCAGCGGTTGTCCTGGCAACCAGCACCTGTTACTCTGGCTGCTCTGGTAACTGGCAGCTGCGCCTCCCTCTTCTTGCCACCAAGGGTCTCTCCCAAGCTGTTTTCTGCTCTCAGGCGCAGGGCACCTGAGTGCACTGTGACAGTCTGACATAGGCAAGCAGCAAGCAGATACACAGGCTAGGAAATTGAAGGTATGTACCACACTGTTTCATAACATGCACAGTGTTCCATAACAGAGATAAGGGACTCTGCCACACTGGCATTAGGTCACAGTGCCAAACTGAAGGGCACTTGGGATTTTCAGTTTTGGTAAACAGACCAGATTAAGAGAAACTGGAAAGAACAAGGTTAAGATGTGTGCATGTGATGGGGTTGTGAAACAAAGGAATATGCTGAGAGGATAGAACATGGACAGTATGATGAATGCAGGGAGACCAAGCAATGATGCTCAGAGATGAAGAGACATCAGTGGAGAGAAAGAATACAGAAGGAGGCATTTCAGAGCAGCAAAGGGTTCTCAGGAGGAGAACCTGAGGCCACTATGGACAGAGGGCACACTATTCAAATTCAATTTCTATCCTCTTGCATAGTTCTCAAAAATATCCATATGGCTTCCAGTACTGTAGTGTGTAAGCTTATGGGGGAATATTTGACCTCTATGAAAAAAAAAACACTCCAAAAGTGTCTAAGATTAAATGGTTAAAATTAAGCAAAACTTTAAAATAAAGACTAGATAGGTTACAGTGCATTTACAGATACATAATTTTCAGGATTATGCTCCAAACTGTAAAAATTCTGTCTGAAGCTCATAGTCATTTCCTTCTAAAGGGCTGATATCATAGTCAAGGAGGTACCACCAATGCCAATTTTAACCTAAAGCTTGGCTTTCAGTCCTATGATACGCAGGCACTAGTGCAAACAGATACAAACAAACTTTCTTGCAGGTCTGGAAATTGGAAGTTCACCGTTACAGCCACTTTCTAGAACATGAGACAGTTAAATTTGCAGCAGGCAAAGAGCTTCAGTGCTGACTTCCCTCAAAATCCTGTACTTTATAGAGTTAAGAGAATGTGTGGGAGCATTTGGAGAACAATATTTCTTTTCAGACGTACGTTAAAATTCTGAAGCATGCTCTAAATGTGAGTTAAAGATCAGCTGTTTTAGCGAATTAGACAAAAAATAAGATCTTAATAATCATGCATCACTTTTCTGAGAGATCCAGATCGGACAACTTATTATTTTGAGGGCTGACATACTTCATCGAACAAATTCATACAGGAATCCCATTACATGACAAACTGGTAGTAGTTCAGAGAACAGGATTTATAACAAAGGATTTATTGGCAATCATGCATTGAAAGTGTATAGACACACAAGTGTAAAAGTGAGTAAAAGGCAATGAACAGATGACTAATATCAGCTTTTGAGACTTTCATCAGTAGAACCCATAAGTATTTAAGTCACACAGCTCCAGTGCTTGGTGCCAACTCTGAAAACTTAGAGCTAAAATGCAGAAAGACTTAAAAGATGAGGAGTGACTGCAGATGCATATTTCAGTCTTTCCAGATAACCTTGAGCTGCTACCTCCCACCTCACCATTTGGATTTCATCCCCTTTTCATTTTAATTGCCTTTCCTTACTACTGCTCCCCATCTATAACATCAAGTAATGGTTAAAAAAGGAACGCTTTGAAGTAAAAACAATATATTTCTGAGATTTATAAATAGTTTGCCTCCTCAGGGCTACCACATATAAAAGTAAATACATTTATACAATAATATAAACATATATCTTTATATATATAAAGATTTACAATATACCTAGGGATTGGGTCTGCCGAATTAGAGAGTCTTAATTTCACATGGTCACTATTGTGACCATAACCATATCTAAAGGGGATTTGGAATCTTTGAGAAAACTTCACTTATGTACCCCTTTTTTCTTACATAGTAAAAAAAAGAAGTCCTTTATTTATAGAGTGGCTAATTAGATATGAATAGGGAAAAACTTCAGGGAAAATTTTTTAAAAATCCAGCTTTTTTTGTAAGAAAAAAGAAATGGAAACAAGATGTTTTACTAATCTCAGATATTCCTTGTTATTTGATAGTAAAGCGGTTAACCAGTTTTAATTTGGAACACTGACTAGTCGATATGAATGCTTTATATCAGTAGTTAGTTTATATTACATGGTCAGCATCTTTCTGTAACAGTCTATTTTAATCCTATTACAAGAATTTGTCTAAAAGATGTTCCAGAAATTTTATTTATATATATGAAAAAAAAAATTTCCTTACGAAAAAAAATATATGAACCTTATGGGAAAAAATATGAACCTTAATTAATTACAGTGTTGATGGTTCATATATATAATTTAGAAAATAAGGCAATGAATACAAGGAAAAGAAACTAGAATTTTAAAAGCGCTCAAATATAACTTATCTGGTGAGCTGAAGTATCATTTTAAAGCAGTTTAATTCATTGTAAAACAATTCTAACAATTTTAGTACCTCTGCCAATAGATGTCACTGTTACATTTGTGTTATTTCAAGTACTAACACATACTGTACTGGCATTCTCTCAGAAGATATGACTTAAAAATTTATAATTTGGTTAACGTCATCAGGCTGGACTTTGACTTTTTAAACATAATGTGACAGAATGCAACTATCTGAATTTTATCAAAACTCAGTGAGGACATAGCTGCCAGTCCAGCAGTCCAGCTGCAATCTAGAAGTCTACATACCAGTTGAAAATAGGCAGTTTATTTTAGATAGTCAAAAACATATTTATAATAGGAATATTATTTGTACAAAATCTAATGTACTCAGTAAGGGCCTACTGAAGTCACATCTTCTATATACACACAGTTTTTTAATATTCTACTCACATTCAGGTCCAGATCCAGGTACAGAACATTTTGGTTGATCCTCTCTCTCTCATTGCAAACTGTAGATGGCTCAGATTGTCCCAACCTGCAACCCAAGACCCAGAAATCTTCAGCTCTGTTTGCAACTTCTATGTTTGGTGGTTGATCAGTGAAGTCTTCCCTTGAAGCAGTATTTGGCAGAATACCTATACAGTTTTTAACAAGAAGAGGAAATAATTATCCACATGCACAAAAATTTGACACGCATATAAAATTGCTGTATACAATAATGAGACACATTATTTTTAAAACTGAAAAAGAAATGTCTGCACTAACAGCACTTTCTCTCAACAGCTATATCTAAACGTATTTCACTAAGTTTCTTGGGATAGATCTTTGGAAGATGCCTGATTTCCTAGTTCATCTCCCGAGACCCTCTTACCTCTGTGATCTCCTGAATGGATTCCATACCCATCTGTTTGGAATGACTGGGTGCTTGAACACTTGACAGGGGTTTAGTCCTCAGGGTTTTATTCTATGCCCCCTAAATTGAAATGGTGTTTTTTTTAACTGAAACTCACTATTTCAATTTTTCCATCACATTATGGTGAGGGGCCCAATCCTTTTTTTTCTGTTGGAGTTTGAGCTTGCATATGGCCAGGAGGCAAGCTGCTGGTGGACCGAAGGGCCCCTGAGCTGCAGGGGGCCTTAGTTGTTCCCTCTGCAGCAGCAGCACCCCCTGGGGCTGCCCCGGTGGGCTGCTAGTGGGCCAGATGCTGACCCATCTTGGAGGCAGCACCTGGCCTGATCCAACTGTTCCCCAAACCTGTTCCCTGAGACTATGAGCTGGGGCAGCATCCAGCCCACTAGCAGCCTGCCCAGGCAGCCCAGGAGGGGGAGGGGCAGGGACTTGCTAGTGCTGTGGAGGGAAGGACCAGAGCCCTCCACAGCTCAGGGGCTGCTTGGCCCACTGGCAGATTGCCCCCTGGCCACAGGAGAAGGGAGTAGGCTCCGCCAAAAAAAAGTAAAAAAAAAGATTGGGCTCTTTACCACTTCTGCCTTCAGCAAGCAGCTGTTGAAGGTAGAAACGGTGAGGGTCCTGATCCTTTATTTCTGTGAAGCCTGTCCACCTCTCCTATAGGTGCAAGGTGAGCTACAGCTGCATCATTGGAATTTGTAATGTTGCACACTCATCTAAAACCCCCGAAAACTGGCACATGTGTAATGTGTGATGCCACTAAGCCACACAAATGACATTTTTGTTACATGTACATTGTGACAGCTGTCATGTGTACAAGTTCCCGTTATGATAAATAACAGTTAACTAAGGAAATTCCTCTGAACTAGATTAAGTAACTAACCATGGCACTTATGCAAAGATGGCCTGTGTCACTTTTGAACCCATCCATGATAGTTTATAATGCTAAAGGTTATTAATCATATATGATAAGTTGTATGGAACAAATAAAAATATGCTTAAAAGAAAAACATCACAGTCCTTTTTATTTTCAAAACACTTACCCTAGCTTTGCAATGGTTTTGGCCTTACATAAATAATGGCTTCTTTTTCTGTTAGATTGACCTGAGTAACCGCTATGATTTTCAATGTATAATACCTCCTATTTCTATCCATCAAGAGCAAAAAGTAATAAATCTAGCAATTTCAGTAAATTCTTTAAAGTGTGAACATTTAGAGTGATGAATGGAGGCCACAAGTCATCTTTCTTTATCTTATTTATTGTAGGCACACATGCATACCAAGCAATCTCCTTGAAGAGTCTGGTGGAAAATGACAATAGGGAAACCAGAGTCAGCAGCATTTTTAAAAATTAGGTTTTAACTCTTTGCTGTGACCCATGGCAGAAGGTTAACATATGTACCAGGGCTGTGCGAAGCTTCAGTCACTGATTCAATTCAGCAGAGATTTGGCCAGATTAGGCAGCCAAATCTCTGAATCTGAATTGAATCAGGAGACCCCTTAGTCTCTCCAAATAGAATTGGAACCCCCCAACTTGATTCAGAGAGATTCAGAGAATCGATGATTTGGACATAGATACAGCTTTATATGTTTTTTCTACTTAGGTACCAGGCAGCACAAGGTTCCAGGCAGCTCAAGGTACAGGCTCACAAGGCCGCACATGAATGCCGAGATGGTCGGGCAGATGGAGCATCCCATGGGAGCGCGGTGGGGGGGCAGGGTGTCCCCAGCATGCTCTGTGGCAGACCGGGAAGTGGACCAGAAGCACTTCCAGCCCACTTTTGGGTCCACTGCGAAGTGTGAGAGGGACCCTCCCCTCACACCCCAGCTTGGCAACTGGTGCATCCTGGGTCTGCAGGGGTCCCCCTGCAGCTGATTGGTGAGTTGGGGAGGAGCAGGAGGCAGTCTCCTGCATGCTCAGAGGCAGACCCAGAAGTGGACCATAGGTACTTCCAGTCTATTTCCAAGTCTGCAGCCGAGCATGCAGGGCCCTCTGCCCCCTGTGGAATGCTCCATCTGCCCCACCATCTCAGCATTCACAAGCAACGCCTGGTACCTCAAGGTATGTAGAAAAAACATTTAAAGCTGTGTCTATGGCTAAATCACTGATTCTCCTAATCAGCATTGAATCTTCAGATTTGGATTTGGCTGAATTGAATTGGGTACAGCAATTCAAATCAATAAATCACTGTCCCCCAAATAGAGCTGAATCTGAATCCAAATTGAATATGTCCCACTTTGCACACCCCTAATATGTACATGCAATGCAATTGCTTTTAATTTCACACTCCCCTACCCATTTGCAAATTCCCCATGCAATATGAAAACAGAACTTGTCTTAAACATTAAGCATTAAGGCCAACATTTTCAAATCTGGTTGACTACAGTTTTAAGTACTCATATCTCCCAACAACTTCAATACAATACTGGATCATCTACTAGTAAGTACAATACCCATTTAAATGATAACATTCTGAACAGTAAAATAAATTATGTTATATCTAATTAGTGTAATCCAGCAAAAGTCATAACATTTTCAAAAAACCTTAAATATCTCTCCAGCAGAACCTCTTAGTGAAGAGCTTTTGACACTGTGCCCTAAGATACAGCTGCTTGATGTGATTGTGTGATTACTTTAATTTCATTTTCTTGCCAAGGGAACTAATGCATAGCCTATAGTGTATAGACTTCCTAGCATGAATGTAAAAAACATGAAGTAAAAAGAAGGGGAAGACACAGCCCACCCTGACTCTCCCTATCACACACTGTGAGCCAATGAGCAGCAGCTGTGGGCAGGCATCAGGACAAAAGGCTCAGGCACACTGCTTTCATTGCAGCCTGAGCCTGCTAATCAGTGGGGAGAAAGGACAGGGCCCAGGAGAAAAGCGGGCCTGTGAAAAGGCAGCCAGGAGAGTGACTGTGGGCGGCGCAAAGGAGAGAGAGCCAGGCAGTGGGGAGATGCCGCAGGGCACTGCCGGCAGGAATGGGCTGCATGCTGAGGCAGTAGCATGCCCAGAAGAAACCCTGGGAGCGGGGCAACAGAACACCACCAAGCACAGCAGGGAAACATCACATGGCACTGAGGCTGGCAGGAGTGGACCATGTGCCACAGAAGAGCTATGCTGACAGAAAGCCCCTGAGGAGGTGCAGAAGCTTGGGACTGAGCCGGGCAGCAGAGCAGTCAGTGGCACAGAGCCACGGGGCTGCAGCAGCATTGGGCCAGTGCACGGTGGGGAGCAGAACATGGCCACCGAGTTGGGCAGCTGCAGTGATGGCAGGAGCGACCCAGGCAGACACAGCCTGGTCAGATTGGACTGAGATAGAAAGGGGCAATGACTCATCAGAACCTCCACATTATGGCTGTAAGGTTGCAGCAGGAAGCTGCTTAGCCCACAGGGCACAGCTCTTTAAGGGTAAGATGAGATACCCAGGCAGGAGCCTGGGGAAACAAGACCCAGGGGACCACCAGTAGATGCTGATTGATTTCCGTTGACATTTATTTCTGAGTTTTCCTTTATGACAGCACTAGTCATCGCAAGCAGGGCCAAGGAGGTAATCTTCCCCCTCTATGTGACACTGGTTAGGCCACAGTTGGAGTACTGCATCCAGTTCTGGGTGCCATACTTCAGGAGGGATGTGGACAGCATTGAGAGGGTCCAGAGGAGGGCCACTCACATGATCCAGGGACAGAAGGGCAGACCCTACAAGGAGAGGCTACGGGGCCTTAACCTGTTCATCCTTCACAAGAGAAGGCTGAAAGGGGACCCGGTGGCCATCTATAAACTTACTAGGGGGGACCAGCAGGGAATGGGAGAGACCTTGTTCCTCCAGCACCTCCCGGAGTAACAAGCAATAATGGCCATAAGTTGTTAGAGAGCAGGTTCAGACAAGACATTAGAAGACACTACTTTACAGTCAGGGTGGCTAGGATCTGGAACCAACTTCCAAGGGAAGTGGTGCTGGCTCCTACTTTAGGGGTCTTTAAGAGGAGGCTTTATGATTACCTAGCTGGGGTGATTTGAGCCCAGTTTTCTCTCCTGCCCAGGGCAGGGGGTTGGATTAGAAGATCTGCAAGGTCCCTCCTGACCCTATATCTATGAATCTATTAATCTAATACTGTGAGGGAGTGGGCACTAAGGACGGCCGTGAAACTCCCTAGCGCCACTCACCGTCACGTTAGGGTGAACGTAGCACCCTCAGAATCTCGCCCGCCACAACTTTGATGTCTAATATATATAGTATGGAGGCTGCCTGTTTCCCTGGTGGACGGTACGGATGTTCCTATTCCTGCTCCTCCAATGGGGTGTCTACCTGTGCCCCGCCTTAAGGGCTACGCGTGCCTCCAAACCTCCCCTTCAGCACGCCCCAAGCCTCGCAGCTGTTCCGGGGGACGTTTGTCTTGTCCCTCGCCCGTCAGGTGCCTCTCGGCCACCAGGTGCCCCACAGGGCCGATAGCGTCACCACCACCCAACTCTCGGTGCCATTGGGCCGGCCTTACCGCCGCCCTAGTCTCGGCGCCATTGGGCCGGCGCTATCACCTCTGCGTCACGCCCCCTCTGGGGCCTCGCCCCCTCTGGGGCCCAATACCGCGCACCCTGCGCCTCGCCCCCTCTGGGGCCTTGCCCGCTCTGGGGCCCCACTCGCCCCCTCTGGGGCCTCGCCCCCTCTGGGGCCCAATGCCGTGCACCCTGCGCCTCGCCCCCTCTGGGGCCCAGCTCGCCCCCTCTGGGGCCTCGCCCCCTCCGGGGCCCAATACCGCGCACCTTGCGCCTCGCCCCCTCTGGGGCATCGCCCCCTCTGGGGCCTGTGCCTCGCTGGCACGAACTTGTGGAGCCCCCAAGCTGTTGGGGGGGCCCCGCTGAGGCCTCCTCGCTCCCCAACAGCCTCGCCCAGTCCTCCGAATCTACCTGCCCTTGAAGGCGATCTTGTTCCCTGCATCATCGCAGCCGGTTAGTTCGGTAAGGCTGCCCCACTTGCCTCGGGCTGCTCAGCTCAGCCGCAGAGCTCCTGCTCCTGCGGCAGCCAGAAGGGAACTGTGAGGCCGGCTCCGGCCTAAGCTGTTTATAAAGGCCTGGCCCTGCCCCCTTCTGGCCATGTGACTCACCTGGTCACTCTGGCAACCGGCACCTGAGCTGCCTGGGTGATTGGCAGCTCTGCCAATCACCCTCACAGTCACGGGGCACCTGCATGACTCCGTGACAAATACCTCAAGATTGAGGCAAGTTCAGTTGTAGGGGCCTCAGTCCATAGACAGAGGATGGCCTACAAACAGCTGGGAGATCTCTCATCCCCTCAACGGTGGGACTCTCAGATGAGAAGCAATCATCTATAATTGACACCCCAGGATACCAATGTCCATCTTGGCCTTGGATGTGGTAAGGGTAGGGTAAAGGGAAGGTTGGAGCCCCATGAAGAAACCAAGCCATGAGATCCCACAAGCCATCTGCCAGGAACTGTCTTGTAAGAAGAACATCAAGTTGTGGTGGTCCAGCAGGAACACCAACCAGAACATGTAGGTGGTGCTAACTCAGGGTACCATCCTGATGTCACCAGGGGCTAGGGTGCCGGTCAAGTGTGGACCCAAGCACTACAACATGTACCAGCAAAAAAGCAGTGCAGCACACGCTACAATAATATGGACCAGAACAAATGGAGGCTTGGTCCTCCAGTGAGGCTTGGTCCTCTGGCTGCCAGCCAAAGTATCTCTACACTCAGGTTGCTGGCTAGAGTGTCTATGCTTCATTTGTGCCCCTGCTGCTCCAGTACACCAGGGGCTAGCAGGAGCTGGGCAAGAGCAGTTTGCCCACAGTGGGACAATGTGTCCTGCAACAAAGCTGGACTCGATGATCTCCCGAGGTCCCTTCCAGCCCTAATGTCTATGAAATCTATGAAAGCGCACATGCAGGGGTGTGTGTTGCAGCACAAAGTAGTGACACAAATTTCTAATGCTACTGTTTGTGCCATTGCAAGCACATGCCTCTGTTCACCTCGACATGGTCTTAAGGCATGTGCCACCAAAGACTGTCCTATCTATGTATCCAGGGATTGATTAAATTCTTAAAAGAAGCAAACTGCTATACACGTAGGTAAGATTGTTCTTTTAGTTTGGAACATAACTGGGCTGTCAAGCAAATTAACTGACCCATTGTGGAAAACTTTTATTTTGATATTGTGATTTTACAAGAGAGATGTTATAGGAAAATGGTGTCCATTCCTGGAATTATTTCATTTAATAAATATGGCTGGAAGGACATAAGCAAAGGGCAGCTGCACTGAGGCTTGGTTACACTCATTTCAATAAGGAGTCTGATTGAGAAATTAGAAATTGAAATGGACCCTCACCACCTACTAGCAGTTCTCATTTTGTGGTAAACCTCCCTTCATTCTCATTAATATTTACTTCTCAACACTCACATCATGATCTGATGCAATCTTGAAATGGGAATTGTTATATAATGCTTTTGTGCTGAAGAAATTTCTAGACTTAGAAATAATAATAGCAGGTGATTTTAATGATAGAGTTGGTAGTACTGACACTCATGATATTGACAATATCATTGATGAAATATGGGGGAACCGCCCAGCAACCTTATGTGATAAGGAAAGGAATAAGGGAAGGTGATGCCTCTTGAAAATTCATTGCACAAGAGAATTGGAGCGTGCTTAATGGATAAACTGACAAAGATGTACCTCAGGCATTCACATTTTTACAACTAAAGGGGCAAGCATGATTGATTATATATTAACAGAATCATATATGTGATACAAGTAGAAATCATTTGAAATTTTACTGCATGTGGGAAATGAGTACTTTTCCCTCTATCTAAAAAATTCCATTTGAATCTCATGGTGTGCCTTCCCCAAAAATACACAACTAGCTCCCAAATGAGTAGCCAGTAAAGGAGAATTCAAATGGAATAATGAGTTATGAGATAAAGGTGTTTCTTATTTAAGGACACTTTGTCATAACCTCAAAGTACAAAAAGCCCAAGAAGTACTTAACCAATATGAAACAGTTGTCCAACAGTTGGAAAATACCCTCACAAAAGAGAACATCTTTCCTGAGAATAAGTTCTATTGGTGACAAATCCTGGTTTGATGAGGACTGTTCACAAACTGAAGATAATTTAATAGATGCCTTGGATGAATACAAGCCTAAAATGACTATACTAACTTCCAACAGATAAAGAACTTTAAAACAGACCATAAAAAATTAAGCCAAGAAAAATATCAAAAGGGGTTGGTTATAGAAGGAACTGAGAGCTGCAGGGAAAAATAACAATAACCAACATTTTTTGGCAAATTAGAGCTAAAGGGACAAAAAATTAAGCTTAATTTCTGATGCATATATTCCTGAAGATACATGGGATTGTTTTTAAAAAATACATTTAACAACTTGTTTGTACATGGTGAAGGAAATTGTAGCTTCTGCTGCAGGAATTTTTTATCTATTAAGCTGCAAGAAAATTATTATCTCCTCTCTGAATCTCAAGTAAGATCATATATATTCTTTCTGAGAAATGGAAAGGCCCTTGGCCTTGATTTTCTACCCTGAGAAAAATTCAAGGAATACACTGACTGGTGGTTCCCAATTCTGACCAAAATTTTTAAAGTTATTATTTTAGAAGGCATTCATCCAAAGTATTAGAAGTAAAATATAATTCCTAATTAAAAACAGTGACATGAGAGATCTCATGTACTATCATCCTATTAGTCTTATGTGTAAAATATACTTGGGAGACATTTACTTTTTCATTCTGATATGTCTGAAAATAATATTCTGTAAGAAGAGCTGGTTGGTTTTAGAGAAGACTATTCCTGCATGGACCACTGGTTGATGCTGCACTAGCATCTAAATATTTTTAAGGTATAATCATTTGACATCTACAAGTCTATATATGAAGGAGGTTTTGACTCCATAGAATGATTAAAATTATGGGAAAACTGGCAATAACATCAATGAACAAACCTTTGTTACAATCAGCTGTTATTTACTATTCAAACACAGCATCTAGTGTGCATTATGAGATTGACAGTGTGCCCTGTCTAATATTTTCCCAACTAAGACAGAAATACACACAGAAGTATGCTTGCTCAGCTACTTTTCAACTTACTCTTGAATGACCTAAAACAGGTGCTAAAAGGGAATCAATTCCACACACCCATGATTTTGAATCACTCTAGTTTTATGCAGATGATGTATTAATACTATTACAATCCCAGTTAGGTCTCCTGAGGTTATGAGATGCCTTTGAACAGTATTGCACCTCAAATAACTTAAATATATACACAGATATTTGTCTTTTGAAATGAAAGGAGAAAATAAGATTGTTTTTTTACAGGAAAAGAAACTAAAGGTTGTATCTTCTTTTAAATACCTTGGCATCTACTTTAGCAAGAATTTGAGCTGGAATAAGCACACTGAAAATGTAAATATTGGAGCAAAACAATCTTTGGGTACAGTTTTATCTTTTTCCAGTAAGATGGGCAGAAGAGTGACTCTGGAAGCACTAAATATCTATGGATTCAAGGTAGACTCCATATTATCATATGAAGTAGAATTCTAGGATGCTGACTCTATGGTCCACCCAAAAACTAAAATGATTTCTAATTACTTTTTAGGGTAGCGTTTATCTCTGTATACGGGGTGGGGGGTAGGTGGAGAGGAAAGTCATGGGCTTGAAAACCGGACTGATATATGCAAGCACCTTAGCTCAATGAAGACTGCTAAACTACTGGTTGAAAATTCTACACCTACCAGATACCCTAAGAAGTGCATTCTAGAAGCCTCTCCTTTGCCTAATAAACTCTGCTTTGTATCTATACTCTCCTCCAGATAAAAGGCCTGGGAATGTCTAAGTCACTGACCCCATATTCCTCCTCTATTTAAAACAAGACATAAATTGAAGAATTAAAGATGTCCTTTGGCCTAGACACCTATCACCTAACTAGACAAACATTGAGAGGTCATTACTAGATTGAAATTCACTCTAATGAGATCTGCAGTTGTCATGGGCATGTGATGTTGGACTCCATGTGTAAAGAGGATATGTTCTTGTGGGAAGTATGAGGTAGATGATGTGTTTTGAAGAAATAAGATGGAAATGGATCTCTTTACTAACGGGAAATATTAAATACTTGGATAAAAAAGAAAAAAAAATCTCACTTACAGTTTACAGTTTCTAAAACTGTACTTTGAAGCCTGTCTTGCACTCCTTTGGTGTATTTGCACTACTTACACAAAGATTAAAGGCCAAAATCAAATATAATTCTTTCATTTTATTTTATTGTTTACTGCTTACTTTGACTTTTTCTTTTATATCATCATACACTTTGTTCATTTTAATTTTGTGTAAACTGGTAGAATGGATAATCTTATTATATGCTTTTAGTTAAAAATTATGATTTATATAAATGTCATTAAACATGAATTAGTTCCTTTGGAGTCCAACTATCTGACAACAGTAAAAACTAACTGTAACAACATTTCAAATTCTTGGAGTCTTCTATCCCCTTTCTCTTCATAGGTTAACATTAAAATATTGAGTATTTAATTGCATTCAAAGTGTAGTACAATGTCAATTTCCATCCCCAAATCAGGTAACAATAAAGCTTTATCCTCAATAAATCAATGAGTCTGCTTTAACAGCGACCCCTTTACAACTAAGAACTATTTAGTTAATAGAAGCTTGCTAGTTTAAATCTAAAAAACCCACCAGAAAACAAAAAAAACCAACAGGCTTCACAGTTAGCTGCAGCTTGAAGACATAAAATGAAAGAGTACTGAAGAATGACCAGCAAAGTATATCTGAAGAAGAATGCATTGCATTTGAAAGCTTGTCTAAGTATATCCAAACCATTCAGTTGGTCCATGAAAAGGTATCACCAATGAAAATCCTTGCCTCTTGCATATTTCTTGGATCATCATGGCTAAAACATCACCCAACACTACCAAAGTAGAGTTTCCCTACATGAATGACAGTGCCCCCTGGTGTCTATAACCTGTAAAATGTGTAAATGTATAGTTATATCAAATAAAGGAAAAATCTTTTAATTTATAGACTCCTAATGCTATATATATATATTAATTACTAGCCTGATTTTCAAAGACCTTTCATACTCATAACCTCCAATGAAGCCAATTGGAACATGGAAACCATAATACTCCAACACCCTTGAAAATCAGGATTCTTATTAAGGTGCTAAAAATATGATGCTAGCCAAAATTTAGACAGTCATTTTGAAGTTTATAGCTTTATAAATTAGGATGAAACTCTTCTTAATGACCCACAAATGTCCTTGTGTTGACATCTGGGAGAATTACCAAGTTGAAAGCATTGCCCAGCATAGACTAGTCAGCCCCTAGGCACAAATTAGCATTCTAAGGATGGAGTCTGATAATTGATTTTCCTTGTCCAGAACTGTAAACTGTCAAGGATACTACTCTTACGTTTTTTGGGGGGAGAGGAGGATATGCTTTTAAAATACTTAGACTTTAAAGACATCCATACACAGAAAACAGAACATAATATATTTTTAGCTGAAAATTAAAGTGTTTACAACTCATTAGACTGAGAAAGAAACTCACAAATATTATAGTCTTGGCATGGGGTGTCTTTGTGACAGAAGGTAAAAATCCCTGTTGTAAGGAAAATTAACTCCCCTTTTCCTTTTGCACTGTCAACATTTTTAGATGAAATGTCCATGTTATTCAAGTCTACAAACATTACAGAAAAATGAAGTATCTTTTATTTAACAGACTTTGAAACTATGTTTTACAAACGGCAGACTGAGTGTAGCATGCTACGAGGACCATGACACCATGGGTGCATCCAGATATGCATGTGTGATTTGTAGCACAACAAGATTGTTTGTCATGTTGCAAACCACATGTGGCACATGTGCACCCATTTGCTGTGTTGCAAATTTGCAGTGCAGCAGGGTTTTTCTTGACTCTGGGAAATCTGGGAAAAACTGGGAAAAAACCTCTGCAAAAAAAATTGGCATAGCGCATACAGCAGGAGTGTGTGCTGCTAGACCGGGAGCCTGGCCAGCCAGAGTCACACTCTGGCTGCCAGCCAAGATCCCTGCTGCTGGATCCCTACTGCTGGTACCCTGGGACACTCCCAGGCCCCCAGATAAAGCTGCTGGAGCCAGCCTACTTGCTGGCCCCAGCCTCCATTTCACCACACAGAGTATTTTTTCCTGCGCTAACTCCATGTGCAAGGACGTGCACCAGTGCAAAAAGCAGTGGTGTGAATTTGTGCCTCTGTTTTTTTCCCCACAGCAACCACACACTCCTACTTGTTATGGCCCATGAACCCATATGTACATCACTAACAGATGATATGTTGTTTTAGGTCTGTCCATGCTGCCCTGTGTATATACCCAGGAAGCATTGTCAAGAAACTTGCCCTCCTGAATCATTCTCTCTCCATGCATATCAAATCCCAGAAATTAGGCAATGTACTTTTTTTACAGTGATTCTGAGCACCAATAAGATAATGAAATGCAAAAAAAAAAAAAAAAAATTAATAGAAGCAGTTATGCTTCAGGACCAGCTGCCACTCTGCCACCAGCAGCGCAGCCAGCAATGCTGCCTTGTGTGTTGCTGCCACCCAGGGCACTCAGGAGTCACGTTACACCTCTGATGAGCACATGCCCAAAGGTGTTGTAATGCTTTGGGTCTCAAGGGCTGTGTTTACATGAGACTCTGACTTCACAGTAACTCGTTACTATTATGCAGTAGCATCATGTGGCAGGAAGCGTGACACAATGTGCGCTACTGTGCAATAGTAATGAGCTACTGTGCAATCAGCATCATGAAAAAGCCACTTGGCAATGCTACTGCACAGTAACTTCAGTTACTGCACAGTCATTTAGTATTTGTTTATATAAATACTAAATGACTGTGTAATAATGACTGCACAGTCAGTGTCTCATGTAGATGTGGCCAGGGTATGTTTACTGGTGCACATCCAGGACCATGTTAAGCCATTACATCACCAAATTTCTAGAATTTCGTACATGTGAAGCAGGAGAGGATGGGTGGGGTGAGCTTCTTAGTAACATTTCCAAACTCAGCACAAAGGCAATGCTGACATGTCCCAAAATTTACATCCAGTAGGAAGGCCTGGATCAAGGCACGTGCCTACTGAATATCACAGCTAAGACTCTAATAAGGCAAAAGACACCAGCTCTGCCGGATTGCCAAAAAAAGGCAATTACAGTAAGTGATCTAAGCTTATCTAAAATGAAAATCTGTATTATGGAACCATGCCAGGCCATTTGGGTTCTAAACAGCACTATTATAGGACCAAGCTATATCATTATAGGACCAAATATGCTGGGCTTGAAGCCAAATATTTAAAGAGATCCTCCCTATTGTGTATGCACATAAACATATATAGTCAGAGTGTTTCTGTATATCTTACATGAGACTTATGCATTTAATAAAGCACTTTTTACTAAACTACGCAATTGCCCAATATGTATAGAAATTACAACAGTCTCACCATTCTTGATTTTGATATATTTTTCAGTGGTTTGTGTAAAGTTTATTTGTTTGTCATCCCCTCCTCCCATGTAGATCATATTTTTGTATGTTAAGTAATTCTTTGGCTATGTAAGCATGTTAGGTATATGTTTATTGTGGTCATTGGCATGTTCACTTATAGCAAATAAAAAAAAGAAATATAAAGGACAGTTAATAACAGATCCCTTAAGAAAACATATGATCCTCCATCTGGCAATGACAAAAATAATCTACCTGTGCCTCAGGATTGGCTAACCAATAATTACTCAGTTCTGCTCTCTTTGTTCTTATTAAAAATGTATAGTTGAAGATGACAAGACACTGTCCTAAAAGTGCTCTTAAATAAAGCTAAAGATAGGCTTGCAAATTATGTGTATAGACTGTTTTGTTCACTCAACAACATGGAACAGATTTTATTCTCTTTGTTTATTAAAACATTTTATAACAAGAGACAAATGAAGGAACATGGAACTTTAGAATTTAGAATATTTTTGTCTTAACAAAATATCCAGGGCTAGTGTTCATTTTAAAGACTAAAGAGTCAGTGTTCAAATACTGTCAAATTCCACATACCATGATCTCATGAAATAAAATTAACCAAACAAATTTCTGGTCTTGAAAATATTCACATAGCTGATTTACTTTTGTTGGAGGAGCCATTTAATATTTGACCAGCCCTAATGTAGGGCTCCACCTCCAACTCCCATTCCCCTGAATGGAAGATGAACTGAACACAGAATACAGAGTTGTTACACTTCAAGATCAGTAGTAGCTGGTAATTGTTGGAGCTGTTAACAATGTGGTGTGGAAGTATGTAACTTTAAGAGGAAGCTTGATGATTACCTAGCTAGGGTTATTTGAGCCCAGTTACCAGTTTTTTCTCCTGCCCAGGGCAGGCAGTCAGACTAGAAGTTCTGCAAGGTCCCTTCCAACCCTACATCTATGAATCTATGAAAAACTCCCATTCATGTAGCCAAGGGATCACAGTACAAATAAACACAATGGCTGAAGTTTCTATGAAACTATTAAACTAAATTCTTAGCCCCCGCTCTACATGCTACCAGTATTGCACAATTAACTGAGACCAGCTATATGAGCAAAGTAGCTAACATGGCATAAAAAGCTCAAAACAGCTATACAGTTAGACTTAAAAAATGTGTATTAACTTTGGTACACATTTGCTGGTTGGTATTCAGCATTAATTTGCATGTGTAGCAGGGTCATCCCTGTGGCTGGGAGCCCCATCAGCTGATCAGGCTCCCAGCTACAGAAGTGCACCATGCCTAGCTGGGGCTGGGAGTCCAGAAGCTCTCAGCCCCAGCAGCACCCAACAGCTGCAGGATGTTGGATCCCGGCACTCCAGAGGACAACTGCAGTTTCCCAGTCATGCCTGTACATGATGTGCCTCCATGAAAGGGAAACCACAGCTGCTGCAATCTCCCAGCTGTGGCGGTGCTCCACAGTTGTGGAAGCTTGCCTCTTGTCAGTGCAGGGGGAACCCAGGATCAGCCTCCACCTGGACCAGCAATAAGGCACAATGGGATCTAATCCTACAATCACAACTCCTGCCATGCATGTGTGGCATGGTAGGAGACACAACTGTGTGGATCCCACATTAGATCCTATCACACCTTTACCTGCACATGTAGAGGGACCCTTATTGGCAGTAGCGGGGCTAATAGTGGGATAGAAATGCAAATTTGAGCTACCTTCTTATTTTAGAAGTACATTTTCTTTCAGACTAATTTCATAGATTTCATAGACATTAGGGCTGGAAGGGACCTCGGAAGATCATCAAGTCCAGCCCCCGCCCAAAGGGCAGGAAGTCAGCTGGGGTCATAGGATCCCAGCAAGATAAGCATCCAATTTGCTCTTGAAGGTGTTCAATGTAGGTGCTTGAACCATCTCCGATGGCAGGCTGTTCCAGACCTTGGGGGCTCGGAGAGTAAAGAAATTCTTCCTTATGTCCAGCCTGAAACGGTCTTGCAGGAGTTTATGACTGTTTGACCTTGTCATCCCTTGGGGCGCTCTGGTGAACAAATGTTCCCCCAGATCCTGGTGGTCACCCCTGGTAAACTTACAGGTGGCCATCAGATCACCCCTGAGCCTGCGCTTCTCCAGGCTAAAGAGCCTCATGGCTCTCAGCCTGTTGTCGTAAGGTCTGTTTTCCTGACCTCTGATCATGCGTGTGGCTCTTCTCTGGATTCTCTCAAGCTTCTCCACATCCTTTTTGAATTGTGGAGCCCAAAACTGGATGTAGTACTCCAGCTGCGGCCCCACCAAGGCCGAGTACAAGGGGAGAATGACGTCCCGGGATCTGCTTGAGAAGCATCTATGGATGTAAACCAGCGTTTTGGTCACTTTAGTAGCCGCAGCATCGCATTGCAGGCTTATGTTCATCTTGTGGTCAATGATGACCCCCAAGTCTCTTTCTTCCGTAGTGCTAGCCACCACTGCTAAGTCTATAAGGATGCTGCAGGTTTTTCCTCCCAACGTGGAGAACCTAGCATTTTTCGGTGTTAAACACCATCAGGTTCTTGTCCGCCCATTTGCTGAGCCTGTCCAGGTCAGCCTGGATCACCCGCCTGTCTTCTGGCGTGGATGCTTTGCCCCAAAGTTTGGTGTCATCGGTGAACTTGGCCAGCCCACTCCTGACTCCAATGTCCACATCATTAATGAAGATGTTGAACAATATGGGTCCAAGGACAGGGCCTTGGGGGACCCTACTGGTCACAGGACACCATGATGAGTGACTGCCATCAATTTAATCCTCTGGGTCTGACCACAGAGCCAATTTCCCAGCCAGCAGATCATGGTGGACCCAAGGCCACAATTGGCCAGTTTTGCCAAGGGGTGATCAGGGGATACCAGATTGAAGGCTTTTTTGAGGTCAAGATATATGACATCCATCTCTTCTCTCTTGTCCAGGTGATAGGTCACCTGGTCATAGAAGGAAATGAGATTAGTCAAGCAAGACCTACCCACAACAAACCCATGCTGGCTATCCCTTAGGATGCTGGCGTCGGCCAGTCCACTAAGGATGGCCTCTTTAATAAACTTTTCTAAGATCTTCCTCAGATAGAAGTCAGGCTGATGGGCCTGTAGTTTGCCATATCCACTTTCCTCCCTTTCTTTGAGGTTAGACACCACATTGGCCTTCTTCCAGTTTTTGGGCACTACACCAGAGAGCCAGGAGTTTTCAAAGATCCGTGCCAGAGGCTGGGCTATGATGCTCGCCAGCTCCTTGAGTACCCTGGGGTGTAGATTGTCAGGGCCGGCTGACTCGAAGGTATCCAGCTTCTCAAGATGCTCCTTCATGAGGTCAGCACTTATGGAAGGCAGGGGGTCTCCCTCACCTGGACCTCCCTGTCCCGTAGTGGGCATGGGCATCCCATGGGACTGATGAAAGACCGACACAAAGTACCCATTTAATAGGTTGGCTTTTTCCTGGGCGTCAGTTGTCAGTTGCCCCATCTGGTTCAGTAGGGGTCCAACGTTGCCCTTGCTTTTCCTCCAGCTCCCCACATATCTGAAAAAGGACTTTTTGTTGTCCTTGATGCTCGAAGCTAGTTGCCTTCGAACTAAGGTTGAGAATTGGGAAGATGTAGTACTGTGCTGCAAAGCTTAACAGTGCCATGTTCTATAAAAAATGATGCTCCTTTTCACTATTTCAATCCAGTACCTTTCCAGAGCAATTGATATATTTTGAAAATAAAATCACTAAGAATCCAGAATTCTAATACCCTTATTTCAGCAAAAAGGCTCACTGACTTCAATGGAAATATTCCATACAATAATGTTCTGATGATAGTAGGCCTTATATCAATACTGTTTTATATAATAAAAACAGAGGATGTATTTTTCTTACTCCAAAATATTTGTTTGAAAAACAGAGGGGGGAAAAAACATAACAGCCCCCTTTCTTGTAAAAGCAAGGGGAGAGACTGAAGTGTATCTTTATCCTTCTCTTCAGAAAACTCTTGACTTAGTACCTATACAACCAAATCAAGAGTTTTCTATAGAGAGGGATAAAATGCATCAAGAAATCCACACCAGGAATACACTCACAAAAATAATGTTGCTTTTAGTGACCACTGTACTTGTCATTATCAGCCAGTTAATAAAGTACAGCATAGTAATTTTATCTAATTAAGAAATTAAGCTGCATGTCAGAGCTATTTTTTTTCTGAAAATAAGTGACTTTACACTTGTACTTGCCCAGGGGGTGAGAAATTCTCTGGAGATTGAGTTTGCTCTGGCATACTACACAAGTGTGGCATACTACACATTTAGAGGCTGAAAAGTAATTTTCTCAGTCTTCTTTATGTGGATAATTGCTTCCTGGAAATCTTATGCTTAAAGAAATGGAAAACTTTTGGAAACTTATATTCAACCAATATATATTAGATGACATTTTATTTGAATATCTATTAGCTATGACATTAATATGCATTCAAGAGTTTAACTTGTTGAGTATTTTAACTATTGAGTGACTACGTCTTAATTCACTACATCATAAAATGACAGACAAATTGCTATGAACATTGTGGGTTGAACTCAACCAACTATGTTCCTTCCAAGCCTACAAATCTATCATTATTTCATGGTCCAAATAATACAAAACAAAGAAAAAGTAATAAATTTCAAAGCATCAGACAGACTATTATAACTAATGGGAAATTACTTAGAGCTAAGCAGAGAAAACAATTAAATCTGATATGCAGAGAGTGTCTATAAAATTAAGAACAAAGTCAAGTACAAGATAGAGACATACAACCACCAGAAGACATTTTAAGTAATATCTCCTGGTTATTTCACTATACAATGGTGCTGCAATTTGAGAGAATGTCAGATGTGCCTATAGTAAACAGAAAATGAATAAATTTAAATGCCACATATTTCATTCTGTAGAACAAAGCTAAATAGCATTTCTGCTGCTCCTGCTGTGATAATGTATTTCAGTATGCAGAATGCATTCCATTCTACAGTCTTGTTTATAGTCACACAGTCCAGTATTTCAAAACTTTCAGCCATTGGACTGAAATTTTCCAAATGTAGTCACTGCCTGTTCTTACTAAAGCAGATTCATTATTTTGACTGAAAGAAGGAAAAAAGTCCTTCATAAAACAAGATTCCTGCAACAAACCTTTTCTGAATAATTTTACATCCAACGAGATGGAAATAGGAATGTAACATGTAAATTATCTTCAGTGAGGACTGAAGCGTAGTGTTTTGATTTCAGGACATTGTGGCCTGCTAAAAGCACAGTTTCTGCAGTACCTTTTAAACTAATTACTCAATAAAATCATAAAGTAAGGTGCCAAGGAAGGTGCAGTTAAGGATTAGGCATGCATGGGGGGTGCAGTGGTTCAGTTAGTTATATTCTCCACCCCACTTCCCTCCCCCTCTGTTTTGATTCTTAGTCCACCCAAAGTTTAAAACCAACAAGCTGTCAGCTGCAGCAGCATTTCTGTTCAGGCAGCACTTGACTTCATGACTCATTGTAATCTACCTGATTCCTTCAAAACTTCTCATTTCACAGTTCTTAATAATCCTTTCTCCTTTTTAAAAAGACTTGATGTTCCACAAATCAAGCTATCCTCTTTTCTGCATGTACATTAGCTCTTCCTAGTAATGGACCTCATATTTCATAGACCTGCAGACTGTTTTTAACTCAAGCTAAAAACATTTCCACATCTGAACTGATAATTGTCAGTGAAATATTGGATGCATTGTCAAGATGCTCAAGAAAGCTAGATTTTATGAAACTGAAAAGAGATGTACATTTAATTCTAATGATTACAGGACTAAAGAAACAACATCTTTTGAAAAATTTTGCCTAGTTGGTTGTGTTTGTTTACATAATATATGATATGACAAATTATGCACATTTCAATAAAGGTGTATTTGTTTTTACTTTGATCTTAATAGTATAGCCCTAGGCCCCTAGCATATTAGTAAAGCATCTAGTTTCTTTTTACCTGGAGAAAAATAGGTGGTGTATTATATGTGATGATACATCACATCAGCAGCACTACCCTTTTCAAATCCTAGATCCACCCATCTGCATGACTAATTTTGCATGCAGGGCAGAGGATACTGGAAACTCTTTCGATAGCTCTCCTCACTAAAAAATATACTGAATGAAGGGCTCCTGTGAGCTCCAAAAAGTTCAAGGAAGACAACAGAAAACCCCACAGGGCAGGCAAAAATAGATTTTAGAAAGAACCCTGAGCTCAAGAAAAACATTGATGTTGAAAATATACTTGCAGGGAAACCTTTGGGAAGTCTGCAAAAATTTTTTCACAGCTCAAAGGCCTTCAATGGCTTCAGTGTTTACACTTCAGATGGCTCACGCCATTTTACCAAACTTGTCCTTTTCCAAGCATGGGTGGTCAAGACAATTGCCTACCTGTCATCAGATTTAAACTTAAACTTAGCCACAGGAAAGCATATAGGTTTCCTCATTTGAGTTCTATAATGTTCTATATCAAAGAATGAACCAATAATCTAGAATAGGTCAAGTAATTCACAATATATTAATTTGTGCAACCAAGATCACCAACATCACCAGGACCCACATCTTCCTTCTAGAATTGTTTGCCATATCTGCAGTCAAACATGCAGATCTCATATTGACCTCTTCAGTAATCACCAAACTAAGCAATGGCTTCCCTACATACTGGACGACTGTCATCCTTGTATTGAGAGACTGCCAGTGTTGACAAGAATCCCTTTTTATTGCCTTTTATATTCCTTGCCAGTTTCATGTCAAATCATTTCTTGGTCTTCTTAATTTTTTTCCTTGAACACCCATACTATACCTTTCCCTAGTACTATGACCAAGTTTCCCACTTTTGGTAGGATTCCTTTTTGAGTTTCAATTCATTGAAGAGATCTCTGTCTAGCCAGGCTAAATTCCGGTTGTACTTCTCATTTTTCTATTGCATTGGGATAGCTTGTTCCTGCACATTTAAAAGGGCTTCCTTAAAATACAGCCTGTTCTTGTGGATTCTTTTTTCCTTCAGGCTTGCTTCCCAGGAAATCCTGCCCAGCAGTTCCCTGAGTTTACTAAAGTTCGCTTTCCTTAAGTCCAGTGTCCTTATTCTGCTCTTCTCCTTCCTTCCTCCCCTTAAAATCCTTACACTTCTATAGAAAATCATTTTTTCTCAGTGCTTCCTTTTCTCAATCTCCATTCTTCTTTCCAAGGTTCATATTTATTAGCTATCTTTTTTCCTTTATCCTACTGCTTTTGCAGCACTTCAAACTGTCATATTTTGCAACATTCATGCATAAAAATAATTTAATTTCAACAGTTTTTATACTGAAGTTCATCACTATTTTTTTAAAAAAACCTCTAGTTGTCATAGGCTTTTAAATTAAGTACATGGATTCTGAAACGAGGTAAGACATTACAGGTTTCCCTTGCTTTATGCTGTACATGTGTTCCTGAAAAATGGTGCATAACTCAAATTTGCATAAAGGGAACCCACTTTACAATGTAACAAATAGGGATGCGTTCCAAGACCTCGACTGTACTGACCCCCAGACCTATTTCTACCACTTTTACAATACAATTTTGGTACTCACCAACAGTAGACAGTACACACAAGCTCAGGGCGGTGGTGAATGGTACCATAATGGGGATGGCAATGACAGAAACACGTGTCACAGACAATGAGTAAGGAACACAGATCGACACAGGCGTCTATATTTTGGTGCGTGTCACTCACACAACGCACCACACAAAGCAGCTGTCTGCGGACATCCACCACACCGATCAGATAAGAGTGAATTTACCTCTCATATAATTAATTTTTGGTATAAAAAGGGTCATTGCATAAGAGCAAATTTGTACATACAGAACCCACATCAAGCAAGGGAAACCTGTATATAGAAACTTAATATTCACTACATAAATTAAATATAAACTTTTTGGTCAGCAGGCCAGATTGGCACTGCTCAATCCCTCCAAGGGCTGGATCAGGTGGGGTCCCATCCAGCCATGCAGAGGCGGGGAGGGGACAGCCCAGACACAATCCACATGTGGTGAAAGGAAGCTTGGTGCAGCCCCAAACTGGTCCTATGTGGGAGAGGGGTCCTCAAGCCATCTCCACAGGGGGAGGGGGCATGGCTTGTCCCCAGCCTGGCTAGGCAGAGGGAAGAGGGCATAGGCCAGCCCTGCAGTGGGGAGGAACTTGGCCCAGCCTCAGAGGAGGAAGGGGACATAGCTCAGCCCTAACTTGGCTGGGCAGAGGAAGCGGGATCGGGGGGTTGACTTGGCTTTTATCTGACCATGCAAGGGGAGGGTCCCAGCCCAGTTCTGCCCTATCCCATGAGATGTGGAACTGTGGCAGCTGGGAGGGGTGATAGTATTGCCGTTGCTGTCCTGCTGCCAAATTTCCCAACCTATGGGGAGCCCTGCTGGTCAGATTCCAAGGTTCCACATTTGGTCCATGGGCTGGACATTGAACACCCCTCATCTAAACAGTCTGTTTTTAACAGCTTATAGTTTTTCAGTAAAAACAAAAATAATTTCTCAACTTCTGCAAATAGTTGAATAAGCACAAAATAATATAGACAGACAGAAATTGGCAGAAAATTTGCTAAGTTTTCATCATCATCATCACTGTTACCTCCTCTTCTCACTACCAACTTCCCCTTTTGCAGACAAATTACATATTAAGAAACCTGTCCACTTTCTGAGCTTTGTTTTGCAGGGTTGTTTATTACACAGAAAGGAAAATACCACTGATCTTACAGCTGGTGAAGCCCTGGAAACACTCTCACACAGTCCCCCATAAAAAATCCCAGACATTTTATTTTAGGTCTATTTTAGTAAGCATAAAATTCCAACTAGAGGAACTTCAAAAACCACAGTGCTCAGATTTCTACTCCTCTACAATATCCAACTTAAATTTCTCCTGTTTTAGTATATTTTAAAAAATCAAAGGTAATTGCAAGTAATGATCAATTATACCCAAATACCTAGACTTAAGACTGTTATGGTTGTGACACCCTTTGGAAATAAGGATCACTGGTATGCATATGATTCTACTTAGGTTTAATATTTGCTTCATTTAATTAAAAGGAATGTTGCTTCTTTCTGTCTTAACAATATGTAAACAAACAGAAACTCCTTTTTGTTACACTACTGGTTTACACATTGAAGTGTATGCTTAAAGGGTCGGGGGAAATTAGTAGGAATAAAATAGAAAGACTCTTTATGATACTTCATTTTTTCCTACCAATTTTCAACATCCACCATTTGCTTTGTCCTCCAGGGATATGTAGAATCCACTATGGCACTACCTGACCTTTAATATGAAACATATTCGTATTACATGAAAACCTTGTTAAAAAAGTTTTTGAAGTTAGAAGAAATAAATGATACTATTCTAACTATAAAATTACCATTGTAGAATCCATGGTTCTCTGGGCCACTGCAAGACATAGCATTTCCCCTCAGCCTGGAGTCTCTCTTTCTCATGAGAAGCCTTTTTTTTCACTCACTTGCCTTCTTTTGAAACATCTTTGAAAAGAGTTCATTTCTCTTCTCACCTTTTTCATTAGTTTGAGAAGATGGGATGAATCATGCTATCCATTCCCACGCATTCCTCACACTCCCTTTTGGCATGGTGTTCTGAGTGTTCAACAACACAGCATATATATTAAGCCAAAGTTAACACCCAGGTCTTTATGGCTTTCATTTCCTAATCACGTGATCTTCCACATTTAAGAACCTTTTAATGACTCTTCAGGCTTTCCTGATACCTGTTTTTATATGGAATAAGATTCAGGGAAAACTCTTCACAACCATACCTGATGGGTTTGGCTGGGCTCTTAAAGATAGCAGGCATCTCATTTGCTGACTTTTACATCTCTATGAGTGAAACACATTCCTGATTTCAGGTATGAGTTGAAAATTAGTCTGCAGCTGTAAACAAAATAGATTAACTATTCCCATATCACAAATAAAGAACGTGGCCACCTGAATGATCCGGGGCAACAGGGCAGACCCTACAATGAGAGACTTCACAAGAGAAGGCTGAGGGGGGACCTGGTGACAGTCTATAAACTCACTAGGGGGGACCAGAAGGGTTTGGGAGAGATCTTGTTTCCCCTAGCACCCCCTGGCATAACAAGGAATAACAGCTATAAGTTGTTGGAGAGTAGGTTTAGATTAGACATCTGTAAGAACTGCTTCACAGTTAGGGCAGCTAGGTTCTGGAACCAACTTCCAAGGGAAGTAGTGTTGGCTTCTACCCTGGGGGTCTTTAAGAGGAGGCTTGATGCCTACCTAGCTGGGATCATTTGAACCCAGTTTTTTCTTCTGCCCAGGCAGGGGGTCGGACTTGAAGATCTACAAGGTCCCTTCCGACCCGACTTCTATGATTCTATGAACATAATATGCATAAAAATAAGTTAGTCACTCTCTACCACGCTGAGCTTGTGTGTACTGTCTAAAAATATAATGTATTTTTTTCATTCCTCTTCTGCTCTGAAGCTTCATTTTAGCTTAGAGCATCATGACACATGCAAGGCAATTCATCACTAAAATATCTATGGATATAGCATTACTGACAGATACAACTTTAATCTTTTCCTCCACTTCTACATGAACTCAGTAGTGCTTCATATAGCATTCAGAGTGAAGCACCCATTGGGAGTAGTATTTCATCAGCTGCCATGCTTGTGAAGTACACTATCACTGCCATGCTTATGGGGTTTAAGAACTCATGGTGTTTCATATCTTAGAAATAAAAGAATTCAACAAATTTTAAACAACATTTACATTAATGTTTCAGTGCTGTCAGTGATTCAAATTTAAAGGCACAGATTATTTTGCAGCAGCACTGGACCTCCAAGAAAATAGCAAGTTTAAGTAGAGTCACTCACAGGATGTATTTGCAAGATCTTACATCTTCACATCACGGCATGTTAACTGAAGACATGGTTTGATCAAAACGTTCTAAGACTTGATGTTCGGGGTATTGTTCATCAGGAATTTGTACCAGGTGGTCAAACAATCAATCAGGCCTTTTATAGAGAGGTTTTGATTTGATTCAGGGATAAAGTTAGAAGAAACTGCCATGAGCTGTGTGAAAATGGTCGATGGTTTCTGCACCATGACAACGCTCCTTCACACACTGCTGGCTCCATTCAAGAATTTTTGGCTGAAAAAAAATTCCTGTGATACCACACCCTCCGAATTCACCTGACCTTGCCCCATGTGATTTTTTTCTGTTCCCAAAAATCAAAATGAAGCTGAAAGGAAGGGGATTTGATGACATTCCAACCATCCATAAGAATGTGAAAGCAGAACTCAAAAAACTCACAGCTGAAGACTTCCAGCATTGCTTCTGAGAGTGGCAGGAAGGTTGGGACAAGTGCATATCATCTGGGGGAGATTACTTTGAAGGAGACAGCTCATAAAAATGTTGTTTGTACACTATTATTTAAAATAAAGTCTAAGTCTTATAACTTTTTGATCACCCCCTATACCTTTGTACACCCTTTTGACTAAAAATATTAATTTTCACTAATACTATTAATACAGAATTGCTGGAATGCCAATGCATCCTCACCATTCTATGCACATAGGAAAATACCAGGAGTTGTAAAATGAGTTTTTCTAATCTCTTTGAAGTAGTGTTAAAAATATCGAACTGTCATGTAATTGCTTAAAACACCTTGGGATCAATGAAGCCAAACAAAGATTTATTTAATCTTATTTTAAAGAATTAAATGCAGCTCTCCCCCATTTTCCCTTCCTGAAATCCTCCACATGACATACCTCTATACAGCCCTTGGCTGTATAAAAAATCTTGATTTGTCATTTGGTTGGAGTGCTAGATGGGCAGTGCCCAATCCACTTGTGGGCCAAATCTGGCAGGGCCCCATCCGGTTGCACGGAGCACAGAGTGGGGACAGCCCAGCCCCAATCCAGCCACACAGTGGAAGAGGGTTTGATCTGGACCTGGGTTGGTCCCTCAGGGGGAGGAGCTGTGACCTGGCCCAGATTTAGCCCAGTAGGGGGAGGAGGCATGGGCCAGCCCCAGTGTAGCCATGCAGAAGAAAAGGGGCATAGCCTGGCTCTGATCTGGCCATACAGGGGAGGGAGGGTCCTGGCCCAGCTCCACCCTGCCCTGTGGAGCGTGGAATTTCGGCCGTGGGGAGGGGCTGCAAAATTGCCACTGCTCACCTGACACCAGATTTCCCAGCCCACAAGCTGGATTCCAAGGCTCCATGGGCTGCATTTGTCCCTCAGACTGGAGGTTGAGCACCCCTGTGTTATTCACTACCCATTACTGTATTGTAGAAGTTGATCACTTAGCTCACCAATGAATGAGACAAAAGTTTTCCCACAATACCACCTGCACAAACAAAAACATCTTGCAGGAGAAATATGGAATTAAAATGCATGAGATGCATAAAACTGCCATGCAAATATTTTAAAAAACTTCCAGTGCATTTATTGATATAATTAGAAAACATGGTAGAAAGGGGATTTTTAGCCTAACTGGTTGCTTTCAGAGGAATTCTGAACAATGAGGGAATGGCAGAGGAATGCATGGCTTTCCCCGTTCTCAGTTTATTTGTATTCCAGTTACTCAGAGGATTCCAACAGTAGCACAAACTGCAAGTTGTGAAGTGATCTTGACTCATTCCACTAAGTTAGCTCTTTCTGTCCAGCTACTCTACGCATGAACATAAAAGGAGAATGAATGATTTTGTTTTGGGGTATTTGTATATAGTGATTTCTTCTTCTAGAATTCCCTTTATAGATAGGGTGACCATAATTATTTTAGGGACATCCAGGATGGAGAGAGACAAGGGAGGGCACACATGCACATACACACACATACACACATGCATGCACGCTGAAGTGTGTGGCAGTGAGCAGAGCCAGAACAGCTGTCAGGAGCACAGTGCCTTTCTCACCACAACCGGGGCTGCAGACTGGGGTGCTGGCCAGACTGGGGGCTCTACATGGCTTCTGTCTGACTCATACCTCTGGCCCTGGCCCTGTCCCCATCCTGACACCTGCAGCTGCATCCTGGCCATGAGTCCCTGGCTGGGCAGAGGCAGCCAGCCCCAGCCTCACACTCTCCTCTCTGCTTAGGGCAGGATGTGGCCAGGCCAGACTGGGCTCTCCACATGGGGCTGCAATGTGGCTGATCTTGACTTAGCCCAGCAGCACACAGCCAGGATGCAGCAGCAGGTGCCAGAATGGGACCAGAGCCATGAGTCAGAGCAGGGCAGACAGAGCACATGCAGCATCCCCAGCCTGGCCAGCACTCCAGTCCCCACCCCAGCCCTCAGCCCTTGCTCCAGTGACAAAGGTACCATGCTTCCCAGCACATCCCAATAGCTGCTTTGGCTCTGTCTGCAGCAACACACATGTGCTTGGAAGCACACACACATGCACATGCATGCACGCATGCACACACACAGCCCCAACCCCCCAGCTCCCAGATTCCCACCAATCTGGTACTTTTGCTTAAATTTTTTCCAGTGGCTGTGACCTTGAGACGCCCTGTAAAATCTGGGACTGTCTCAGCCAATCTAGGATATATGGTCACCCTACGTATAAATAGTCTAGATTATTTTTGTTGATATTTTTTTAACGATACACTTATTCCTATTGAATTTCAGAAAAGTACCTTGGGTGGGCCCAGGGACAACATAGAACTGAAAATGCCTGAGTTTCTCCTTTCTTTTTCATTTTCTCCTGTCTTTTTCATTAGGTACATTCCTACCTCTTAATGCCACCATCTCTTTTGGTTCAGATACTCAGAGTTGCCAATTCTCATGATAGTGGTGGGAAAATTTTGGCTGGAGCTGAAACCAGTGATAAGCTACAGCCTTCTAACAGATTTTAGCAAGGGAAATCACTTTTGTTGATTGCTTGCCCATTTCTCCAGCTCCTGCACAAAGGAGCTGATTGGGACTGTTCAAGAAGGAGGCAGAGCTCTTTCGCATCTACTTAACTGTGCAATTTACTTTCAAAAGAGAACAGCAAGGATATAGAGCAGAAAAAGGCCAGCAACACAAGAGCCAGGTACAGACATTACACTCTTACCAGTATAAGTGATTGGAAACCAGTGTATACCCATAACAGAACAGAAGTTCAGCATAATAAAACAGTTTATACTCATAACAGAACAGAAGTTTGGCATGCATAGACCAAGGTAAAAATGGCAGAACCAGGTCTAAGCTTCTGCCCCCAACCAAGGGGCAAATGTGTGTTCTTTTGGCTACCAATGTAAATTTTGCCACTTACAGAAAACCACATAACTTAGATTAATTCTGCCTTGGGCCTTTTGAATATCTGTACCTAGCCAAAGTGTCCACTGTCCTTCCCTGTTTTGCATGTATCCCCCTTGTACTGAGAAGAGAGCTTTTCAAAATACGTCCACCTTGGTTAGGAAAGTCAGTGAGACCTTGAGCATGCTGGAAGGGAGAGGAAAATGTTGGAGGCTGGCAGCCCAAGGGCCCGGCAGAGAGTGCTTAGAGGGAACTCGCTCTGTGAACAGGAACAGGGTTTGATAGATTGAAACAGCATTGCAGCATTGACTGATCAGCAGGGATCCAAGTTTTCTGTTTCCCAAGGAAAAATGGAGAAAACCATGGACATTTCCCTTTGCCAGAAGAAACTGTGGATTTCTCATTTTCCTGGAGAAACCCATGGATTTTGCTGTTTTGCAAAGAGCTGTCTGCAGGCTGGCAGAGTTCTAGCTTGCAAGGGGCTGGGAGGCAGCAGGAGGAGGGTGGTCAAACAGGGGTTTCATGTGCATATGTGTGCTCACACATGCACAGGGCTGCCAGGCAGCTTGGAGAGTAGCTTCCACATATAATTGGTGTGTGGGGGGAGGGAAACAGAGGGAGGGAGTTGGGCAGGACTGGGGCTGCTGCCCAGCCGGGCAGTACATGGGGCTTGGGGCCCAGGGCTGTAATGCACTGCCACAAGGCCCCAGTGGGGAGCAGGACAGGTCTGTGGGTGGCTTGTCTGGGGTGGGGCAGGGAGGTGGGGCTGGCTCCCCGCTGCTGTGCAAACTCCTGGGTGGGTAGGGGGAACTGTGCCCCCAGATCTTGTGTGGGGCAGGAAAAGGTGCAAGTTGCCTGCTGCGGGCTTGAGCTCCCACCCTGCTGCCCTCCCTCAGGGTCTCCACAGCCCAGTGGGCATGGCTTGGTGCTGCAGGGCAGAGTGGGGCCATGCAGGAAAGCTGCTTGCTACTGCAAGCTCCACGCTGCCCTGGTGACACATCCCCTGCATGCACAGCAACACTGAGGGGCACAATCCTGCACCGCCACCCCTGCTGCTGTGTACATTCATATATACACACACACACAAAATTAATGTTTTCATTGTAAAATTTCAATCTGTTGTTCAATTTTAGTATCTTTGTTATTATAATACAAAAAAGTTAAATTTGGATTTTGTTTTGTTTTTTTATGATTCACTAGGGAAAAAACAGATGCCGAGTATCCCCCACTAGGTGCTACTGGTATATATACACGTGTGGTGAACCCAGAAGGGTTGTGCATTAGGTATTGCTTGGCCACTTACATAAGCAATAAAATATCTCCTTTGCTCCTCCCATTTCTGGTTGAGGGATGGGAGAGGCACAGTAAAGAACTTGTGTGTATTCTCTGCAATACATACACCTGATCAATCAGTGCTTCTATAGGACAGTCCTATAGACCCATCCCTGGTCACAGAGGGAGTTCCCTCTGAACACTCTCCTCAGGTCCCTCAGGTATGCTAAGGCACTCAGACCAGCTTGCTCTGCCTGGAGGAAGCAGAGCTGGTCTCGCCCCTGCCCCTGCTCACCAAGCATCTAGTGGCAAGTCACAGCTGTGCAGATGAGGGGCAACCAGAGCAGGTTTTTTGCCTTAAGATGCAACTGCACCACTAAGCTGATCAATACTAAGCTGATTATCATTTGTGCAGCTTTCAGTGTAAAGTACAACAAGGCCCTAACTCCAGTCAATTTCATCCTGCAGTAGTTGCTGGCATGTTACAAACCAACTTCCCCACCACCTGGTGGCCAAGTGTTGTAACAGGACCTACTGCCCAGACAGCCAGTATAGGACAGGTTGTGTATCCATTCCTTGTTGCAGAGTGAATTTATGAGAAAAGCTTTGCCAAGGTGTGTTAGGGACATCATGTTATAGCACAAGTTCCTTTTGATTTTTTTTTGTGTGTGTGGGTTTGATGCATCTCATAGGACTCTGGCAGGTACTCATTTTCAATACATGCCAATCTGGCCAATAAACAGTGCACTAGTTCTGTTTTGTTCTAGGTAACATGCGCATGCACTCAGCACCCGCAAATAATTTTTTCTCTCTTCACCTATGCTTCTGGTCCCATGCTTTAAAAACTTGCAGTTGTAAAATTTCAACCAGAGGTCATTGCACAAGTAATGCAAGATCCCTCTTAAAACAGATTAACAGTTTATTTTTATGCAATGGTAGGCCCCCGTCAGCCCAGCATCTTAAAACTTCACCTAAATTAATGAATTTATCTTCAAAACAGCCCTGGAAGACTGGAAAGTATTTTTATTTCCATTTTACATGTGGGTACTGTGACACAGAGGAATTAAGTGATTTGCTCAGATTTCTTCAGGAAACCTGTGGCAGAAACAGAAAAAAAAAGAACTGTCTCAATGGGAAGACCATCTCTGTCAGTGTAACTTTCAATCACTGGTTCATAGTTCTACTTCTCCCAGCTTACAGCAAGCATAACTTGTTGTTTCTAATGATTTAGGCAAGCCTTGCCTTCTGTCCATCATGTTTTTAAGCAGAATTATCTGGTATTAAGGAAATAAATAATAAACTATATAGCAGGCAAGGTTACAATCTTGCTTTAAGGTTCTCAGCCATAATGAGAAATCTCTATAGGAGAAGATAAATTAGACAAAAGCTTGGCATCAATCTTTGATGTTTATGAAATCAGTAAAGATATTTATATGGAAGCTCTCTGGACCAGAAAAATCAAATCTTAACAGAACCACTGCTGAAGACAGGAATCCTGGAGGAAATCCAAAATGCCTGATCATTTTCTTGCAGTAACAGCTGGAGTTCTATTTATTTTAATTCTGGGACAGTTTAGAAGCCTATGCAACAAAATGAAGCTTACAGGAAAAAAGTGTAAAAAGGGGCCACATAAATCCACCCAAAATGGAGAGAGATCAGAAATGACTATCAGATCTCATATTGTAACTTTGTAAACTTCGTTCTTTCAGACTAAAATCACTTTTCTTAACCTAGGTCAGGGGTTGGCAACCTTTTAGATCAATGGGCTGGACACCTGTGACCCATCTGCTGCTGCAGGCTACCAATCACCAACCTCTGCTGCTGATCCCCTACTGCTCTGATCCTCTTTTCGCTCTGTGGCTCCCTGCCCAACGTCTGCACAGATGGGCATTTAGATTGACCTAACCCTAGTTAGCCGAACACAGCAAGCAGCACAGCCGCTTCTCTTTGTGGCAGCCAGAACTGTTGTCTGAAGCTTGAATCTCAGCAGTCCAGAAGCAGCCTCTAGTGGCTACAGGCAACACTGCAGCATCGGTCACAGCTCATACAGAAATTCTGAGCAACAAGAGTGCCAGGAACATCCTGTAAAAAGCCAAATTTTACAGCACTCACAAAAATACTCTCAGTAGATCAGACCTCTATGTAATGTCCAAGACATATACACTAATTATACAATATTATCCCAAATTAATGATGTTTATGAATACAACATTTATGAAATGTCTGCTTGGAAATACCTGATATAATTCTGTTGTGTCCAAATTACTACTAGTCAACATTTCTGAACTGTAGCTTTAGTGGATGGGCTAACAGAATACTGATACGGGGACAGATACTTAACCCCTGTGTTTCTGGTGTAACCTCCCATGCCGTTCTCCAGTGCGCCTTGTTCGTATGGGTTTTTCTGGTTTTGCCATCACTTGAGGAAAAGACAGCTTGTTACTGGGTTAGATTCCAGAAGTTCCCCCCAGGGGTTCTCACCTGCCACGTCTTGGTGGAATTCATTATTTTAAATGGTATGTCCCACCTGTCCTGGTGCCTTCCTTCAATTGTCCCATCCATCTTCCTGCCTGGGGCTCTGCCTCCACTACACTCTGCCTAATGCCAGCCAAAGGTGTTATTTCCCATTTGCTAGGCCTGGGCTGGGACAGGCTCTGATGGTCTGGCTCCTTGAATTTATGCTGTTCAGATTCAGACGTTGCCTCGTCCAGGGTTTCTTAGGCCATACTCGGTCCAGCCCAAGCTCCTTCCTGGCCCTGGGTTACCTTGCTCCCCGGTGTCTCTCTCCCTCTCTCGGATCTGTACTTGCCATGGTTCAGATGCCCATCTCTCCTTTTTTCTTCAGGTTTCTGCTGGGTCCAATTTTGACTGGAGATATTCAGGGCCCACAGTGTTGCTTCAGGTAAATCACTTAGCCTTATATGGCTCAGCTTATCTTTGAAGGCCCCTTCCTGGGGCAGCCACCACTTCCCTTCAGTAAGGCTCTGTTCTGCTCCAGGCCACTCTGGGCCCACTGGAGAACCCACTTCCAGTCCCCCTGGCTGCTCATTAGCTGGGCCTTTTATCCCAGCCTCAAGGGGCCGGCTGGAGAATCAGTGCCGGCATGCTGCCAGAAAGCATGCCCATGCCAGCACAAGAGCCGTTCCCGGCTCCTCTTGGCTTCATCAGTCCCTTTTTTTCTTTTCCTTTAGCGTGGCACTTTTTCCTACCACAGTTTCACTTTTGTTGCACTCTTGGCTTGGTTCAACTTCTCGCCGCTCCACTCCTTGCTCACGCAGGGTAAGTCTTCTCTTGTGGCTCCATGCCTACCACACTGGTTTATTTTTAAATAGGTCTAACCTTATGTGCAATTATCCTTGAAAAGCTTAAAACTCTACTCTAGCTAGTATGCTGAAGACAACAAGGGAGAATACATAGAAAATCCCAACAGAAAGCTATGCAATTGGAAGCTAGTCTGTTTCAGACAGAGGACAACAATGGGAGGCTTAAGAGCTATCTCAGACCCCCTAACCCCACTATCATTGTGGGTGAAGATCCAGTTTAAATGTTAAATACACAATCACAAAGTTGCATGTTTTTACTTGTGTGTTCTTATTGTGTTCTCTTTTCACAACTGTTCTGCATTCACTATATGCCATAGCATTTATTCTTCTATTAGAAGGCAGACTAACAAAGTAACCTCTGCTTTAAGTAGACAATACATTTTTGAGGGCTGCAATGAGGATTGATGTGTAAATTATGTAATTTATATTATATTCAAAGATCCATCAAAATTGCTAAATAGTGTGGCGGAATCTAGCGCTACTGAATCTTGCATGGACATGGATCGCATTCATCATTCATTCATCAGCAATCCCTCCCAGGCGAAGATGATTGTCTTCCATGGTTGCCTTATGAGTGTTGTCTTATGTGTGGGTCTGAAGATGGCTAATGAGGCCAATTCAGGATCAAGAGACTGTTATGCATGTTTCACTGCAGGGTGGGTGGCTCTGGGTTCTTGGTTTGGTCCGTGACATGCTGTTTCTGCCCCTCCTGTTTTTCCATCTCCTGTTGTCATCGTAAGGTTTCAAAGTACTGAGAGCCTTGCAGCAAACTCTTCTTCCATTTGGGACAGTCCTGGCAGACAGTGTCTCACAAGTTGATATTGCATTTTTCAAGTTGGTCTTGAGGACGTCCTTGAAGCACTTTCTCTGCCCTCCTCTTTAGCATATGCCTTGACTGAGGTGAGAGAATAAAACTTGCTTCTGGAGTCAGATATCCAGATGACATGGGCAGCCCAGCAAAGTTGGTGTCGGATGATTATCACCTTGATTCTCATGGTGTTTGCTTGCAAGAGGACACTAGCATTGGTGCACCCCTCTTCCTACTGAATTCAAAGGATCTTCCACAGCCAGTATTGATGGTACTTCTTCAGCAACTTGAAGGTGCCTCCTGTATATTGTCTGTGTCTTAGCTCCGTACAGTAAGGTAGGGATTACAACTTCTTGATAAACCATGTGCTTGGTTTCAAATCTGATATCACAGTCCTCAAACACCCATTTCCTCAGGTGTCAGAAGCTACACTTGCACATTTGAGGCAATGCTGGATTTGTCAATGGCAGCCTTTGCAACAGAGAGCTTCCAACGTACAGGAACTACTCAACATTATCTAGAGTCTTACCATGAATCTGAATTACTGGAGCTGGAGACTACTAATTAAGAGTTTGTTGATGAAGGATCCTAGTCTTCTGAATATTTGGCATCAGTCCCATTTTCTTGTATGCCTCAGTAAAGATGTGAACAGTTCCCTGAAGATCTGTTTCTGAGTGAGCACAGACTACAAAAGCCTTCAATTCTATAAACTGAGAAGCACTGTGGAGGATCCTTCTGAAGTACAGATAACCACCAAAATTCATCACTATTTTTTCATCCCCTGCTTCATGACAGTATACAAGCAGTGGGTCTCAATAATGGGTCTATCACAGATCCCTTTGAGGTTAAGACTGGAGTTAAGCAAGGCTGTGTCATCACTCCAACACTTTTCTCAACATTCCTTACATCAGATATTACTGCATTTGACCATCAACAAGCTTCTTAGTCAGAGGACACATCTACACATACCTCTATGATGCCGCTGTTACTGCACCATCATTTAGTACTTCCAAAAAGGTAGTGCATGGTTATTTTTAGCTGCTACAATCGCCCTAGCAACATGCTATATTGAGGAAACATGTTGCTACGGTGACATAGCTGTGGCATCACGGTTTGTGCCTGCTGATGCTACGTCACCATAATGTATTGTTACGGTGATGTAGAGTCATGTGTTGACGCATCCAAAGTGGAGTTAAACTATTGATTTGATGGTAAACTGATAAATCTCAGCCAACTCGGAACTAAAACCAAGACTACTCCAAGCTCAATCATCGAGCTCCAGTATGCTGATGATGGCTTACACAGTGAGGTAAACCAATTTTTTATGATGTAAAGCAGTAAATTGATCATTGGCTCCTTGCCCCAGTCAGTTCCCCCACCTCCAGTCCAAAACTTCTCTCCTAAAATCAGGCAGCATTATCCTTCACACTGAGGATCGTTAAGAGAACAGGATAGGGATGCTTTCAGTTCATGTACTCAGCATTAGCTTGACCCACAGTAATGGGGAAAGCACTGCTTAGCTCTGGCCTGGACTGTGCTCTGCACAGATCAATTTTTTTTAAATAGAATTCAGCACTAAAGGTCTAGGAAGTCTCTACTGAGCATATGCCAACTAGGAATTTTTCCAAACTTCAGTGTTTGGTTAAGTTTTGATGGATTTTTAGAGAAACAAGAAGAGGTCCTTATCACTTTTCATTGCTCAAAGTAATAAAACTTCTTAATACACCAGAAGGGTTTTAATTTTTTTAACATGAGCAAAACATTTTTCTCCAGCCTCCTTCTTGCAAATAGCTGAACTATTGTAGCTGACATTTTGCAAATACATTTAGCCTGATGATACCCAGCACCCAGAATTGTAGAGCAAATGTTTAAAAGCTAGTGAATACAGGGATTTATAGTGGGAAATGTCAAACAGCTTTGATTGGTTGGCAGTGCTATCAACTCTAGGTTATATTTGTAATCTCTCTATATACCTAATCTTGATGTAGCAATGTACCTTAATCCCTGCTGTTTAGATAATAAGTCTGGAAGCAGGAGTAGGCAGCTGGGTAGGATACCTGCAGGAAAATCCAGGGGAAGCTGGGTAGGACAATCCAGTAGGCAGCTGGGTAGGATACCTGCAGGAGCAGACAGGAGCAGCCAAATGATAGAGGCTCTAGGGCTGATAGTAAGTGCCACAACAGTAGGAACTGCAGCAGATGAGGGCAGGCAGCTCATTAAACTGTGTAGGACATCTGTAGCTAGTCAGAGGATCACCTCATTGGCAGGTGTGAAGCCCTGGAAGATATAAACTCAGCTCCTGAGGCATAGTGGGCAATCTGGCCCAAACTGTGCTAGGTGAAGGAGCTGCTAGCACAAAACTGAGAGACAGCTGTAACGGTGAGTAGGCTCAGGTGGGTGAGAGCTGAGATAAGCCAAACAGGGTAGGCACTGGGGAGAGCATGGAGAGAGGCACTCAGGTCAACTGATGATGTTTGTGGTTTTTATTACTGTGGGTTGTTAATACTAAGAAGCTGGGGTACAAGTGGGTAAGGCTGGAATAGAGCTGAGGCTGGTAGAGTCAAGGCTAGGATGTATGGGCCAGGACTAAAGGTGACAGCCAGAGGAAAGGGACCAAAGTCAGAACGGCTGAAGCTTGAACAAAAGTGATGAAGGGCCACTGGGGGATAACACAACTTGCCCCAAGGCTGGATGTTGCTACATGTGCATGCAGCTTCATATGAAAAACTTCCCTCAAATGTATAAACTTATCTTGCCCAGCAATAGTCAGCTACCTGGGACTAACTTCTGCAACTTAAACAAATATGCATGCATGCTCACCTGGACTTACTCTGCTCATAAGTGTTTCTGATGCAATGGTCCATCAGAAGGAAGGCATGAAATTAACAGCATTGCAAATGGGCTGCCCGGCATGCTGGCTTCTACACATTTTGCTCCCTGAGGAGACCGTCAGCCAGTCCTTCCAAATGAAACCCAGTCTTTAAGGAAAAAAAACAAGCTAACCAATAAACAAACAAAACAAAAACCCTTCTGCCTTCCCCATGGGCACTATGAGGGGAGCCCATTGGCTCTGGCCCCACTACAGCAGCCTACCTATTCCAGGGGATTCTGCTTACAGCTTGCTTCTTCCACCCCTGCTTATTCGTGAAGAGCTTTACAAAAATCTTAGTGGTACACTCCCTACCTAGCCAAATACCTCCACAGCTTGGCTCTTTAGATGGGGCAGACTGTTCTTTCTTAAAGGGACAGGCCACCCTGTTACATGTTTTCCTTTAGCTCAGGTGAATTTTGACTATACACCGTGGGAGGGCCAGCTGAGGGGAAGGGAGGAGGGTGGAACTTGGCCTCAGGCCTTGGTGCTGAGGAATGTTTGCTGGGCTAGGACTGCTGCCAAGGCAGGGTGGGTTAGAGTTAGAGAGCAGACCTGGGAGTGGGCCTAAGTAACAGTGTAGACACATCCCAAAATAGGAACTGAGAAGTAAAGAAGTAATCTGGAAGCTGCCCAAGAAGAGGGATTAAGATGAGAGGAAAAGGGAGAGCCAGAGGACAACAACAGAAGAAAGATGATGGGGAGTTGAGAACAGAAACAAACTGTGAAAGGATTCCAATTAAGAAGATTATAATCATGTACTTAACCACTTTAAAAAAATGCTTTTTGGCAACCAATTGCTAAAAGCTTAAGAGGATGCATTTATCTGGGAAAGCAGGTTCCTCAAACTATGGGGAATAAAAAATAGCCTAGATACAAAGGACCCAAAAATCAGCTGCCTCTTTTACTGTGTGAATACTTAACATGTGCAAGTTGGAAACAACCGACCAAAACAGAATCCATAAGAAATCCAAGCTCCTTGACACCTCTGTTACCAAGTTATCACTTCGGTAAGACTGAAACAAAATGAACTACTTGGAGGCATAAGCAGTATTAGAAAATATTAGCACCCACCTGACCCCACCCTTTCTTTCTGCAGGGCCATCCCGGGGCTGTCATGTGCTGGTGCTGTGTGCACAGCAGTGGACAAATACATGGTGGGGGCACTGAGCATGGCACTAGAGCTGCTGTTGCCAGTGTAGTTTGGGGGGGGGGGAAGGGAAGCTTAGCCCTGTTAGCCCCAGCCTTCCACTGCCTATGCTTGGAGGCAGCATCTTTCTCAAGAATGCTAATACACCATCTTTGTAACTGGAAGTCTATTATTCCCTAATCCAAATCTCATGATCCAAACACATTAGGGCGGCCACCCCATGCCGCAGAAGAAAAATATTCCAACAGCAGATACAAAAGAAGACATGCCAACATTTAGGTACATGTATAAAACAAAACAAAAAAAGCCTATCATGCTAAGCTTTGATCTCTCAAAAACTAACTTGGATGATCCAGCAGCAGTTCCTTTTGGATATAGCTCTCCAGATGTAGACTTAGTGCCCTGTGAGCCTAGGAAAGACCATCCTCTTGGCATCCTATCTTAGTCAGAATGTTGTTGCGTTTGTTCATAAATTATCCTGAAACTGGAAGATGTACACACATTCGCTCAAGAGAAATCTACAGCATATACCTGAGCCCTGACAAAGGGACAGATCTCCAACTCTGTATACCTTCAAAAAAAGAGAAAAACATGGAGAGAGTGTGGGACTATCTGATAAGGAAAAGATGGGTTTTAAAAAGCACAGTTACTCTGGGAGAGAGATCAAGGGATGAAAAAATATAACAGCATTAATATAGGCAACAACTGAGACAAGTACAAAGTATAAAGTAGTTACGTCTGAAACATTACGCTTTTTCATTTCTCCTCAACGTGAAGAAAGTCAGTCAAATCTTGATTATCCACATCTTAGTCATCTAAAGATCAGACTTGATCTTAGCATACAGTGGCTGGGATGTATGGTTAAATTCATTCAGTAGACTTAAAATCCTGTTGCTTTCTTCTAAACTATACACAATGTTACAGGGAGTAAATTCTGACAATAATCTTTGCTGTTCGCTCTCCTGCCATGCCTTTGATGGGAGAATAAATAAACAAGTGAAAGATGATTTCAAGATCTTTACAAGGTGAATTAATACTTATCGCTCAATACAAGCACAACGTGATCACATCAGAGCACTGTGTCAGCAAAGTCCTTTATAGTCTTTAAGTCTGGTGTGTAGCTCTCAGCTGAGCTCACCTTACTAGTTAATTCCTTTTCTTCATCTCTTTAGATTCCACTACTAGTGGTTCAGTGATCCGTGTTCCCCTCCTGTTCTTTAGAAGAATCTCACCTGTTCTGCACAATTCAGGTAAGAATCTCCGTGATGCGTGGGACAACAGTTGCTCGTTGCAAAGTTCCTGTGCCTCTGCATAAGTTGCCTCAACCCACTGGGTTGATCTCTGCTTCTCAGTCCCCTTCCGGGGGTTGTTTATTGGAGGAAACATCCTTTTTAAGGCATTTCCCTGGTTCTTTTTCGGTTAATAAGTATAAGTTCTTTTCAGCTGTTAAGATCTCTGGCTGGGAGATGTTGTTTGATAACATCATCACCTATAGTCTGTGTCCCCACTCCTCAGTAAGTTTTTCCTCCCTTTTCTTCATAACAGGGTCAACAGACTCCCTGTTACAAATAGCTTCATTACTTCCATGTGTCTAACTTAGCAACACTTCAGAAATAAAGACATCTGCATGAATAAACTAAATCTTATTAGTCTTGATGAATGAAATGTCATCTCAAAAATTTATATGCATTGAGTCAGATTTGTGCTGACTTGGCTAGCTGGTCTTTGAATCCCAAGAAACAAGGACCTTACCATCATACTTCCAAAGCTGCTGAGCTAGACATGGTAACAGGATTTAGTAAAAAGGAGTGTGACATACTATCTCTCTGACCATGGGATGGGGAGAAGGCACAGTTGGAACCTCTGCATCAGGGGGAAACACTTGGGGTTAGGGAGCAGGACCTGTGGCTGCTGCTGTCCCTGGCCAACCCTGGCTGCCTACATATCTATGCTTTGCAGCTTTCAGCTGGAGCAGGGCACAAGAGTTCCTGGGTCTCCCTACCTCCAAACCCATGCCCATTTTCCCTGCTATCCCCTGCCGGCCTATGGGCTCCAGCCCACAGCTGCAGGGGAAGGCTGGACAGAAAGACAGGCATAGCTGGAGACAGCCGTGGAAGAAGGAGTCAGGCAGGGGAGAAGAGGAGAAGGAGGAGTTGCAATTCACGCAAAAGAGCCATATATTTGCTTAGAGCTCTGCTGTGAAACTGGAGATAGGTCTGTCAAAAGTTTCTGGGTTAGGGTTGGAGGAGAGAACAAGTGTGATGTCATGCTGGGATCCTATGACCCCAGCTGACTTCCTGCCCTTTGGGCAGGGGGCTGGACTCGATGATCTCCCGAGGTCCCTTCCAGCCCTAATGTCTATGAAATCTATGAAATGGTGGGTGACCACCATACCAGGAGGATAAGGTAGTTGAGGCTTCCTTCAGACAGCTAGTGGAAGTTTCCCAATTACAGGATTTGGTTCTCATGGGGGACTTCAATGACTCTGACATCTGCTGGGAGAGCACAACAGCAGTGCACAGATAATCCAGGAAGTTTTTGGAGAGTAGTGGGGGCAATTTTCTGATGCAAGTGCTGGAATGGTCAACTAGGACCAGTGCTCTTCTTGACCTGCTTCTCACAAACAGGGAAGACTTGGTGGGGAATGTAGAAGTGTATGATGTCATGGTTGCCGCTGCCCAAGGTATGAGATTGAGTTCAGCATCCTTCCGTTCCTCAGGATCGAGAGCAGCAGAGTAAGGACCCTGGACTTTGACTCGCTCAGGAAACTCATGGGCAGGATACCTTGGGAAGCCAGTCTGAGGGGGAGAGAAGTCCAGGAGAGCTGGTTGTACTTTAAAGAAGTCTTACTGAGAGTGCAGGAACAAACCATCCTGATGTGCAAGTGTGGCAGAAAACGAATGTGGCTTATCAGGGACCTCTTCAGTAAACCAAATCACAAAAAGGAACCTTATAAGTGGAAACTTGGATAAGCAACTAGGGAGGAGCATAAGAGTATTGCTTGGGCATGCAGGGATGAAGTCATGAAGGCCAAAGCACAACTGGAGTTGCAGCTAGCAAGGGATGTGAAGGGGAAAAAAGCAGGGTTTCTACAAGTATGTTGGTAACAAGAGGAAGATCAGGGAAAGTATAGGTCCCTTACTGAATCAGGGAGACAACCTAGTGACAGAGGATGCAGAAAATGTTGAAGTACTTCATGCCTCTTTCAACTCTATTTTCACAGGCAGAGCACTGCATCTGGCAGCACAGTGTGAGGAGGAGGTGAGCAGCCAACAGTGGTGAAAGAACAGGCTAGAGACTATTTAGAAAAGCTGGACTTGTACAAGTCCATGTGGCTGGATGGGATGTCCCCAAGGGTGCTGAGGGAACTAGTTGATGTGATTGCAGAGCCACTGGCCATCATATCCCATCACCATGAATGTTTAAATAAGCTCCCTGATAATTGGAAAAAGGCAAATATAGTGCCCATATTTAAGAAAGGGAAAAAGGAGGATCCAGGGAACTATAGGCCAGTCAGCCTTACCTCAGTCCCTGGAAAAATCATGGAGCAAATCCTCAAGGAATCCATTTCTAAGCACTTGGAGGAAAAGGTGATTAGGAACAGTCAGCATGGATTCACCAAAAGCAAGTCACACCTGACCAACCTGATTGCCTTCTATTATGAGATGACTGGCTCTGAGGATGTGGGGAGACCAGTGGATGTGATGTACCTTGATTTTAGCAAGGCTTTGATACAGTCTCCCACAACTTTCTTGCAGACAAGCTAAGGAAGTACAGGATGAATGAATGGACTGTAATGTGGATAGAAAACTGGCTGAAGCATCAGGCTCAGAGAGTAGTAGTATCGCCTGTAACCTAGTTGCGCTCCCCTCCTCACCCCCATCCCTCTATTGTTAGTCCCTCACTCGGGAGCTCTGTATTTCCATATCAGCTTTGTCATCTTTTTTCTGGATTCCCAATCCTAAACATTCACTAATAAATGTCAATTAATGGCTTGATGTCTAGTTGGCAGCTGGTACCAAGTGGAGTGCCCCAGGGAACTGTTCTGGGTCCAGTTTTGTTCAATATCTTCAACAACCACCTGGAAGATGGCATAGAGTACACCCTCAGCAAGTTTGCACCAAACTGGGGGGAGTACTAGATATGCTGGAGGGTATGGCTACGATTCTTAGTAACCTAGAAAAATTGGAGGACTGGCCCAAAAGGAACCTCCATGAGGTTCAACAAGGACAAGTGCAAAGTCCTATGGTTAGGACAGAATAATCCCATGCACCAGTACAGGCTGGGGTTGACTGGCTGGGCAGCAGTTCTGTGGAAAAGGACCCAGGGGTTACAGTGGACAATAAGCTGAATATGAGCCAACAGTGTGCCCTTGTTGCCAAAAAGGCTAACAGCAGGCTGGGCTACATTAATAGAAGCAATGCCAGCAGATCGAGGGAAGTAAGTATTCCGCTCTTTTCAGCAGTGGTGAGGCCATATCTGGTGTACTGTGTTCAGTTTTGGGCACCCCACTCCAGAAAGGATGTGGACAAATTGGAGAGAGTCCAGTAGAGGACAACAGAAATGGTGAGGGGGCTGGAGGCACTTGACTTCTGAGGAGAGTCTGAGGGAACTGGGTTTATTTAGTTGAAAGAAGAGAAGACTGAGAGGGGATTTAATAGTCACCCTTCACTACCTGATGGGGTGGGGTTTGAAGGAAGATGGAGAAAGACTGTTCTCAGTGGTGGCAGATGACAGAGCAAGGAGAAATGGTCTCAAGTTGCAGCAAGGGAATTTTAGGTTAGATATTAGGAAGAATTTTTATCACTAGGAGGGGAGTAAAATACTGGAACAAGTTACCCAGAGAGGTTGTAGACTCTCCATCCTTGGAGATTTTTAAGACCTGGCTAGAAAAAGTCTTGCCTGGGATGATCTAGTTAGGAATGGTCCTGCTTTGAGCAGGGGGTTGGACTAGATGACCTTCTGAGACAATTAGGGTTACAAGGGACCTATGATTCTATGAATATGTTATGTGGTAGTATTCTGAACAGTATATTAGGGTGACTAAGGAAGGGAAAAAATAGGCCTTTGATTTTCAGCTATGACCAAAATATTCCTAGTTACCTTTTTCCAACAGAAGCTTATCAAGAGGGACTGTATATTTGCAAGGGTTTTGAGTCTGCAAAAACAAAAATAAATAAAAATAAATAAATAAAGCAGATCTATTTGCTTGAAGTTGTCATCAAAGCCACAGATTCATGAGTCACCAAGTGAAAGCAATCGCCCTTCAGCATCCTTTCATGGTTCACTGCTTTCAAATGACACAAAGTCTTGATAAAGAACTGACCCCCCTGTAACCATCTACTAAACCAATTTACAATGGGAATTGAGGGAGAAGGAAAATGGAGAGGGACTCACACCAGTGGTTACCTTTACAATTATACCTAACTAATAACATCTCTGGGAGCGTCAGTGTCTTCAATGATAAAAAATTGATTTTTTTTTTTTTATAAACTGTCTTGCTTTTGGCATGCCTGCATATTGAACCCAATCAAAGCAGAACAGTATGGCCTTTTTTATACTTGATTTTACAAAGGCTTTTTTGGGTAGGCTTAGCATATGGTTGACTACATGACATCTAAAAAAATGCTCTGTGTTTGTACCCTAACACTAGTAAATGAAAAAACATTCCCAGTGAAACTTCAAAAGAAATTACAGCATCTCATCTTTATCAAGCTTTTCTAGAAGCCCCAGAGTCCTATTATGAAAGGCAAAAGAACATTCTTCATTATGTAACCAGTTCTTTTTATTGGCATTGGTCAATTCTGGCAGAGCAAAACAAAGCTTTAGACTTCTAAACACCATGGAAGTAGTCTGCTTAATTAACTTTAAAATATTTCTGCCATTCAGTTCATTTTTGCATCTGTGCCATGTAATTATATTACATTGCTCAGGACAGGATAATGCTGTATCCCTGGGAAGTTCAAGGATTAATTAAAGAAAGGTTTATTATCTGAATGGATATTTGGCACATAAAATTACATTTCACTGACATACTAGAGAATAGATGTATATTAAATACCAGTTGCTAGTACAAGCTGAGCAAGCTGAAGTCCACTTCATTTGATGTTTTTGCCTTTAAAAAGTTATCAGAATTATAGTAGAGTGGGAATCTATTAGAAAAGTTTCACATATGATACAGTTCCAGAAACCATCATCTAGAGAATATATGCTTATCTTTTAATCTTTGTGTTAAATATGTACTTAAGTGCTGTCCTGAATAAGGATAGTTTCCCTACTCAAGGTCATAGTAATTGAAGGCATATGTGCACGATGCTTTAAAGCGGGTTAAATGCTTTTGCACCGCTTTAAGGGCATTGGTACTTGCACACATCAGTGGTGTATTGAGCAGTAATTCCAGCTGCTGTCGCAAATTTGGCAGCATAATGCACCTTAAATGACTTGGGGTGCATGTGACGGCCAGAACCAGAGGGATTAATAAGCAATAAATATGAGCTTCTTGGAGGCATTTGGTATTTTGCCTAACAGGTAATATTAGCTCATATAAAGCTTGTAAGTTCATAACCCACAAATGTAACTTGTCTGTCATAAGTTTAACCAAAATTATTAAACTAACTCTTCATATTAATCATGGAACTGACTGGGCCCCAAAGGTGAAGCTGTAGCTGCAAGATCAGTTGACCTAACAGTTTTTGCTCAGGGTTCAGCCTTGATGATAAAAAATGGATCCAACTACCTGGCACACCCAACACATTCCAGGAAAGCACATCCCAAGAAAGCATATTCAGAGAAACCTAAAAGGGTTGGAGCTTAGGTGGAGTGATGTCAATTTCAAACCTAAAGGTGCTGCATTGTAATTTGTTTATTGGATAAACCTGAGTCTAGGTAGTAACTTTTTATGATCATTTTTAACACCTTTCAATCCCATAGGGTAACAGCTATAGGGCAAGATTGTGAGTGGCTCTAAAACCAATAGATTAGCATAAGACTAGGTATAAAAAGCGCGTGTGTCAGGTGACCAGCAGGAAGGAGGGAACAGAACGGTTATTGCTGTTCAAAACCCAGACTCTGGACTCTCGGTGTGAGTGAGGATCGGATCCTGACCACGAGACCTCCTCGATCCAAAACTGAATTGAAAATCCCAGTGGCTGATACCCTCACAGCACCCAGTTGACCTGCAATAGAATTGATACACTCACAGTGCCCAGCTGGTCTGTAACAGGTGCAGCAAACTAGAACTCCTCCAAGCAGGTTTAGTTTGCTACCCTACAGGCGCAGAGTGAAGCATCAGGTTCTGTGCAGCTCAGGGGCTCTGCAGGAAGCTTGTGCCGGCAGCCAGGCAGCAGCCCAGGAAGTCAGGGTCTGCCCAAGAAAAAAAAATTATGGCATGCCTGATCTTCCCCCCATCCCCCAACACCACCCTGGAGCCTGTCTGCCTGCCTGTGCTGCAAGGGGGCCCGGGTGCCTGTGGGCAAGCGCCAGCTGGTAGGTGGGGAGCATGCTGCTGCCACAGAGGGAAGCACCAACTCCCTTGCAGCTCAGGGACCACTCTGCCCGCACCTTGCCCTCCCCTCCCTACTGCTGGAGAGGCAGGTAAGCTTAGGTGTGTGCATGACATGGGGTTTTAAAGGGCCCTAAATTGAAGTGGTGTTTTTAAAAACCCACCACTTCAATTTAGGACCCCTGTTTCATCTCTGCACGTCCTAAGAGACCACATGCAACAGAACTCACATGTGAAAGAGTAACACAAAAAGGTTAGTAGTAACTTTATTCTCTCTTTCTCCAAAAACGAAACTTACAGGGGTTTGTTTGCTTTATCTTCAACATCAGATGCCAAATAGTTGACGGTAACATGGCTTAATTTTGGTTTCTTTTTGTCCATTTCCCTTTGTAATAGCAAGTTTTTTATGCATCTTCTATATACTTGCCAAATAATTCTAAATTTAATTTGGACTCCTGAGCTCTATTCAGTCCTTGTGTCCCATCAAAGGAGAACAATTAGTCTCACTCTATCAGGTTTCCTATCAGAATACAGAAAGGAGAAAGTGGTTCAGTGGAATGAGGACAGTTAAAGTCATTTTCTGGAAAATCCCAGCATGCTCCATTAAGTTTTATGGTTAAAAGTTAGTTAAAGTTAGGGCCCCTACTGCACTGAGTAACTGCTAATACTGTAAGTCTTTTCTTCAGCTAATGTTATGTTCAGTACTCAAAACAATGGATAAAAACTGAATAGCACAATCCATTAAAGTTTTGTGTTTTTGGTGTTTAATGCAAAATTATATTTGCATAGGCACAATTAAAGGATTATACCATATTAGAAAATGACTGTGGATAGATGGGTATTTCTCAAAAAAGTTCAAAGCAATGTGCATGAACAGTGAAAGTTTTTTAATTTAATTTTGTGACAGTGAATGGCATAAGACTATAAACTACCCAAATATATGCTAAAGTTGTAGAGTACAAGAATAAAATTATTTGTAACTGTTGTTACCACTTTATTACAAATAATATGCCTTAGGATCTGATTCAAAATTCAGATGAATTTAGATTAGTATTGGTTAATATTTATAAACACCTTATAATAAAAATAAGCTATTGTATAATGTTATTTTAACACTGCTCTGGATGAACAGACAATGGTTGAAAGGATATCTGGCACGCACATCCTACTGAACAACAGACGCTTACTAAAAATAACACCAATGACTTTAGGTTCACAGTCTTCCATAACTGAAGGTTCAAAACTTATATTTTCAATTTAATCTTGCATCTCACTTAAAGGGATCAATCTATCTGTAAGTCAAATTCCAACACACCTTCAAAATCTTTCTTTTGGCTGCTTCCTCAGTCATTCTGCTCTTCTCTGCACCTAAAAACTTTCCTAGACACTGCCTTGTAAGAAAGTGCTAGAAGGTATTATTTAGGACAGAGCTGTTCAACTTCTAGGTGGATGGAATAACACAGACTGTACCAGAGCAAGCCATGGTCCCCCCCGGGCCATATACTGCACCAGTGCCCACTGCACCCTTTCCAGGCAGCCCCCACTCTGATTCCTGGCCATGGCCCTCATCCCTACTGCACAGCATGTGTGAGCACACCCATTTTTCTGCATCCAGTACATGGGCTGTGGTCTCCCCTGCTGCAGCACGCATGTGGGTGCCACAACACCCACCCTCAGCTCACAGTGCTACAGCCTTCCCCAGCACCATGTGATGTGCCATGCTGGACAGCTCCAGTTCCCAGGGTCAGGGACAGGAGGCAGAACCTGGAAGAGGGAGGGGGAACTTAGAGTCCCCCTCTGCTGCTGCAGGCAGAGAGGTGAAGGAAGTGACAGATGGGTGAAAGCCCAGGGGTCACAAATTAACCCCTCACAGACCACATGCATCCCATGGACCCCAACTGGAAATCCTGATCTAGGCATTTCTAGCAGCCACCTATGAAACAATATGTTAGTTCTTTCACAAGTGGAAGCAGAAAGCAAATCACCCTTTGTAGCCACAGGCTAGTAATAAAGACAGACAATGAATTCAAGGCCTTCTTTGGAAGATACTGATAATGAAGGCAGGAAAGCACAAGGGCACATGGAATAGAGAAAGTGCTGTGTGTCACAACTTAAAGGTGATACATAGAAGGAATAATGCAGAAGAGATGAGCAAAAGAAAAGCATGTAGGCTACAGGAAGAACAAAGACCATTGAATAAGCCAACATGGAGACATGAAAGAAGCAAAAAGGATACGTCATATGATTTCTGGTTCCCTGAAATAGCATAAATGGAATTGGGCAAAAAATATCTCTGTGACCCTACAAAGCCATAACTACACAAATATCATATACATTAGATCTTATTTCTTCAGTGAAACAATATAGGTATGGCTGAACCCCCCAAATAGTCTGTGTGTTCTGTATGCACAATCCACCACATTTACCCAGGGGCGGGCAATTATTTTGGGTGAAGGGCCGCTTACTGAGTTTTGGCAAGCCATTGAGGGCTGCATGACACACAGCCAGGGGTTGATAAATAGTAATTTTGTACATTTTTTAGGGGCCCACACAGTAAACCTCAGTAATCATGAGTAAATTTGCTATCTGCAAATGCAAGTAACAAATTTACTTTGCACTAGTAATGGCATAGTAGTGCTCATGTAGACAACTGACAGGAGCAAATCTGTTCTGGGTCAGCTGTCAACCAGGGTGCAGGAGATTGCTCCCTGCCCCCAGGAGCTGCCTGCTGCTAGAATGGGCTCTGTCTCCAGACCCTGGGTGGAGGCTATGGCCCCTTGCCCTGACAGCAGGGAGCTCCAAGCCCCCTCCTCTGAGACTGTGATTAGAGAACAGGGGATGGGAGATCCTTGTCTCCAGCTCCCCAGCTTGTTCCCCATTCAGCTGCAGACTTGCGGAGCTGAGCAGGAAACAGGCCCCCTAGCCTCCACCCCACTTGTGGGGTTGGGCCTGGGAACTGTCCTAGTCAGGGGAAGGTCCCAGCTCCGTGCCCCAATCAGGTGACTGAGGAAAAAGCTGCAGGGATGGAGTAGGTCCCAGCACCCTGGCCTGGTCTGCTGGTGCTATCAGCGAGCTAGCAGCTAACTGCCCCACTGTTGCATCAGGCCAAGGGACCTCCCCTGCAGCTCTTTCCAAGTCCCCTGGCCCTGATCAGGAAGCCAGGGCCAGGAGCTCCCTGGGACCAAATGTTTCACAAGCCTGTACAAAATTCCAGTGAATGCATATATGTTGAAGTTGATCCTGAGCCTTATTTTTTACCTCTCCACTCCCATATAAAATATGTATTAATTTAATAAGAAAATTTGATAAGTAGGACAAAAGTGATAGATTGTTATTTAAAAATGGACCCATAAGGTCCAGTATTATTAGTGCACTAATCAATGGCAGACCAGCAGCTATTTCAGGGGCCTGGGCAGCCTTCTACTTCCAAAGTGAATCAATTCCAGCAAGGTGCAACAAGCAAGAATAGAAGGGACAACAGGGATTCTGAGCACAGCAGGAACTACAGTTGTCAGGGGCCTCCACTGCAGCTCCTGAGGCATAGACCTGCCATATACAGTATACAATTATGTTATGTATTCCAGGTCTTTATTTGGAGGGGAGCAGGTCTACTAATTATCCTAATTTCTTTTGCTTATATTTTAATCTTTCTGGATCTTAGGCCCTTGTCTCTACATTTCCATTACTTTGTAGTTATATATCAGTGGTTCCTGTGCAGCCTAAGATGGCAATCCATCTAAATCATGTTCACTCACCAAATCTATACTTAGGTATCATGTTTTCCTGGTATCTGCATATTCAGTCTGAACTATTGAGTTCCTATATCCTGAGTAATTAAACCATAATAATACATCTGCAGCCACTAATGCAAATACACTAGTCTGAAAGCTCCCCTGAAGGCTACAGATGTTTCTTAAACATATTATAATAACATGTGATTAATAGGTCAGAAATATTTTTGTTCAAGTTGTTTTTGTTGGCCTGTTTTACTCATGCTTTTTATTACTCTGTACTTTGGCATCAAAGTCATATTGCTATAGTTTTCTTTACTTAAATTCTGTGAGCAACAAAACATTCTGTTGATTTGAATAGCTACAATTTTGGGATTGTATCATAAGTGCATGAAACCCAGTTCTAGATCTCTGAGGTATGGATTCTTGTCTGTGGGATCAGGGCAGATATGCCTGTAACATAGGCTAAGTAAAGATATTCAAAAAGCCCCTGTTGGAAGCACTCTAACTATCTCACTTTAATTTAAAGCATTATAAGTTACAGCATGAGCAAGCTGAACAGACATTCACTGTTTGATGGGCAGGGGAGGGGCTCAGAGTCTGCCCACACTGGCCACTAGGGCCTCTGCTGCTTGCTTCCCAGGAGGTTGCTGGAGTAGCCCCTTTCCCCAGCTCTGCCCACACCACCAGCTGGCAACTGTTAATGGTGGATAGGGGGGAGAGACCCTGGAGTCTTTCCCCCTCAGCCTCTCCAGCCATATAGCAGCACACCATGGGGTCAGGCCTGCTGCAGGGAGAGGGAGCCTGGACCCCTTCCACTGTGCCCCCCCTAGCTGGGCAGCCCTCCTGGCCAGCTCAGAGGACGTGTGGTGGAAAGAGATCTGGGATCTGTGTCCCCACAACAACCTCAGCCAGGCACTGGCATGCCATAGGGCCAGGGCTACTACAGAGACAAAGAGCCCTTCCTTTGCAGTCTTTCCCCACCTTCCCCAGCCAGGCAGTGCCACACTGTGGGCCTGGGGCAGCTGCAGAGAGAGACACCCACCCTTCCCCCACCCATGCCAGCTGCAGCTCACAGCTGGCTGGAGGGAGGAGGCAGGACTGTGATCAGAGGCTGTCACTGACTTGAATCAGTGACAGCTGAGGGGCCAGGGCTGGCTTAGTGCACGGGCAGAGCAAACAAGCTGTACCTGAGGCTAGAGGGCAGCCCTGCACAATGCCACCTGGGATGGTGGTGATTGTGCTGTAAGTTAACCCTCGAGTGGATCTGGCACAGGCATTCAATAAAGCACTTTAACATAAACCACTTCAGCCTAATCCTTCATCCATCGAGGGTTAACTTAGAGGATGGTGTGCCATTTTTTAAGTGCTCTAAGAGCCATGAATGTTCAATTATGGCCTTAAAACACTCTCTGGATGCTTAAAGTGTGGTAGGTTTAATGTCTGTACCTAGCCCTAGAGCTTAGCTGTACATGATGAATTTAGTGATGTATTTAGGATGAAAGCTGGTGGTGTGGAGGTAACGATAGCAGTCATTTGGTTTTTGATACAAAATAGGGGTGATATGGCTATTGCAATTTCACAAAGGTGTCCAAGAAATGAGTTTGCCAGGTGGAGTGTTGCAGAGTCAGTTTGATGGAAGATATTAAAGTCCTGGTGCAATTTCTCTAGAGATTCCTTACCTCAGAAAATGAGAAGGGGTGTGTGTGTGTGTGTTCCCTTAGTTTCACCCTGAGTCAGCTGTTTCCCACCTAGGTCAGGAACAGACATTGCATAAACTGGTTTGAGTCATATCAGTTAAGTCTGATACTACATTCAACCAGGGTTATCTCAAACCGGTTTTGACCATTTTCAAACTGGTTCATGTGCATGGAATGTCTGTTCTGTTACAGGTTTAAATCAGTTTCTGATCACTAAAACCAGTTTATGTGTAATGTCTGTCCCTACCCCTAGTGGCCAACCACTATCTGTAGCATAACTAGAGGTGGGAAGGCCGAGCTAAAGGGGATGCCAGACTGGTGCAGATGCCAGGTTATACTATGGCACCAGCAACAGCCCTTGTGTGGGGAGACCAAACTCCAGGAGCAACAGCAGCAGCAGCCTGGATCTTTGAGTCTTTGGGACTGACAAGTCTCTCCAGTGTTTCCATCCTGCTCTTTGCTTTTTGGTGCTCAGTGATCTCCCTCTTCTACCTTTCATTCTTCAGCATCTCTGCCCAAGGCACAAAATTTGCTGATTACATGTCTGGCCACTGTAATACAGTCTTCTACCTTGGGACAATACTTTTGTGTTCACTCTTTATTGCAGAGTTAAAAGCTTACTACAGAGTTAAAATCAAAGGTAAAGTGCTCCATAGGTGTGAACCTACATTTCAAGTAGCTTTTACTGTGATGTGAGGGTGAGAGTGTTATCTCCTTCCATTTATAGTTGGGATATTGCTTTCTATGTTTTGCACAGGACCTAAAATTGGATGGACCCTAATTTATTGGGGGGTGAGGGGAGAGAGAGGAAGATGCCCATGAGATTTTGATGAAATAATGTTTAGTTTTCCAATGTCTAACCTACACATCTAATGGATTATCTAGTCATCACAGATTCACTAGGTATGCATTGGAATGACATATACATCTTAAAAAAATACTTCCTTTTCTATGTTTGCATTTACAATTGTTTTTACCTTACAGTTATTTTAATATTTCTTCCATTAAAATCATTCGTATTTAAAAAGAGTAAACAAGAAGAAACTAAAGGAAAATGGAAAAGTATGGTAAATATAATTGTGGAGTTATGTACAGCACTGAAGATGAACTGACACTTAATAACACAACTGTCAGTGATGTAATTTCAAACTTAGTAATTCTATGTGATTTTTTTTTAATTGCATATACCTCTAGCTCAGGAATCTTAGACTTTTTTAGTGCATCTTTGGAACCTAGGGAGTTAAAACTGCAGTTGCTCACCTTTTAATCTCCTGCCAATTTTAGTTGCCAGTGGCAACTAAAAACCACCAATTTCAGCAGTGGGTAGGGATGAAGGACGCAAGCAGTGTTACCTTGAGTTCTGGAACCACATTGGAACAGCACCAACGGCAGCCAAAGGGGTTAGCACTACTACCATAGGGGTCCGACAGCTCCACAGGCACCTCCATGACACCCTTGCTTTATCCTAATATTTCTTCTATTTCTTCAACCAGTGTCAAAATTCATATATTTGTACTCCCAGCCATATGTGGAATTTAACATTGAGTTCCACATGATCTATTTCTGTTTGATAAATCTATTATCTATTTCCATCTGATAAATCTCTAAGAAATAAATGTTTAAATATTTATACTATTTCCAGACTTTTGAAAGAAAAACATTACATATGTCTTGTTCTCAGGAATATTCACCTTTTAGTACTTTACTGTCATGTGCAGGCTGAATTATGCTGCATAAGAGCTAAGTGGTTTTAGTCAAGTTTTTGTACTTTGTTTCTTTCATTTCATACCCTTTCCATGGTACATTGACTACTTAGCTTATGGATTAATGGCTTATTGTAGAAATGCTCCTTCAAAATACAATGAAGTTATGGTTTTTAAAATTATGAGCAAGATATGTTCCATTATAATAATTTATTCCTTTCTCACTCTCATTTAGTGTAGTCTCTTTAAGTAGGAGCACAGAAGTTATATTTTATCTACTAAAATTAGCAGGAAATATGTTAACATGGGCATTGTCATTTCCTGCATCGTTTTTGATTAATATATTTTTCCAGCTTTCATCTTCCAAATCTTCTCATAGTTCAACAGACAGCATTTCATTTCAGTATTTTTCTTCTGTTTTTCAAGTCATAAAAAGTTAATCTTTTATTGTTTAGCTGTCTTAACCTATCTTCAGGGTTCTTCTCCATGCCGTGGATTAGTGGGGAAAAAAGTAAGGGAAATATGGGTCTGACCCTCCAAAGAAACTATATTTTACATCTTTTTATCAGAGGACTTGAATGTTTGTCCAGAAACTTTTTTTTCAAAGCAATTGGATAGCAGGCAACTTATTCCACCTCACAATCACTGCATGCAGTTTACAGCCATTTTTCTTAGTTTTCACTGACCAAATTTATAGAAAAGGGATATCTGACTGCAGGCCCATGGGCTTCCAGGGACCATAGAGTTTTCACAGAATTTATTAGTATTTTTTTTCTGTTTCTTTTTCATGTAATCATTGGCAGAATTAGGGTGGGGCAAATGGGGCAACCACCTTGGGGACTGACTTGGAGGGGATATGACAAAACCTGGCTGCTATGGGCAGCCTTGAGGTAAGAGCTTAGAAAAAGACCTTCTTCACAGTGGAATCCAGTAAGGCTACTTAGTCCCATAATAATTTTACATAAGGAAATCATTTTATCTATTTTTTAATAATTATATAATGTAGGATATTTTGTTTTCATTTTTTTTCCTTTTCCCCTAAACTTATTTACTTTCAGTTAGAGTAGTGTAGAAGGGTTGTTTTTTTTTGTTTTTTGTTTTGGGTATTTTTTTTTTTTTAGGAGAACTAAGCACCTTAAAAATATTCTTAACTCTGCTGCCTGAGGGGTTTTTCTGCCTTTTAGTTATTGGGTTTAACTTCCCATGAAGCTTCCTTTCCTTTTTTGTGTGCTTGTATAACAAGATATTTAGCAAAATTCACCAATTTGTTGAATCTGACAGGCCATGCCATTAGCACTTCTGTTATTACTTCAAACTTGCAACCTCTGTGTTGTCAACCTTGTACCTTAGCAACTGCATCACCCCATGCTCTGCTGAAGATGATGGTGGCTGCCTATATCAGGGATGGACAAAGTGCAGCCTGCCAGGCCATTTTATCCCCTACACAGGCATAGATGCACAGGCTAACTTCACAGTAAAATATGTTACTGTGCAGTTAAACGTCTCATAAGACGTGCTCAGTAAGCAGTATATTAGGTTCTTTTAAATAACATTCACTAACTATTTGTATAGTACTTAGACATTCAAATATAAATTTAAAAATATGTAGATGTATGAATACAGTGCATAATGAATCAGGCCTGTTTTTTAAAATTAAATATTTCAATTCATTTTCAAAACATATGTTACAATATTGCACATTTCATGAGATACACATTTTAAAAAAAGTTCTACATGGGAAATTAAATATTAAAATTATATTCTTGTAATCTAGACAGAAATTGTCCATAGAGGAATACAGATTGTAATAGAAACTATAATCTACTCAACAACATTAGAAGTGAAGTTTGGTTCACTGGTAAATTTAACAAAATATATTTTTCTACTTATTTAAAACAGGGTAAAAAGACACCTCTTAGTTAGACTTTCATTTAAAGAATCTCTCTATATATTATCAGTTCATAGTTACATGCGTCAGTGTTTGAAATAGATCACAGCTTATATAGCATCCTGCTCCAGAAAAAAGAACCAACTGAACCATATTAATTTTAATTTAGATAAACCATGCTCAAAACTGATTAATGTTGTATTAAATGGTTGCTTACATATATATTCCTCTAATAATGAACAACTTCCACTGTGTCTCAATTTTTACTTCAGGAAACCATTTATATATTGAAAAGAAAAAACTCCATTTCATCAGGATAAGTCTTTTATGAACACAGTGTCTTAAACTCCAAAGCAGTGTGAATGCACTGGCCTTTTGTCCCACAGAACACAAGACTATTAATCTATGACCAGCATAAAACATTAAGCTGTCTCTGGTTTTTCATTCCAATTTAATTCACTTGGTTACCCATCAGTGATTGGCTTTACCCAAACAGTCACATGTTATATAGAGAGACAAAAATACAACTGTTACTTAAGCTTGTCATGCTGGGAAGTCATTCAATTAAAACTGGAGCTATTTTCTCACAATATCTATTAAGGTCATTCTTCATAGGGTTTTTAAAATTTGAAGACTTTATCTTGAAGAGGCTGGTTTAATTCTTATCATGCTAATATCTCTTCATGTCTAGAGAGTAAGTCAATGATGTACAATACTCTGTTTTTGTTTTCTTTTTCAGTATCATATTATTAACAATATTTTAAAGAATGGTGTAGCTTCACTGGTTAGGAGTCTTGGGTTACAAACAGATGTTGCCAAATGAAGCAAATCAGCTGTGCCGGCATGGGTCCCAGATGTGCCCAGCATAGTTAATCTGCTCCACTGGGTAAAATATACATTGCCCATTGTCCCAGGCTTGAGAAGCCTGGTCCTATATACCCTGGAAATGCCTGTGAATGATCAGGCCCCTCAAGCCCTGGGATCACCTGCCTGGCTTTCCCCACTTGATCAAGATATACCCCAGGGATTTCTGGGTATGTCACCATAAGTGGAGAAAGTTGGAGTTTCCTTGCTTAGTGAGACATGCCTCCAGTATTTCCTGCACTGCATTTTCTCAGGTGCTGGGAACACCTTGCACAGGACTATATCCTGGACTATGCTACAACAGCCACATGCTGGGGAAGAATAGCATTAAGCAATTTAATCCCAAAAGAAAGAAAAAAACATACATGCATACTAGGGATGTTAAAGGTTAAACAATTAATTGTTTAACCCAAAATCCCAGTGATAAATATTTAGCTTACTGGTTATTGTTTAGCATGGGGTGGGGCACAGTCCAGGTGGGAAAACAGGGAAGTGAAGTCATGTAGTGCCCCAGCAGGAACCAGAAAGCAGCAGGGCAGGCAGGAGAGAGTAAGGAGGAGGGGAGGCAGAGGAAAGGGGTGAGGAGGGATTAGTACCCAGAGCCTAGGACAGTGTTTCTCAAACTGTGGGTCATGACCCAAAAGTGGGTCACAAGAATATATGAAAGAGTCATGAATAAACTTTAAAAATGGATCAACAAACTCTAAAATGGAGTTTTTCTCCTTTTTCTTTAAAGGAGAAAAAGGTAGGAAATTGTGGCTTTTCCCTAGCAGGGTGACAGAGTTCCAGCCTGTAAGGGGCTGCTTGGGGCCCCCCCAAGCATCCCACACATCCACCCTCTGCCCCAGACACTGGGCTTCGGGGGCCTGGGGGTGGGAGGCAATGGCTCATGAGTGAGGGACACTGGGTCGGGACTGGCCATTGATGTTTACAAATGGATCTTGGTATAAAAAAGGTTGACAACCACTGGCCTAGGAGGTTAAAGAGGAAAACAGCGGGCAGCCTAATGACTTGTCAATTAAGCCTGCCTGTTACAGGTGCTCCCTCCCTCCCAGCCCAGGGCTTCAGGTGGGCTGTGTCATCTGGCTGGCCTTGCTGCCTCCTCCCCCTGGCTCCTCAAAGGGCCCTGAGAGTGACTACCAGCAGCAGCTGTGTCCTCGGTTAACTGTTTAACCAATATAATTAAAGGAGGTTAAAAGGATTTTTTTAAAAATAGTTACATCCCTAATACACAAATACATGCAGATACTATTTTTACCAACTCTAAAGGTCAGACAAGTATGTTGAATATGCCTTTTAGTATAACTGTGTTGTTATGAATCAGTATGAACTATCAAGTAAATACTTTTTAACTGAATCATTATCAGCTTCTTGAAAAGAAAACTTTAGATCTAAAATTGCTCTTAAGTTCCTGGGAATGGTGTAGAATAAATCAACTTTTAAATAAATCAGTTTTCAATTAAGAAATGGTTTATTAGCCAACATCACATTTCACTTTTAGGTACAGATTCTTCATCATTTCTTCCTGTCTGGTACTGCCACTAAGTTTTCAAAATAAATTATTTAGTATATGCTTCACTGCAATGCCCAAAAGCCCTAATCATGGATCCAGATCTCATTGTAATAGGGGGTGCATGAAATGGGAGCCCTAAATTGAAGCGGAGGGTTTTTAAAAACACCACTTCAGTTTAGAGCCAAGTAAACCCCCATTTTGTGCACATTCCTGTGCACGTTGGTGTCTCTCTGGTGGTGGGGAGGGGAGGGGAGGGCAAGCTCACAGCAGGCGGAGCAGTCCCTGGGCTGCGGGGGGGGGCTGGTGCTGCTTCCCTCTGTGGCAGTGGTGGCCCCCCCAGGTGGCACCTGCCCGCAGGCACCCGGCTTGTGTGATCCCAGGGAGCACTGCAGCAATGGAGGGAAGCACCAGGCCTTTGTTCAGCTTAGGCAGGCTCGGGGGGTGGAGATCAGGCTCGCAAGTTTTGTTTTCCTTGGGTGGAACCTATCTTCCTTGGCTGCTTCCAGGCTGCCTACACAGGCTCTGTGAAGCCCCTGAGCTGCATGGAGCCCAGTGCTTTGCTCCATAGGGCAGCCTGAAGTCATTTAAGGCACATTTACGTCGTCAAATTTGCTACAGCAGCTGGAATTACTGCAAAATACACCACTGATACATTCAAACACCAACACCATTAAAGCAGTATAAAAGCATTTAACTCATCTTAAAGTGTCGTGCACACATGCCCGTCGTTTTGTCTACACACAGCCATAGATGCTGTACTAAGACAAAATGAAAAGTTAGTCATTGCCTCAAAACATTTACAATCTAGATGTAAGACGAGAAAAAAAGTATGATGCAGTAAAGACAGATGGGGAAGAAAATGAAACCGAGATATTATTGGTCAGGAAGATAGGCAATGATCTCAGAACACCTGCAACCTAATTAACACAATATTTTCTGTAGGTAGCAAAGCAAAGCAAAGTTTTAAATAAGAGATTTATAGGAGATGAATGATGAAATTTTGTGAATGTGTATGGGAAGCTTCTCCCTAGAAGATGGGATTGCAGGGGAGAAAACTTGAAGGTGCTTGTTCCAAAAGTCAGTAGGTGGGATAGGGAAATTGGTACCATGAGTCAATTGAAGGTGGAAGTGGATGGTCTTATTAATGAATGACAGATAAGACAAGTGGGGATCAGCTATAAAGGCCTCTGAAAGTGAAAAGTAATCTTATGTTTAATGTGATAGACAAATGGGATCTAGTGGAGGGATGCAAAGAGAGGGATGGCATGTTTGAAGTGACAGACTAAGTCAGTCATCTTTGAAACAGTATTCTGAATAGATATGAGAGGAACAAGACTGATCAAACCTAGAAAAAGAAAAGTGTTACAAGACTTAAGATGTGAGATGAGAGCCTGAAAATTTTATAGTAATGGATAAAAAAGGCTCCTGTAGAGATGTTCAGCAGACAGAATTAGTCAGTTTTAGGCATAATCCAAATGCCAGGGGCTAGGGAGCGGTCTGAATTAAAGAGGACACAAAGGTTACAGGCCTGTGTATCAGGCAGGGGCATTATTCACAGTGGTTGAAAGGAGGTAGCAGGAAAGGCTGGGAGGGGGGGGAATGGGTGAGTTAAGAGCTCTATTTTAGCCACATTGACTCATTAGGTGACACCTAGCTGTCCATGAAATACTCAGATAGACAAGACTTTGGTTGGAGAAAAGGAGAAAGGTCTAGGGGTAGTGAAAGAGTCATCAGCTTAAAGACGATAGTTGAATCTGTGTCTACAATTGAGATATCCCTCTACACCTTGCATCTGCATAAAGAGGAGACCAGGGACAGAACTTTGTGCAACTCCCACAGAAAGTGGAAAGGAACAGGAACTGGATTAACTATAGGAAATGTTAACAGAAGAACTGGAGAAAGAAGAACTGGGAGGAAAGTGAGCCTAGAAGTAAAGGGAGGGCACTGTTTCAAACAAGAGCATAATTAGTTGTATTTAAGAATACTGACATGGTAAAGAAGATGAGGATATAATACTGGTTCTGAGCTTTGGATAGGAACAGGCACTAGAGACTTTAGATTCAGTGTAGTACAAAGAGTGAAAGCCAGACTGGAGAGAGTCTTGGATGCAACTGTAGGAGAGGAACTCCAGGCAAGAACATATTTAGTGGAAAAGATGAGAGGGAGAAGGGAAAGAGTGTCTTTGTTGAAGAAGAAAAAGGGATCAGGGTTATATGTATGCATCTGTGTTTGTTTAAGGTGGGAGAAACTAAGCACACTTGCATTGTAAAAGGAACATGCCAGAGGAGAGTGAAAGGCTGAGGACAAGAAAAGCAGAGGGATGAGATTGTGTATGAAGGATCTTAAGAAATGGCCTCTGGTAGTGGGGCAAAGTAGGTGCATGTGTACATGTGAGAGGAAGGGGGCACAGGAGGACAGCCAACTAATGTCTGTGTCTGTGCTAGTGGGAAAAGAGAAGAGTTGTAGGAAGGGAAAGGAAGGCAAACCACAGATGGGGGGAAGGTCCTTTATACTCTGTTGTGACTGATGTAAGCAAGCCACCAAAAAGATTGAACAAAATTATTTAAGCCAAATGGCAAAAATGTTGCATTTATCTCAGTATCTGCATCTTTCTATTTCCTTTTTTTACATCTTACCTCAGCTTCCTCTTTCCTCAAGTATAGGCTGCACTGAGCCACTTTTGCTCTACTCAATTACCAGTGGATAGAAGCCCAAATTGTAATTTATATAATCAATTTATACTTCTAGCAGAAAGACAACAATCTTAAATAATCAAAGGTTTACTGATAAGATCCTCTAAATTGAATTTAAATTGACCTAGGCTCAGATATGATTCAATTTTATGATTTTCAGTAGTGGGTACCTGTTCTCTTTTGATTCAAAAACCTGAACATGAGATTTCAGCATGTTTACAAAAGTTTCCAAATTATACAACTCTACTCTGATTTATGAATTCTCTCTCTCTACTTGTGTCTACTCATACTATCTGGTCCCAATCTATTCATTCTTTACCCTCTTTGCAACACCTCCAAAGAGCATTTGCAATGAATATACTGTTGTGAACCAATACATTATGTACACTACTTCCATGTGAATTAATTTTGACAAATTGAGTTTGATTTCTTCACGTGACTGTAAACTTACCTCACAGCACTATTTATGTATAGAGTCCATAGTACTCACAGACTGCCTGCTTCCATAGAGCAAACAGAAACTATACTAACTAGAAACTCTGCATCAGTAAATTAGAGAAGACATTTATAAACCCTTTTCATTCCTTATAGGAAGAGCATCAATAAACAGAATAACATAGGCTGAAGCAGTGTAGGGACACAGCTGGGTGCCCAAGGCATAAGGGCAATGGTGAATTCCAGTTGCTACCACGATCAAGATTGTGACTGCCTGCCTGTCAGCAGCAGCCAGTTATTTTTTCAGTCTCCCAAGTTGGTGCCTGGGCCAGCTGCCCCATTCACCCCACCCTAGTTACCCCACTGATGGGCTGTCTCCTATTCAGAACCTTTTAAAAAAGAGTTTCATTTATATAAAACTATTTTTTCCCCCCAAAGGTCTAATGTAAGAGCAGAAAACACGTTCTGATTATGGAATCCCTCTTATTAACCTTGTTTGCTCCTTTCCAAATCCAAGGACTAGTTGGTTAATTAGGAAAAGCAAATATAAAAATTCAATCAGTAACTTTGCATTCATCACTTTTGGTGCCCCCACTAAACAGCAGACATGAAACCTTACACTGATCTCAGTCTTCAGTTACTATTTTATTAGCACCGAGTAACAGATGATTTAATTGGTTACCATGAACACAATCAAACAAATTGAAAGCTAAAGTTGACTCAGTCTATCTCATCCAGTTGTTTCAGCATTAGATTTGTGATAGAGACTACCACACATAAGGAATTAGTGCTACGTGACTTCAACAGATATCTCTTGGCCCACACCCGGAACAGTGTCATCTTCAATTTCTTTTTCCTTTTGTGGTTTTAGATGGTTTCCTTAAGTGGTTTTAAGTAAAAACTGTTTTGGTTCCTATGCAAACACAGGCTTTTCTTAGTAGTGTTTCAGGGGCAAAAGCATACAAATCCAAGAAAGTTTCAAAGTAATTAGGGGTTTCTCTGACCTCCCTCTGCCAACTCTCTTCTATGCCTTCCTCCAATGATGAAGAATAGCTTTTACCATGCCCTCTTTTATCTGGGTAGGGCCCATTTGCCCCTCTTCCCTCCTTCCAAGAGGTTCAACAGCCAGCCATTCTCATCTGGGTCATCAGAAAAGAGGTGGTAAAGTCTCTTACCACTTGGTCCTTCCCAAACTTAAACTACTTGACAACAAGATAAAAGTCAAGATTCAGAGATGTACTAGACCATGCTACAGAATTCTCCTGTGGGATTGCGTTTAGTAAGTGGGATTTGAGGAAACAGAAAGGAAAGCCACTTAGTGCACAAGGGTACAACTGCGGGTAGAGACAAAGACGAAGACAGGGGATCATAACAGGGAACCAGGTGCCCTGTTACTTTTCAGAGAGATAGATGAATTGGGGCCAGCTGCACTTTGGATAAGCGACCAAGAGAAATCCGGCAGCAGCAGGGACCCAGGCCTTGAAGCCTTGGACTGCTGGGTAATCAGGCAGGACTGCAGGGTAGGGGAGTTCCAACAGCTTGTTAGGCAGTATGGAAATCCACAGGTCCATTCAGTGTTGCCAGATCTTAAGCGCAAATTATTATATTGTCTGAAAAACCATCGTACACTGAAAAAAAGTATGCAAATAAGTTGTCTTCTTTTTTAAGTAACATCATGTTGCCTTATGCTGTTATCATCACATTAGGTACATGGCTGGAATTTAGAAACAAGGCAAGCATAAAACCCCTTTGACTTTCTATTGATTTAAGACTGTATATTATTGCATTTAAAAGAAAGCTCTTAGCAGTATTACACAATGAGATTTAGTTATGTGATCATTATGCAGTTATTTTATATTGCTCACTGTAAATCGCCAGTGAATGAGTGAGAACTGGGTCATCAAAGTTGAAGTATTTATTTCTAGGCAAGCAGTTATAAGAAAGCATTGACAGTGAACCTGAAAGTTGGTTAAGATTCTCTGAGAGTGGCTTAGGTTTTGCATATGCTGAATCAATTTACTATCTCAAGATTTTTTGTACAATTTGAACACTTTTAGTATAATCTATCATGCATCATACAAGGATTGAAATTATTATACAAATATGATAATTATCATACACCTGGCAATGCTGGTCATGTTGTTAAAGGCAGCAGTCAAGTGACTAGAAGGGGCAAGACTTAGCTGTATATAAGCCAGGCCGCACGGTGAGGCTTGCAGTCTATGCCTGCAAATTGCAGAGGAAGGAGCTGAGGGCTCAGCGGCTGCCCCAGAAAATCAAGTACCTCATGAGGCTAGGCAGTCAGCTTCTTATGGGAGGACTGTGGCAACTGTTATAACTCTGAAAGGGTTTTGGATGTGTTTTAACTAGAGGGTTAACACTCTGCATTCTAGTTAATTTTTCTGCATTTAAATTGAAACACTGGAGGACCAGTGGCTACAGGGGGAGGTGTGGAGGCCACACAGCTCCCTGTAAGGGTCAGGAACTACAGGGTAGTGCAGGGCTAGAGCAGCCTTTCCTAGGTCAGGTGGGGCCGGCACAGAAAGCAAAAGCCACCTTCCTGGGGTTGGGAATCCCAGGGGGATGATGTAGAGAGCAGGTGGGGCTAAGGCCCAGGAACCCAGGGGCTGAGGAAGTGGCCCTCAGCTGAGAGGGCTCAGCCAGAGGAAAAAGACTAAAGCCTGGACAAGAGTTTTAGGGCCTGAGGGGCCCAGTTTTGATTTGGGACCCAGAGACTCCATCCAAGTGACAACAGAGATGCCTACAAGGTATGGGTGTGGCTATAGGGGAAGATAGGGGCCATGATCATAGTCCCTAAGGCACAACTAGGGCTGTATTAAAGGTGAATGCTGCCTGAAGAGGAACCCCAAGGTTTGGTGGTATTGGGTCCCAAGACCTGTAGAGAAAGGAGGCACTGAAGAAAAGGCTACCCTCGCTTCTGAAGGAGCCTCCCTAGTTAAATACCTTAAGATCAACTCATGGCAGGCAAGAGACAGAAGGTAAGAGAAGTGGGGAGTGAGGGCAGGCAAGTCTGACCACTAGGGAGTGTCAGAGATGTCAGGGGCAGATCCCAAGCATGTCACAGGGATCTGTCCATTTGCTTGGCTAAAATTATCCTATTTACCCTGCCAGTGGTGGGTGGAAGAAGTAAAGTTGTCCAGTTTGCCGGACATTGGAGCATAGTTCTGGACAGTCACAAGCCCAAGATAATCTGTAACATCAAGGGACACAAATCCATCCTCTAGTAAACCCCTTGAAAAGCCTTAATGTGCTGCTGTTGGACAGTTCATGTCTTAAGAAACCAAGTTGCTTATCTTATAAATGGGGTTGGAGTGTTGTTATAGCTGTGATGGTCCAGAAAATGTATGAGGCAAAATCCAAACAACAAGTTCTGCCTGAAAGGTTGTCTAACATCTCTCCCAAATATAGAGCTGGTTCAATAAAAAATATGTTGTCTTTTGTATATTTAGACGTAGTAGTTTAGAATTGCTTAGGTGTGTATTAAATATGAGATGCTTATTCAATTAACTGTTCATGTTTATAACAAATATTCCTTACCAGGTGAAAGAAGTTTCACTATAAAGATTTTAACATAGACCTTTGTTAGCTAGTTACTACCTAGCTGTTTAGAAACATGCCACCTAGCCTGTATTTTGAAAAAAACCCAACAACAATCTTTTCCTTACTCCCAAAATGTTTGTTTTCAGTTAACCTCTCAGAAACAAATTACCATGGGGAAATGCTTGTCACCCATATCAGGCAAACACAACAATCTCAGTTAAAGAATCAGCAGGGACTGCCATAGTTTCATAGTTTCTAGGGTCGGAAGGGACCTGAGCAGATCATCTAGTCTGACCCCCTGCCATGGCAGGAAATAACACTGGGGTCAAACGACCCCCGCAAGATGTTCATCCAACCTCCTCTTAAAAACCCCCAGGGTAGGAGCCTGCACCACTTCTCCTGGAAGCTGGTTCCAGATCCTAGCCGCCCTGACCATGAAGTAGCGCTTCCTGATATCTAACCTAAACCTGCCCTCTGCCAGCTTGTGACCATTATTCCTGGTCACTCCTGGCAGTGCACGGGGGAATAGTGATTCCCCCAATGCCTGCTGATCCCCCCTGACTAATTTATAACAGGCCACTAGATCCCCCCTCAGCCTTCTCTTTTGGAGGCTGAACAGGTTCAGGCCTGCCCTGCTGTCCCCTGATCATGCGAGCAGCTCTCTTCTGGACCCTCTCCATGCTGTCCACATCCCTCTTGAAGTGCAGCACCCAGAACTGGACGCAGTACTCCAGCTGTGGCCTGACCAATGCCGCATAGAGGGGGAGGATCACCTCTTTGGACCTTCTTGAGATGCATCTGTGGATGCATGACAAGGTACGGCTGGCCTTCCTGACTGCCTCCCCACACTGCCGGCCCATGTTCATCTTGGACTCAGTGATGACCCCAAGATCCTTTTCCGCCTCCATGCTGACAAGAGGGGAGTTCCCTAACCTGTAGGTATGGTGCCGGTTGTTCCTCCCCAGGTGCATCACCTTGCACTTGTCTGTGTTGAATCCCATCCTATTCACATCTGCCCACCTTTGTCACCTGTCTAGGTCTGATTGAAGCCTGATGCTTCCTTCTAGTGTGCCAACATCCCCCCACAACTTAGTGTCATCAGCAAATTTGAACAGGGTGCTTTTTACCCCCTCATCCAAATCACTGATGAAGATGTTGAACAGTGTGGGCCCGAGGACCGAGCCCTGCAGAACCCCACTGCCCACGTCCTTCCAGGTTGAGAAGGACCCACCCACTACCACCCTCTGGGTGTGACCCTCCAGCCAGTTGGTGACCCAATTGACTGTGTGGGCATCGACAGCACAGTCCCCCAGTTTCTTAATGAGAACGGGGTGAGAGACAGTGTCGAATGCCTTCCAGAAGTCCAGGAAGACTATGTCCACTGCTACCCCTGCATCTAATGATCTGGTAATCTGATCACAGAAGGCCACCAGGTTGGTCTGACAGGACCTTCCACTGATGAACCCATGTTGGTTGCCCCTAAGCATGCAGTCCCCTGCTGGCCCCTCATGGATGTGTGCCAGCATAATTTTCTCAAACAGTTTTCCTAGGATTGAGGTAAGACTAACTAGCCTATAGTTTCCTGGGTCCTCCTTCCTCCCCTTTTTGAAGATGGGAACCACGTTGGCCCTCTTCCAGTCCTTTGGGACCACACCAGAGCACCATGAGTGCTCATAAAGCCGTGCCAGGGGTCCTGCCATGACCTCGGCCAATTCCTTTAGGACTCTAGGGTGGAGATCGTCTGGGCCAGCTGACTTGAACACATCCAGCCCCTCCAGAAGCTCCCTAACTAGTTCCACACTAACCTTTGGCCCAGGTGTGCCTCCCCTGGGGCCTGAGGGGGGCCCAGCAGGGAGGTGGCTGTTCTGGTCCCTACTTAGGAAGACAGAGGCAAAGAAATCATTAAACATGTTAGCTTTGTCATCTGGTGTGACGACCAAATTTCCCAACGCGTCCTGCAAGGGCCCCACATTACCTGGGACCTTCTTTTTGCCCCCTATGTATTTAAAAAAGGACTTCTTATTGTCCTTAATCTGAGAAGCTAGTCCTAATTCCATCTTTGCCTTGGCCTTCCTAACTGCCCCCCTACAACTCCGAGTGACTGCAGAATAGTCAACCCTGGTGATGACCCCTTCTTTCCAGTGGGTATATGCCTCCTTTTTAGCAAGGAGACATTCCCAGATGCTTTTAGTGAGCCATGGAGGCTTGTGTTCTCTCCTGCTCCCTTTGGTCCTCATTGGGATTACCTTCCTTTGGGCTTGGAGGATCGCCTCCTTAAGGAGCAACCACTCTCCTTGGACATCTGGCTCCCCTCCCCTCTGGAACCTCAGCGCATCCCCAACTATCCTCCTTAGCTCGTTGAAGTTTGCCCTCCTAAAGTCTAGGGCTGCAGCCTTACTGCATGCCTTTGCCACCTTGCTCTGGATGGTAAATTTCAGCAGGCAATGATCGCTGTCGCCCAGGTGGTCGAGCACCCACAGCCCCCTCACCAGGTCATCACCCATGGCCAGCACTAGGTCCAACAAGGCATCCCCCCATCTCTATAATGAAGCTTGAAAGAGGCTACAAGAATCACTTGTGTTTATTTTAGCAGTAACTTAAATTCAATTCTACTTAGAAAGCACCGGGAGAAAGATAAAATTGACTTAGACAATGTACAAACAAGTCCAGCATTTCTCAATTTATGAGAGTTTGATTTGGCAATCTTAATAATCTTCTTCATCATTAGTTTTTATCTATAATTAGTATGTGTACATGTAACTTCCAAATGACATTTTTGGGTCATAAGCAGAAAGTTAAATGCCCCATCTATCAGTTAGAATTAAGTCACGATTAACCAGTTAAGGAATAAGCCCCAAAGTTATTCCACAAAATGTGTGATAACTTTGTTGCTTGTTCTTATCATCCTATTAATTGAACATGTGGCCAGATACTCCCCCATGGCTATGAGCCCCATCATAGAAAATTAGAGTTGGAAGGGACCTCAGGAGGTCATCTAATCCAACTCCTTGCTCAAGGCAGGATCAGCCCCAACTAGATCATCCAAACCAAAGCTTTGTCTTGCAGGGTCTTAAAAACCTCCAAAGATGGAGATTCCACCACCTCTCTGGGTAACCTATTGCAGTGTTTTACTACCCTCCTAGTGAGAAAATTCTTCCTAATATCTAACCTAAACTTCATGTGCAGCAACTTGAGACCATTGCTTCTTGTTCTGTCATCTGCCACCACTGAGAACAGTCTAGCTCCATCCTTTTTCACACCCCATCAGTTGAGGAGGCTTGCAGCAGAGGGAGCATTCCATGAGTTGCCCCCACTGCGAGACCTGCAGATGATGGGCCTCTCAGCAGGATCAATGCGCTGAACCCTGGCCTTACTGCAAGCCTCCTCAGTTGATGAGGCTCACATTGGAGGCAACGTGGAATGCTGCTCCTACTATGAACCCATCAGCTGTGGGGCTCACAACAGTGGGATCCAGCACAGGGGAAACCTTGGATTGTCATCTCAGGCTCTTCCTACACTAGCAATAAGTCATGATTGGATCCAATGCTCAATCTGTACCAGAGCACAGGTTGTGCCTACCACTTTAATGGGTCTGAGCAGGCAGTAAACAGCCTGCAGGTGGGATCAGGCCCAATCAGGCAGTCACATGTTAGGCAGGAAGTGCCTGATTGGAGGAGAGGCTGAGAGCCTGGGTATAAGGCTAGGCCCTAAGAGCAAAGCTGGCAGCTGCTGTAGGGGCTGAAGAAACAACATCACCCAGCTGGAGATCTGCTGCTCCCAGAACAGCTTGGAGGTTCACAGTAGCAACTGTGGGGAATAAGGAGATTCCTGGGGAATGACCTAAAACTACACCCTGCTGGGCAGGATGTGGTGGGGCTTCCAGGGGTGGGGTAGTCTCCAGGAAATGCCACACCTGTGCCTCCCCAGTGAAGGGTGAGTATGGGGCACCAGAAAGCCTCGACCCCAGCTGCCTTGTGGGTGACCCTGTGGAGGGGAAAGTCTAGGGGAGCACACCCTGACAGAAAAGCACAGGGCTTAGGTTCACTGAGTGGGGCCTGAGGTGGGGTCTAGGCCAGGAAAAAGGGGCCTGATACGGGGCCCAAGTCCATTGAGTGATGCCTGGGTCCCAGGGGGCATTAGGCCCAGAAGCCCAGTGAGGGACATGGGTATTGAGGGCCCAGAGGGCAGGGAAGAAGCCCCCATGTGGGAGAATGGGGGCCCAGGTAGATCTGAGGAGGCCAAGTCTGAGGCTGGGTACTTATGTATTTACTGGGTACTGAGTGCAGCCCAGATAAGGAGCTGGGAAATTTTGTGCATATGGATGCCATCTGTAAGGCAGGGGACACAATATAAGGAAGGTTTGGAGCCATGTATTTGCCTTTGGCATCAAGGGAATTAAATGGGCAGCCTCCTACCTGGGAACAACTTAAAGGCATGGCGGGTGGGCAGACTGCCCTAGGCAAATGGGTGGGCCAACATCTGGACTGGCCCCGGGACGGCCCACTTGTTACACAATCCCACAATCACATCTGTCATGCATATGTGGCCTGGTAGGATGTGTGACTGTATGGATTGAGCATCAGATTCTCTCACATCTCTGCCTGAATGTCTGAAGGGTTCCAAAGTTATGTATAATAAGGTCTTATTATGGTGCTGCCAGCTCTACCTCTCAGACATACATAAATACACAAACACACTGAAATACGATGTCTTGCACTTGTAATATATATAGAATTTTGAATTAGTTTCAACTGTTTTATAAAAGTTTACAACTTGTTTTTATTACAGCTTTAAGAAGAAGATATTACTATACACATTTTAAGGAAAAGTAAACAAAGACACATTTAGTGACTCTATCAAGTTCATAGATGCTGTATAAAGAACTAGGGATGATCACTTTAGTCTCACCACTTCAGTCTTCTGCTCTGGCCAGCAGGTCTACAACAATAAATGAGGGACAAATACATTGGTTTTTCTCCCATCTTAGATGCTTCTTACTAAGACAATGAGACAAAGTGTCATTCTATATTACTTAGGGAAAAACAGCCTTGAATAGTTCTCCAGTGCTTTACCTGTCAATATGAAAATTTCTTTTGAATTGGGTTGATTCCTAAAGGATGGGAAAATTCTACTGGATGGAGCTGAAGGAAGGGTTTTCACCTTTTTGAAGGCACAAAATCTACCACTGAGGTAAGTCTATTTGAAAAGTTTGCAGAATGCTGTAGTTGTTCAGAAGGAAAGCACTGATAGGCTACAGATGTAAAAACAGGTGCACTTAGAGCAGATTGGGACTACTTACAGATATGCAACTATATCTGCTTTTTAACTGATGCTTTTATGTGCATTTTAATTATTTGTTGACACAAAAAAGGAAAAGAGAAAAAACAGAAGACAAGCTATACCCAAAGCCTGGGTATATCTAGGTGTGCACTCTATTTTCCTTTGGCTGTAGGAAACATCACCAGGATAGCCAAGCAGCATTCACCATGAGCATAATAATAACAACAAGAAAATGGAAGCTTTAACTGCATTAAGATGTCACTGAATTATTCACATAAGGCTCCTAATCAGTATTTTATAGTTCAGTAGTGTCCAAAGATCTTAATCAAATGGAGCCCCTAAACATGTCTTATGTAGTTTCTCTGAATTAGGGTTTGCTGTTACTTATAACATTGCAATAATTATGCATTGCAAGTCACTCAGTAGCCTGGTTTTCTTAAAGGCTCAGAATCTGAGATTCAAAACCTTTATTTAACCCCCCCCCCCCCCCCCAATTCTCTCAGTTTTGGAAGAAAGTCTGAAAACATGGTCTGAGAATACCAGAATAGAATAGAAGAATTTTTTAAAGAATATTTTTGCAAAATTTTGATTTTTGGGGGGTGGAATCTATGTATTTTGAATGCTTGATACCAACCACATTCAGAGTGGTAATGGGAGTCTCCTCTGAGCCATAATAGCAGGTTAAATGATGCACCCGGAGAACTTCAGTCAAGTCTTTTAACAGCATAATCTAACAATCAGCACAACTCCTCTCTTCCATGCATGACTTCCATGTCTGAGGACTTCTGTAAAACATTATGCACATGCATAAGAACTACTCACACTGGGGATATGTACAGACATTCAGGGAAGTTAGGGGGATGTTAGAACAAGTTAAAAATGGCCCCCTGATCTAAATTAAATCCAGAAGAGAGGGGTTAGTGGGGGGGAGCTTTGGGGATTAGGTGGCAAGCAGGGCCCACAGAGGGGTATGGGTGGACAAGCAGGGTCCATAGGTAAACTGGAGGAGATCAGGAGGCAAGCAGGTTCCATGGAAGGGATTGGAGGTTGGGAGGCTTGGGAGCATCTGGGGAGTAGTGGAGTCCATGGGAGGGATTGGGGGGTAAATGGGGTCCACAGGTGGGTTTGTGGGAATTGGGGGGGCAAATGGGGTCCCTGGGAGATTGGGGGGGATAAGCAGAGGTCTGTTGGGGGGGATCAGGGGGTAGTATATTTTGCTGGGGAGGCTTGGGGGTATTGGGGGGACTAGCAGAGTCTGTGGAGGGTTTAAGGGGGCTAGGGAGCTCTATCCTCACCAAATGAACAGCCCCTGGCAAACCAACCCCCGCATCCTGCCCAACCCTCCCCCGACCCTGACTGACTTGGCTCCCAGCACTGTTGATCACTGGCAAAACCAGTACTGAGAGCAGCTTGTGGGATGGGGTGTTTAGTGGGCTTGGGGGAAGCAGGGGCTGGTTGGTTCGCAGGAAGGATCTGCCTGGGATGGGAAACTAGAAATAGCCCGGTGCCAGATAGGTAGGAAAAGCATAGCCCCAGGGCTGGGACCAGTAGCTCTGCTCTCTCAGCCCCAGGGCTCTACTGAAACCTGTCCAGAAGTTCAATCAAATTGCTTTCACCAGACCCAATCCAAGTTAGACTACCTCAGAGGCACAGTTAAATTAGATTTGGTCAGCCAAATCTTTAAATGGATTTTTAAATGGATCTAACCTTCCTGAATATCTGTACAGTGTTCACACTTAGATGGACCCAACTAGATATTTAAGTGTAAGGTCTGGACCTGGGTGACCTAAGATCAGATGGCTTTTTAACTCAATCTTACCTCCCTCTAACTTCCCTGAAGGTCTGTATGCACCCTAGTAGTGCAACATGTACACACCTTATTGCTGAATTAAACTGCTGATGAAATGGGTGACAGTTAGCTTTTGGATTAAAAAAATTAAAGGAAATATTTTCAAGTTGCTCTCTAACCCAACTTGGGTATGGAACACTGTCAGTTGATCTCAACCCCTATAATAAAAATCACATTCAGTTATTTTTGAAGATACATCCCAAATGCAGGATTAATATGCCACAACAAGCAGTGAACAAGTTTTGATTGTCATTTATTAAAACAAATACCATGAAAATGCCTGCTACAGTAAGCTAAAGCAGCTTCAGAATGGGAGTGAGGTGTATTATTTCTTGAGACCCCTGATATCTTTTCAAACTTTTATTAAGACTTTGATAATTCCAAGGTAATTCCAATTTGCATTAGTCTAATAAAAGGTATCAGATTTACACAAAGAACCTTGTCTGATAATTCCAAGATCATTATTTATTTCCTGTAGGAAAAAACTTCCAACAATTCTACTAAACTTATTTTTAGTATGCAAATTCTGTCCAGTTAATAGCTTGCTAAAATAAAACCTGTGATTTGCTCACAGAATCAAAGATTGCATTTAAGATGGGAATAACTGCTGAGATCCAGAAATTAATATTTGAAAGTGAATTATAGATAGCCACCCTGACCAACTAAAAATACAACCAACAATATATATCCTTACTGTTTAGTATAAACAAAGGATCTGATGGTGAAGAATGATGGCAGGTCTGTATATCATTCTCTGCCTCTCAGATCATGCAGCTGCTTTCAATATATCTACCAGTAGTCATTTCCAGCCAGGTATTCTGTCTTTGACTGCAAAAGCATGTACAGAGTATCCAGGATGAAAGAGAAAAATAAATATCCAATCAGACCCTTCCTTGTAGACACAAAAATCAGAACCATGATCTTATGACAGGGATTTTCTTAGTCATAAAGTCATAACGCCTTACTTGTGAACAAAACTTTTCATACAGCTCTTGATCCAGCTTTCAGTTAAACTGCTACATTTCAGAGTTCCTCCCTTAAAAAAATGTTTTTGTCCATTTAACTTCACTGTATGGTAAAAAATTCTTGTCCTAATGAAAAGGTACAGTGTTGATGGATCCCTCATCAGTTCAACACTGACCACTGGTTGGCATTTGCCACCCTGCATCATCCAGTATCCGACCAGATGGGTGACCACCATTTGCATGCAGGAATACCAATGCAAAGTATTTGTTAAAGAGTTCAGGTATCTCCTGACTGTCTGTTATCAGATGTCTCATCCCATTCTGCAAGGGCCCCACATTTCCCTTGGTTTTGTTCCTGCTCTGTATATGCCTAAAGAAAGACTTCTTATTGTCCTTGGTTTCGGTCACCAACATGATTTTGATCACTGCCCTCACCTTCCTTCTCCCCACAAGTATGGGGAGAACTTGTGTATTCCTTCTTGGTGACTACCCCTTGTTTCCACTGTCCGTAAGCCTCCTTATCCTTTTTTAAGCACCCCTTGACTCTGCTGGTAAGCCAAGACTGCTTCCTGGCCCCTTTACCACCTTTCCTGCGTACTGGAATGGACCGTTTCTGTGCTCTGAGGATCATTCCTTTGAGGAACAACCACCCTTCCTGAACTCCCTTCCCATCCAGTCCCTCTTCCCATAGGGTCTCTCCCACTATTTTCCTAAGCTTATTGAAGTCAGCATTCCTGAAGTCAAGCACCTCTGTCCTATTGGCTGACTTCCCTGCCGTACGACTGATAGTGAATTCTATCATCACATGATCACTATCTCCCAGATGACCTGGTGGGAGATCTGAAGAGTGAGGGTAATCCCCTTTGGCTAGAACCAAATTCAGTGAAACCTTGCCCCGGTCATTCCGTTCACCTCCTATACTAAATAAAGTTCTTCCATGCAGGTCAAAAACCTACATGACCAGTCAGATCCACAACCTTTCTGGTAGCCTGTTCCAGTGCTTTACAGCCCTCCTAGTGTGAAGTTTTTCCTAATATCTAACCCTTGCTGGAACTTGAGACCACTGCTCCTTGTTCTGTCAACTGCCACCACTGAGAATAGTCTAGCTCCATCCCCTTTGTAACTACCCTTCAGGTAATTGAAAACTCTTATTAAATTCCGTTCAGTCTTTTAATCCCCACTTAGTCTTCTATACTATTCATTTATACTACTGTGGCACCCAGAAACTCCAGTCATGGTGCTTGGTGCTGTGCAAATACAGGGCAAAATAGAGACTTTATTAACTGAAAAGTCCCATATGTCAACCAATCGCCTTTATGTGCAAGGTCCTGATTCTTGTTTGCAAGGAGCAAAAAATACAGGTATATACAAAATTCTGGAACACTGGTGTGTCCCTCCCCCCACCCCCAACTATTTTTCTTCAGTAACTGGAGGATTTCTTTTTTTTTCTCCCCAGTCACTGGAGATTTCACAAATTTGACTTACAAACACGCATCCCTGCAAATATGTGTCTGGATCTATAGAGCCCTGATTTGTTCATGATAGTCCTAAATGAATTCATACGTGTTTGTGTCTTCAGAGTACTGAATGAAACACTGGTCTATAAACAGAACAAAATTATCAAGCTACTTTTAAATTATCTATAAATATTTAGTAGAGAAGTGTGTGAGTCTTAAAAGTTCACATTAGAACTTTACCCAAATTAAGGAGTTAACTGCTAGAAGTCCAGAAGAGCACACCAGTATATACTTTGACCCCTCCTGCTCAACAGAAGCCACAAGCTACTTCTACTTTTCATTAAAACAGAAGGCTCTTTATTATAAAGATCCTATAATGCAACGTAGTAAGAGAGCCATTGGTCCCAGTAAGAACAGGGAAAGTGCTAGGCAAAATATGCCCAGATGACATAAGAAAATAGACCATGCCCTGTACTACACATGAAGGCAGAAAAAAAAAATCAGTAATCCATGCCTATATGATCTGAGGGATAATCCTTTGTGACCTAAATGTGGTGTTCAATTTGCATGTGAGCACGACCTACCAACCAGTCACTGTAAAGTACCTCATTGCTTCTAGAAGCCCTGCCCAATATCCCACACTTTAGAGGAAGGCAAAAAAAGAAAACAGAAACAAAGAAAAAACCACAAAAGCATGTCTTCATGGTCCAATCTATGCAGTTTAGAGAAAGCTGTGTAGATTGAATCAATTCTGCCATGGGCTTTTTGATTATCTGTACTTAGCTGGTGTGCACAGACAGGTGGAGTCTTATATCCAGTTGAAGTGTGTAAGCACCTCCAACCAATGATTGGACAAAAAACATTTATTTAACCCATCCTTGTACATTCAACTTTTTAGAGCCACAATTCTTTAATCTTAGTCACAGCCAGCTTCCATCAGAACTAAACTATGCCAGCACTCCTATCTACCCGGAAAAAATAAAAGGAGAAATCTTCTGTGCCAGCTCACAAGATACACAGATCACTGTGCCAGAAAGTAGCCCATACAAAAATAGTATAACATAATTCACACTTACAAGATTTTGAAAATGCAAGCATTTTGTTATCATAGTGTTTACTTGAATGTACCATATTTAAATGGTACATGCTAGCATCCTGACAATTAATTTAGTCAGACAAGTCAGTCAGAACTACTACAAAGTACTTTGGATGATAAAACACATTATGTCAGTTTGACATAAAGCCACAGAACACAAAGGGAAATTAGGAAGTACATATTTTCACTTGATGTGGAAAATATGCACCTAGTTACCACAAGTTAATTATGCAGTATTTATGAATTTCCTAATAAATGGTAAACCATGGTTAGGTAATGCTAAAAGAAAATAATAATTTTAACCATTATTTTTGTCCTAGGTGAACAGGCACTTGGTAACAATAATACCAAAGCCAAACAAAGCAAAGCACTTTATTAAAGATAAATGTTGTTAACCTAACTGCCAATATAAAAGCCCAATACATTTTCAGTTTTTCTAATCAAGCCTTTACTAGTAATAAACTTACTTCCCTTACAAATGCACTATTCAGATGCTAGGGACTAGGTACTATTAAAAAAGACAAACAACAAGCTAAACCAGAATAACAATTCTAGATCTGTATTTCTATGAGGCTCTTAATGCCAAAAACAAGACAAACCTGGGCTTAGCTGTTGCTGTGTCTGTGCAGTTAGTGTTCCCAGTATACGGCACTTTTCAAAATGCTCTCCAGTTGCACTCAGATGCTGGCTGGGTTGTCTTATGGAAAATCCTGATTCTTCAGTTTCAGGAAACTTCAGATGAAACTGCGATTCCAAACTCCTAGCAAAGAAGAAGTCCATGGCATTGTCTCTCCCACCGCAATAATCATTGAACGCTGATTCCTCCTCAGCATTCTGTGTAGGCAGTGGAAGAATCCGATGGTGAAGTTGTGGGCTAGACAATCTTGAAGATAAAGGAGAAGGAATAGGTGACATTTGTTTGTGTGTGTTAGATAACGGATGTAAATTAAGAACATTACTCACTGCTGCTAAAGAGGGTGAAAGCTGCCTTTTTTCTTCTGGTTTGAGATTGGTATTTGTCTGAGAAATATTAGGACTTATATTTATTGGCAGATTTAAAAACAAACGTTTGCTGCTTTCCTGAGGTACCAGAGGTCTTTGGTCATGCATTGAGCCTGGTAGTTTTCTGTCTGCTCTTGTAATTTGTTGCAGTTTCCTCCATTCTGCAGCTTCATCTAAACTGTCACTCTGTCTAACTTTCAGAAGGGTTTTATTGACTGCTCTGGTAAGGTTGCATGACTCATCAGTAATGCATGCTTTCTTTCCTTCGTGCTGCAACACAGAGCCACCTCGTTCCTTTGCTGGCATCACAGTGTTTTTGGAGTCCACAGCAACGTCATCTACAGTAAATATATCAGCTTTGGGAATAAATTCATTGTGCACTGTGGCAAGAATAGGAGTACCAGTCTCATCTCCTCGAAACTCAGGGTAAGAAATGGTCTCAGATTCTTCATTAGTCTGTACGACTTTCTGCACACAAGCTTTTAAATCTTGTACTTTAGCAACAACCCTGGTTGTAAGTTTCTCATTGCAGGTTTGCTCACCATACTTATAGTTATTCAGGTTACCAGTCTCTGCAGTCTTATTTAAGGCCTCAAATCTATTAGAGAAGTTGTCTTGCTGAGAATTGAGCAAAGGGCTGCTGTGTTGTAGCTTCACAGATTTAAGATTTCCCTCTGCATCATTCAATAGACTACTAGTGGGGTACATAATACAGCTTCCAAACACCTCATTGTCATATTCAGATAGAGAATCAGAAAGGTCTGCATCCGAATCCACAGGCCCACCGATCTTAAGAAAATACCCGGCTTCTCTCCATCTTTCTGGTTGAACTTGCGTGTCCAGTGGTAAATCCTCCTTGGTTTCTGCTGCCTGCCAATTAGAAATGGAAAAGGAACTGGGAGAGCTGCCAGGAGGTAATCTGTTGGAAAGTATCCTGTTATTTCCCAACTGAATTTCGTTCCTATTTAATACAGAAGAAGGCTGCAAGTCATCTTCATGAACCTTTTTTCCCCCTTTCTTGTATAAAAACTCCTCCATGTTCTCTTTCCTTTTGCTAAATTTCCTTGTCTTTTTGTTTTTCAAGCTGGTTTCCTTGTCCATCGATCCCAGAAAGGACTCTTGGTGATCCTTAAAGTCCATGTTATCTTCATTATGCAATGCCATGACTCCTGAAACATCCTGAAGCTTCCCATCCTGATTTCCCATTTTAATCCCCAAAATATTGTGTGAATTTAGCAGGTTAGCTACCAGTCTCTCCTTTTCAGCAGTCAATTTATACAGCTCAGTAAGAATGTCTCGAGTGGTAGTTTGTTTGAAAAAAATATCTCCAATATTTTCAGAAGGATGCTCTCTCAGTTTTGCTGTCTGGGATCCTTCCCTGACTTGATAGCAATTATGGAAACGTTTATGGGATCTGTCTAGAGTTACACAGCCCTTGTATGTAAATCCTCTAACTTTCCCCTCGGGGAGATAGAAGCTGACGTAGCAGAGTTCCATAATGGGGCTGTACAATTGGAGGATAGTATGAGTGCCTTCCATTATGCTCAACTAATTATTCATGCATTTAAATTATGTGGTCAGTGTTTCAAGGTTTGCGTGACACAGCATGTGATGCAGGGAATGTACAGAAGGCATCTGATTAATCTTCTACAGCACTGTTGCCTGTTAAAGGAAAAAGAAAGAAGCCTGTCAAACTTGATTAAGGCAATTTTGATACAACAAACCACAAATTACAAAGCATCACAATTTTCCCTCGCTATATTTTTATGCCAGTTTTTGCCTTAAAAGATTTAAAATAAAAAGCAATACACACCACCAGCCCTCACAGTTATTCTTATAACATATACTCCCAGGTGCTCCTCGTCCATTCACTTCCATATTAGGAATTAGCTCTACAGCTTACCTTCCGAAACAAATTTACTCTTCAATTTTGCTGCTGTATTTTCTCATTGTTAAGTGGTGTTGCACTCCTATAGATGATACATTAAGACATAGGAAGAGGCACACTGCTGCAAAATGTGAGCTGCTATTTTCACTCACACAGCACTGCCAGAAATACAACCCTTAAATCCTCAATACTCCATAGCTTTCATTGATACCTGTTTCAGATAAAACCCCTAAATCATCCCTAAACAACTGAAAAAAGATTGGGCATCAGATTTTGTCTTTATTTACACCCATGCAGTCTTGAGGAGATCATTAACATCTAAACTGAAGGGAAAGAATTGGATCCATTTATCTGATTTAACTATAACATCTAAACTAGCAACAAAGTTCATTGGATACTATTTATTCATCTGGAGCTTTCTAAGTTGGAGGAAAACTCTTTGATCTCACAGCTGTTGATTGAGTAGGTCTGTGATTATGCTCCTATACTTCCCCTCTTTGCACCACAGCATCCAGATTTTACTTGTGACAGAGCTAGATATGTCTGCATTTGTTTTATATTCCCCTGCGAAGCTGGATGTCACTTCATGGGTGCTTACTACTTTTGTAAACTGGATTGACTTCTTCTACAAACATTGATATCAGGCAGGAGAAGCCAGGGAGAAACACTTATAAAAATCAGGGGGGGGAAGTTCTACAAGTCCCCAGAAAAGAAACCAGAGTTGAGGAACAATTCTAACTGCATGAAAAGCTGCTCATAGGTTACAGGTTTTTCTCCCTTTTAAAAGAAGTGAGAATTGCAGCTTGCAAATGCTGAAGCAGAGTTTGTCAAGGGATTCCTGCAAAATACAGCAATTCCTGATGAATCTTCCCTATTTCTCAATGCATACTTTTTACCTTGCTGTTATGTGTTGGGGCCCAGTTTAAGTATTTGTACACCTTTCAGATATGACTCTGTTGCTACCGTAGCTGTGTGACAATCTCTCTGTGGTGCTTATCTTCAGATCTTGTATTGGTATTCATGGGCAAGGGAGTGAAAAACTCTTTTGTATTTGTTTGACTGTGATAACATGTTTTAACAGTTTGAATATAAAAAGTTAGGGAAGTCAGGCTTGCGTGCATTGGCCTGACTTCTAAAATTGTAAAGTTCATAAGGGGGCTGATACTGTAAGAGAAAGTTTGGTAAATGTTGCTGAGGGTTCAGTGCTCACCATGTCTTATGTGGAAGTCTAAGGTGAAGGGACCCCTTAATTCAGAAATCACAAGAGGATGTTCCAGGTTGGAGCTCTCCATGGGGAATGGAGAGTATATGTCGAGGTAGTGGACTGTATGAAAATGGCGCTGAGTGAACTCCGGACATACTACTAGAAACCGGTAGCAGAGGATGAAGAAGACACAGCCAAAGTCACTTGGCATAGACATGTGGCACAGGACCTTCCAACCCCTCCCTGCCGCCCCTGAGTGGAAAGTGGGGTGAAGGCAGTGAAGAAGAGGAAGGGATAAGTGAAACAGAGGACAGCAACAGCAGCAGTGGCTCCTTCAGCGGAACCTGGTGTGACAACAGTGGAGAGGACACTTGAACTGAGTATGTGACCCCACAAGTGGGGCGGGATGAAAAGGAAGTGGCCTGGTCCAAGGGACCAGGATGGACTTAGTTGCTTTGTATGTATTGCATGCGATGCAGGTATTGTAATGGGTTTGGGTGGCCAGTGGGCCTTTGTACAAATGCGTGGTTGTTGTTTTTGTAATGGGGAAAGGTTTTTCCTTTTGTGGTGTGATATGAAGAGTGTAGATATATATAGCCTTATGTAGACATACATTTTTATAAAAAAAAAAATCACCATCCAGCCATAGAGGTAAGTATTGGTGATGTGCAAATCCCTTTAGTGGGATGAATCTGAACCTATTACTCCCTTGGTTCTGAAAAGCTGAATTCTTTAGGGTACTGTCAAGTCAGGTAGAAGCCTGTACCTGCTGGATTCTGAAGGAGCTGAGACTGTGGAGGTTGCTCAAGCTCTAAAAGAATTGGGTTCCTTCTGCAACCAAAAGAGGAGCAGTGCCCCACAGCAACAGCAAGGGGTAGCAATAGCAGTGGTAGAGCCCCTGATGGTCACGGTGAGCAGTGAAGCAGCCTCCCTAGTGGTGGTGAGCAGCCGCAGAGCAGTGTCCCCCAGTGATGGTGGGTTATAGTGGAACCAGCATCCCCACGTGGTGATGAGCAGTACCTGAGCAAGCTCTGCAGTGGTAGGGAGGAGCAACAACAGCAACCAAGGAGCAGTGCCTTCCAGCAGCTGGGAGAAGCAACAATAGCAACCAAGGAGAAGCAGTCCCCAGCAGTAGTGAGGAGCAGTACAGCAGCAGTGAAGTAGCACTCCATAGCAGTGGTGAGGCAAGGGAAACCTTGGGCTTGTAGCTACATTGTCTTTATGGACTATGCTGCTCACTATGTGTGGGACTAGGACAAAACTCTGATCATATTGACTGTGCTGAATCGTTAGTAATAGGCTCAGGTGGGCTACTAATGATTTTCTAAATCTGTTTGTCATCCCACTTCCCCTTTCCCCCCATCAACGAACCCTGTTATAGTTTAATATTGCTTGTGAGTGCGGAAATTTGTTCACATTGCAATAAATACCCAGGCAGAAATTATTTTCTCAGGTTTCTGAGCAGGGGCTCAAGCCAAGATAATCAATTTGTATAAGATCCCTAAGTTGAACTTGGCCCTTGTTACTGCCAGCCTAGCAGAAGGGTCACACAAAAATAATTTAATTTTTTTACTTTGTAAATTATAAAGAATGTAAACTTCTATATTGTTCGGTTGTGTGTAATTCTGTGTCTTATCCTGGGGTGTCACATCAAACCAAGGTCTATGTCAGGGGCAGGCAGTTATTTTGTGTGCAGGGCCACTTACTGAGTTTTGGCAAGCCCAGGGCAGATAAATATTAATTTTCTAAATGTTTTAGGGGCCCCGTGGGCCAGATAGAATGGCATGGTGGGCCGCATGCGGCCCATGGGTCACATTTTGCTCACCCCGGTCTATGTGCTCGACTATTCTATCTCCCACAGAAGCCAGATCGTTCAGGAAAAAGGATAACACTATGACATATAATTATGAAATCCCTTGTTATAAGTTGCAAGCCTGCTTTATTTTAAATTTCTAACCTTACTAGCACAAGTGATTGGATTTTTGGCAATTTTTGTTTTGTAAAGGATTATGTGCACAGGCAATACTCTTTCATAAACCCCAAACTGTGCTCTTGTTTCAGAAGGCTCTCCTTTTGAATTTCTGGTAAGTTATTAATATGAAATTTAATTCTGCAAAGGTATGTTCACAAGGAAAGGACCTCTCTCTCAGAGCAATAGCGATATTCCATTCTACACAAAGCAGAGAAAAGGGAACAAGCAATTTATAAATATGTGTACAATTTGTCTAAATATAGGAAACATTCTGGAATAGCAGTCATTAAGGAGAAAAAAGACAGTATGGAGGAGAAAAAGAGTGTTTGAATTTTCCACAAGTGCAAGTAACATCGTTTGCAAGTTTGTATTTTGTTCTTGGAAGAGTACTTTGGAAAGTGAAAAAATGTCCTTGTTAAAAAACATTTTAATATTGTTTCCCTCATTTATTTACTGGTATGTTAATAAATTGTTATAGCCTCAATAGCACAGTTCTGACATTAACAAGATTTCAGGATTTTTATACAAGGCCTATTTTTGCTACTTAAATTATTAAAATGAGGGATCTAAATGTCAGCAAAAATATATTACAAGAGTTTTTTTCTAACAGCATTTTTAGACAAATTTGTTCAAGAAGGTGTTGAGCATGTATTTGATAAAAGAATGTGGGTCATTATTTAAATGAAAATAGTCTCGTTACACTTACTAGAGGAGTTAACATATTTTATAAATACAAGCATCCCTCTGAGATGGGTGAAGTTACATTTATAGTCATGTGAGAAAATCAAGATTTAAAGTAAGAGAATATCAGACTAGAAACACCAAAGAGGAGACAGGATTTCCAGAGTGGGTCCAAAGCCTGTTCTCCTCAAACCTTCCTAAATACTGGCCCCGTTCTGGTGTGAAGTACTCTACAAGTGATAAACTTACTACAGTTTAAGGTAGGTTTCACAATTTGATTTTACATAGAAATTCAGCAATTCCTGGGAAATTCCTACCGTTTCTTGATATACAGTTGTTACCATGCAATTATGTGAATGAGTCTAGTTAAAAAATTTGTACAACTTCCAAGATTTTGTCTTGGGTTTTGTAAATGAGCACTGAGTAGCCCAAGGTAGTACATTTCATGCACTGAGATAATCTTTACTTTTGGAAAAATCTGCTGAGGGATATTTTTTCCCTGGGAAAAAGAAGGACAGGTTGCATGGTTTTATTTGATACAATCTGCAATAAGGATTTGTTTAATTAGCCTGTCCTAGTTTCCTATTTCTTCCTTTGTTATTTTAAATCAGAGGCATCCAAATCATTTGGTCCCATGGAGCAGATCAGGACAATGGACTTGTAGCCCAGACAATCTACCTCTGGTGTCAAAGTGAAGGCTGGTTAGTGCATCTACTGGATCTGTTGCACTGGCATAGCTGAGGAACCCTGAAGGTGAATGCAGCTGCCACTCCCCAGCTTTTTCCCCTGCCACCAATTTCATTTGCCAACAGTGAGCAAAGTCCCTAAATTTAGCAGTGGGAAAGGTGAGGTGGGGAGGAGGGGCAAGTGGTGGTGGCATTCACTCCCTGGATTTTAGGGCCATGCTGACAAGCCCAGTAGGTCACAATTTAACCACCTAATGGCTGGTTGGCTGGCTGCAAGTTGGTCAGGCCTGTTTTAAATGAAGTTGATCAGAGTAGAGTGTCCACCTTTTATCTACTCATGTATTTTATTGGTTCCTTAAATTGGAAACGTTTCTCCCATTAGTATCAGCAAGTTTGATTTTCCTTGTGAAATTTCCTGTGGAGACTATAGCCTGCACTCAGAATCCCCTTGAGGGAATTGTTACTACAACATGTTCTTTGTCAGAGGAAAATAAAATGGAAAACATGATGGAAAGCTCAGAAAATATCTGCTCTAAATACATTAGTACAAGTCAGCCTGTGTTAGACTTAATTTCATAGTCTTCCTTAAAGATAAGAGTCATTATTAAATCATGAGTTTGACCAATATGTTTGCGTTCTCTTTCTTGACTGGCTAGACATGTTATTGATGAAACATGATGTACTGACTATGCGCTAATAGCACCATGAAAGCTACAGGCACAGTATCTATATTATGCATCTAATTTAATATCCCCAAGTGACATCCTTTATAACATCAGTTCCACTTCAGCTTAATTTTGAAGTACAGGTTGCTTTTGTTTTCCAGTCTCCTTTTTCCCATATATTATCTTACTCTTGTCAATTTCATAATATCATCCTCTTCCACACCAAAAGTTCAATATTTTTCTTCTCATCCAACCTTTCAGAATAACCAAAGCAGGTCTCTGGATCTATGTTGATTTCTGGAATCATATCCTCTTTTTTTTTTGGCTGAAAAGCTGAGCTAGAAATCAAGTACACACATTTGCTTTGTTAACTACCACCTCATGGAGAATTTCGAAAATAAAATTAGACCCAAAGACTTTCTTTCCACATTAAAAGCAAACACATCTACTGGGCAATTTTTATTTAATTTAATATTAATCAACCCTATCTGTGAATCTCAGCCACTGTTAGTAATGCTGGTCCACTTTAGAGGAAAAAATCAATTAGGTCTTTCCCTTAATTACACTAAGCTAAATAATGTTTTTCAGTGTGTACGTATCAGGACATTAAAATCAGATTCACCCCAGACAGAATTTAAGCTATACATTCCAATGGGAAAGGTTTCTATCCTACTGTGAAATCAAGATCACCCAAGGCAATTGTTAAAATTCTGACAGTGTCAGAGAACCTCCTAAACCCTCGAAGTTTAGGCGTCCTTGTTACTACTGAAAAAGCAGATATTCTACATCATTTTTTTCTGTAGACTGAGTGGAAATACAGGCTGGTAGTCTACAATGAATGGAAGATTTCCTGATATTTGGTTAATTGTCTTACAACACATTCTTCACTTAGGGAAGCTATATGCTCCCTGTCCACTCCCTGCCAGTATCTATGAGTCAGAATAGCATTCTGTCCCTGCCCTTAGAGTCAATGGAGTTTACTGCTTCTCTCCTAATTGGATGATAAAAGTAGTAAAAGCATCAAAATTGCAATCTGATATGTGCAGCATTATATATGTTGGATAATTTGCACTTGAGATATATTACAGAAAGATTCGTCTGCCATTTTCATGATCTAGCAAATAAAAATACTGAAAGGCATGTTTATATATTAGGATGAACATCTATAAGATAAATGTATTAAGCAAGACACTATATGTATAGACTTAAAAGAGCCCCCAAAGCACCCTAAAAAACCTGAGAGAGATCTTAGATCAGTGGTGCCCAACCTTTTTGCCCCATGGGCCAGAGGGACAAGGCTGTTCATGGTGGGTTCAATTCTGCACACAGGGGTGTCATGGCAAGGGCCTGATCTAGTCCGGGGTGGAGGGTGGTTGTGCACTGCCCAATCACAGTCTGGCTGCCTGGGCGGGGGGCAGCACAGGAAGGGCAGGGAGTGTCTCAGCTCTGATCTGGATGTGTGGTGGGATGGCGAGGGTGGTGCAGGCTTGATCTGGGTATGGGACTGGGGGCGGGAGGGTTAGAGAAGTGCCCAGCCCTGATTGTGATACATGGGGACAGGGCAGGGTATAACAGACCTAATTCAGATACACAGGGCAGGGAGCAGCCCTCCACAACTGGTATGGGGTGGGGGTGGGCCCAGGTCTGACATGATTGAACGACAGTGGCCAAGGCAAAACTGCTTCCATTGTTCCCCCATCAACAAATTTCCTGACCCATGGGAATCCCTGCAGGCCAGATGCCATGGGTAGTATAGCCAGGACCAAGAGCCCCATCAGCTGCAGGACTCTCAGCCTCAGCAGCCATGGGGTGTTCTTCAGTCTCTCAGCTGCCAGGGTGCATGGAGTGCCCTGAGGCTGCAAGACTGAAATGGCTGGGAGAGCACAGCACCTATAATCTCACAGCCACTGCCTGGAGCACCATACAGGTAGAAGACTGCATTGGCTGTGATTTCCCAGAGGTGGATAGTGATCCCCAGAGGCCAGGAAATCACAGCAGCTAGAAAGTTGTTACATATTTTTAGCATTAACTGTATAGCTCGTTGGAACTTTTTAAGCCGTTGTAGTTAAATTTGCACATGCAGTCAGTCTAAATGTATTGCACATGTTAACAAGGTAATTGTGCAATAGATATAACATGTAGAGGGGGGCTAAGGTGTTGCCCTGCCCTGCCTTCTTCCGTGTTTATGGTCAGATAAATGGGTCCTTATCTATAGAGAAAAGTAAAATACAAATCACTCCGTCAGCTAGAAGCCAGATCTCATCCTTGTCTCCACTGAGCCCAAGACTGGGGAATGGCAATTGAAGTGACAGAAAACCAGCTAAGAGAGAAATCTAGTAACAAAGCACATGGGTTTCTTGACTAAGTGAAATAAAATGAAATGACACTTGAAGATTTAGCACATCTGGAAACGTTACATCATGGTCCTCAACTGCAAGAACAAAAGGTAGATTTGTGCATAATGACCTGGAGCAAAAAGCCAGCCTGGAAGCAGTGAGAAATGCTTGTCAGACACAGTAAGGGGACATTAGCAAAAAAGAAAGAACGCAAAGTCACCAAATGATCTCAATGTCTTGGCAGATTAAGTAAAGGGATCCATACAGATCTTCTCTCAAGTGCAATCCCTAGCTTATCTTCAAAGAACAGTTTTGGTTATTCAGTTCTGTTATTTTCCAACAGAGCTACCAAGTTCTTAGAAAGATTGTTAATAATAGGCATACTGGGCATCTTTACATGTGCTCCGGGGGTGGGTTGCTTTAATTAGAGTGACTCCGAGAGCCACTCTAATTAAAGTGCCCACAGAGTCTTGTGTATTCAGTGTCCTGCACTTCAAAATAGTGGCAGCCATTTTGAAGCACAGGGACACTGAATACGTGAGATGTAGAGACTACTGGGAGCATGCCAATTAGCATGCTTGAACAGACTCATATCAAGTCTGCTCTGGCACGCTGTAATTACAGTGCATTGGAGCAGCATCTCCACACATCTATAAACAATTGCTGTGATCAAACCGTGAAGACATTTTTCCTGCTATACACTTCCAATTTCATACTTCGGTTTCAGTTATTCTGTTTCATAGCAACTGAAATAACTCTTCCATATCCATGAGTCATCATCTTCATCATTGGGAGTACCTTGATGGAAGGATAACAGTCTTCCAGTAGAAAGAGAAATAATCAGTGAGTCTGGAAATGCCTGAAGAGGCCACCTGAGTTCTATGTTTGACTGCAGATGTGGCATATACTTCTAGAAGGAAAGAGTGGATCCTGGAGATATGAGGTCATAGCTCTTTCCTTTTTGTCTCTCTTGCCTGTTTGCCTCCATAGCGAGGTGAATCTGCTCAAAATGGTTGAAGTTTTGTCATACTTTTTGGTGCCACTAGAGACGATTCAATGCTCAAGTCTCCCAGGTATTGAGGTTAATATCACATTTCATCATTTTGGCCTTCAGGGTGTCTTTGAATCCCTTCTTTTGACCTTTGATGAGTTGGGAGTATAGGACCTGTTAAGGGAGCCAGTTTTCATACATCCTTATGACACGTCCTATTCAATGGAACTCGTGTCATATAAACATGGCTTCAATGATGGTGGTGGTTGCTTGAGCCAGGACACTAGCATTCAATCTTCTGTCCTTCTAACTGACATGTAGGATTTTTCAGAGGTATTGCTGATGGTAACATTCCAAGGCTTTCAGGTGTTTCCAATATGTTGTCTGGATTTCACACCTATACAATCGGATAGGGATAACAACAGCTTGGTATACCAGAAGTTTGGTTTGGGATCTGAGGTCGTAATCATCAAAAACATGATTTTGGAGATGTCCAAAAGTAGCAATGGCAGATTTAATTCAGTGTTGAATATCATCAATGTTTATGTTCTGGGAGACGTGATTGTCTAGGTAGGGGAAATTCTCAACATTCTCCAAGCACTGCCCTCTAATTGTAAAATGTGGGGTAGCAGCTGAATTGTTTGCAGTGGGTTGGTAAAGTATCTTGGCTTTTATGAAGTTGACAGTAAATCCAAGCATTTCATATGCTTCAAAGTAGTTGAGAGTGACCTGGAGCTCTTTATTTGAGTAGGCATATGACACAATTGTCATATGCCTACTCAAATGACACTAAAGATCAGTAATGGAGGTGTTGGTTATCTTGGATTTGGAATGTAATCAGTTAATGTAAAAGAAATTCCCAACCTTGCAATACTGTTTGCTGACCCCAGATGGAAGTCTGTCAGCAATGAGATGTGGAATAGCTGTGATACAAATGCAAAAAAAGTGTTGATACAATTACACATCCTTGCTTGAATCTAGTTCAAATGGAGAAGGGTTTCCAAGTCATTGCTTATGATGGCTGCTATCATACTGTCATAAAGAAGTCTGATGACAGTAACAAATTTTGGCAGGCATCCAAGTGTCATCAGAATTTTCTGTAGAGCTTCTCTGTTGATTGAATTAAAGACCTTATTAGTCAGATTGATGAAGGCCATGTAAAGATATCACTATTGCTCATGTCACTTCACCTGCAACTGTTTAGCAACAAAGATAATATCGATGTTACCTCTGAATTAGGTACAACACTGGGACTGAGGTAGAACCTCAGCAAGGGGAGTGAGTCTTTTGAGGAGAATGTGGATGAGGATCTTCCCAGCTAAGGACAAGAGTGCATTGCCACAGTAACTGCTGCAATCTCATCTATTTCCCTTTTTATATATACAATAAAATGTTTGTTATCCGGCACCCATGGGGAATGGGTGGTGCCAGATAACATTGCCTGAACAGGTATCTGTGCCTTTTTGGGCCCCTGCCTCTCCCGCCGCATCTGGGGCACTGCCGCCCCTCCCACTGCATCACTGCCCCTCCCGCGGGCCCCGCGAGCCCAGAGGGACAGGGAGGGGGACCCCACGTAAGCTGCTATGCTCCAGGCCATGGGGGCTCTGCAGCAGCTTTTACTGTAGTTATTATTCTGGCATTTCTCAAGTCACTGGGGAGATGACACTCAAATTCATGTTTCCAGATTTTCAGAATAACAGCATGTAGGTCATGCGTATTGATGTCATCTGGTATTCTATCAGGACTATATAGTTTGTTGTTTTTCATCTGTGCAATGGCTTTCAGGGACTCTTTATATTACAGTTATGTTTCCCTGAAGTGTCACTTAATGAAGATAAATATCTTTAGCTCTTTTAATCTTCTCTTATGAGTAAGGAAGGGTGAACAAAAGGTTAGGTGAGTTTAACTGTTTAACAATGGAAGCTAAGAGCTTGAAAGAATCCTGTTTTGAGTTATAGTTAAATAAAACTATTTAAGTGGGAAGGGAAAATGTACAGACCCTTGGTAACTCTCTTTGCCACAGAAGAAGAAAACTTACAGTCTTGGAGAAAAAAGCCATACAGTCACTAAGATCCAACAACAATACGGTAATCAAACCAGCAGGCAAAAATAGAGCTATAGTCATCCTCAACTATCAAAGCTACATCAATAAAGCCAACAGAAAACCCTCTGATATCAATCATGTGTAGATGAAACAAGGCGTGTGTGTTCATGACACTTTAAAGCAGGGTAAATGCTTTTTCACTGCTTTACTGATGTTGGTGTTTGCATGTGTCGGTGACATATTGCGCATTAATTCCAGGTGCTGTAGGAAATTTGGCAGCATAATGCGCCTTAAATGACTTGGGGCACAACAAACTAAAACTCTGAGGAGGAGTTTCATTTTGCTGCCCCTACAGCATTGGAGTGAAGCATTGGGCTTCAGGCAGCTCAGGGGCTCTGCAGGAAGCCCTGCAGGCAGCCTGGCAGCAGTCTGGGAAGGCAGGCTTCACCCAAGAAAAGCAGGGAGCCTGATTTCCACCCCACTACCTGGAGCCTGCCTGCCTGCCTGAGCTGGTGGGGGCCTGGTGCTTCCCTCCATGGCTGCAGTGCCCCCTAGGACCACCTGAACTGGGTGCCACCTGGGGGGGGCCACCTCTGCCACGGAGGGAAGCATCAGCACTCTGCCCCCCACCCCGGCCCAGGGGCTGCTCCACCCAAAGGCAGCTCACCCTCCCCTCCCCGCTGCTGCAGAGGCAGGTAAGTGCAGGGTGTATGCATGACACGGGGGTTTAAAGGACCCTAAATCGAGGGTCCTGAAAACCAGACCTCTAAGCTTCTGTTGCACCTGTGCTGTGCAAATTCAATTTAGGGCCCCTGTTTCATTTACACATGCCCAAATGTTTTGCAGAATTTGGGGAGATTTCAACAACAGTATTCACTCTGGTACTGGATAATATCATTCCTCCCACACCAGCTTCATAAAAAATGAATTCTACTAATCCCCAAGTCTCCTACCTCAGGAAAGTTCTATATGCTCCTAAAGATTCACAAACAAAGTAACCCTGGCAGCCCCATCACATCCAACTGTGGTACCCTCACTGAAGACCTGTCAGGATTCACAGAAACTATTCTGAAACCATTTGTCATTGAAAGAGCAAGTTTTCTACAAGACACAACAGACTTCCTCAACAAAATTCAGAATATCAACCACCTCTCTGAGAGGTCATATTTGCAATCATAAATGTCACCAGCTCATACATTAACATCCCATGCCATGAAAGCAGAGCTGCTTGCCTAAAGCACCTACAAAAATACAGAGTACCCTCAGATTTGCAACAACATGTTGCACAAATCATTCACTTCATCCTTACCCATAACAACTTCACTTTCAAAAATCAACAATTTTTTCAAACCACAGGTACAGCTATGGGCACAAAGACAGTTCCTCAATATGCCAAACTCTTCATAAGCCACTTGGAGGAGGAATTTCTAGAAAGCAACACCATCAAACCCGTACCATATCTGAGTTACATATATGGTATCTCCATCACCTGGGTGGAACACCTGGACTTACTGACTTCCACCGCAGGTATAACAACTATTGCCCCTCAATCAAACTTTCTCTGAAAGATTCATACATTAACATAAACTGTCAAGACATCACAATTCACAGCCCGGATATCACCATATACAAAAAAACACGCAGACTACTATACTTATGTCCACAAGACCAGCAATCATTCCAAACACACCAAAAATCTGTTTTCTACAGTCAGGCCCTCAGATACCACTGCACCTGTTCTTAAAACAATCATGTTGCTGAACATCTAGTCTAAAATCTACTTTTATACAACAAGAACAATGAAGTACAGAAATAGACCATATCTTTGAAAGAGCCACCCAAATACCCTGCAGTAAGCTACTGTGGCAGACTCACCCGACCAAGCTCTGAAGCACCTTGGGGCTTGGGAATTCACACTTCCAACTGGTGGAGCCAAGCCACCAATCAGAAACAAGCTGGGGAAAGCAGGCACTGTCCCTTTTTTCAAGGGGAGGGGGAGAGGCCCTCTCTGACCTGATTGTGAACTGTGGCACAGTAGGACTGCTGTGTATAAAAGGAAAGTGTGCTTGGCATGCTGGGCAGATGCAGTGAGGGACTTAAGAAGAGTGGAGCAGAGAAAAGCTGGGGAGCTCCTGTCCTCTTTGTGCAGTTCAGTGCACAGTTCAGTGCATAGAGCCCAGGCTTTGGGAGTTGCAAGCAGTGGCTAGAGCCTGCAACCTCAGCAGGTGACCAGGCATCCCCATGCACATTTCAGCGTAAGGAGCCTAGGCTTTGGGAGCCACAAGCGGTGGCTTGAGCTGCCCTAGAGAACCACTGGATCACCTGGTGCACATGGCAATGCACAGTGTCCCAAAACCTGGAGCAGCACTAGGCCACTCAGGTTTGCAATCTATTCCCTGGCATGAGGCTGAGCACCCAGAGGCACCAGCTGGGTGCAACAGGAGCCTAGAGTTCTGGGTTTCAGGACACTCATGAGGCAGCCTGAGCCCCAATGAAAGGCAGAAGACAAGGTCTGGGTTTCAGGACCCGCACTAGGCAGCCCAAGCTCTAACAAAGGGGCAGAAGGTGAAAGCCGGCATTGGGACCTGCACAAGGCGGTCCGGGCCCTGATGGAGGATCCAAAGGGCAGGGACCAAGGTGGCACAACAGAGCACCTGTGACTCCAGGAGACCCCTCCCAGGTGGATCCTTGGGCTTGTGAGCACCTGGGAAACAGGTCCCCCTTTTTTCCCTCAGCAGGAACAGTGGAGATGCTGATTCTTCACCCTGAGATAATGCTGAAGGGTCTCACCCAATACAGTGTGTAGAAAAAGAAGGAAAAACTTGTGCCTCCTGTGTAGGAACCCAATCTGAATCATCTTAATAACATTACAACACTGGTATCTATCTATCTATCTATACACATCTATATATATATAGAGAGAGAGAGAGAAAGAGAGAGGGATACACCAGTGTTGTAATATTATTAAGATGATTCAGGTTGGGTTGTTAAGTTGATGCTTGAATTTATTGATGGATATTTGTGTTTATTTGCTTGTGTATTTATCTGTGGTTATTGTATATATTTGTTTCTTTTATGATCCTTATTGATTTGTAAATATTCTTATTGTATTGTATATTAATAGCTATTTTATTATTGGGTACATAATATTGGCTTGGCTCTATAGAAGAAAGAGGGAATTATCCCCCAGTAACACACCCCTCTCACAGCACTCTTGCCTGACCACCCCATCTCTTCCAACTGAGGACAGGGCACACTCCAAGTGTGTACCCAGACTACATTTTGGGGGCTCATTCAGGTTTGTGGTGGAAGGCAGAGCATTGTTGTTGGTGCTGTGCCTCTCTATAGAGCATCATGTCAGATCCCACAGGTGCCCAGGGATCTGAGGGTGCCAGCACCTCTGGGGCAAGTGGGGAAACTGCTTCTATAGACTGGGTAAACATCCTTAAGCAAGTGCTTAGGGAAGTGACTGATTCATCCAATGATAGAGCTGCATATAAAAGGCTCAGGATATTCTCTGGTAGGATGCCAGTCCCAGCTGGGGAGGAAGGCTTTGAGGCCTGGATTACACACATCCAGGAGACTTGGATCACATGGCAACTCCCAGAAGAGGAAAAGAGATGCTGGCTCTTAGATGTGTTAAGAGAACCTGCTTTCAGTGTTATATGGACCGCCAAGTTGCAGAACCCTGGAATTTCTGTACAACAGTGCTTACAAATTTTGAGAGATGTGTTTGGATGGTCTACCTCCTATGGGGTAACCTATTACGAAATGATTGGGACTTTCCAACAAAAAGGGGAGGCAGCATCCTTGTACCTGCTGCATTTGGAGCAGGTGGTGCAGCAAGCAGTGGAACAAGGGGTTCTTAACCCTGCTGAGGAAGACCATGCCAGGTCCAATATGTCCAGGTTGGGGCCTATTATAGTTTGGCCCTGGTGAGGGATATAAACTTGATTGGGCAGAAAAGCAATCCACTTGGGTTTGCCCAGTTTATGAGGGAGGTACAAGAGGAGGAAGAGATCCTCAAATTGAGGGAAACCCTGTGGCCTCCTAAGGAGCCTTTGGTTCACCAGGGCCTGGTGAGTAGGGTGATGGCTGTGGCCCTGCAGGAGGAACTGTGTGGCAGTGAGGTGCCCCCACAGGCTTCTGAAGGGGAGGAGCTGGTCCCCATGGACCCCAAACCCCATAAACTGCTCTCCCACGGGGGGAACTTACCTCTCACTGGGCAGCCAGAGCAGGAGCTGTATGAGCCAGCATTATGCCGGCTACTTAATCAGCTGTTTCCTAGGTGGGGAACAGCTGGACCAAATGTGGTGGTTGTTCTGGCCACCGTGGGAAGATTTAAAAACCCCACCAGAACCTGGCAGGCAGAGGAGCCGGAGAGAGAGCATGCGGGCTTGAAGCATGTCAGAAGCACTGATGCTCCGGCACGGGCAAAGAGCCGTGCAGCTGGTGTAGCACTGGCAGGCAAAGCAGGAGAGGCATTTGAGCCGCCTGCAGCAGGCAGAGCAGGGAAAGCATTTGAGGCCCTTGTAGGAGGTTTGGGGAAAGGAGGCATCTCTGCTTCCCTCTCCTCCCCAGGAGCCTATTTCTTTTGAATGAGGAAAAAAAAAGGAAAATAAGAGAGAGAGAGAGAGAAGAGGCGTCAGAACAAAGCGCCATACCCAGAGACACTACAGTAGGCATGACATTATGCATATATAGTTTGCCCAGCCTCGAGGAAGAGAAGGCTACTTGTTGAGGCAGGAGGGGTGGCCGGACAAATAACAACCAAACTCATTTGGACGCACGATTCCCCTTGAGGCAAGCTGTGGTCAAGCCAGCAAGACCAAACCACCATTGTGCTGATGCTCATCTGGTTGGCAAGTGGATGGGGTGTAGGGAAGACAGAGCCCCGTGGATCATTGCACCTGAATTGTGAGTATTACCGTTTCCCAGGAAAGCCCTTCCAGGAAGAAGATCTCCATTGAACCCTCTCTCTTTATAAAATAACATTAAGTCATGGCAGGAGAGTTGAGGGATGGGGCTACACACCCAGCAGGTAGTACAACACACAAGGACACTTACATCACAAACTGTCTCATGAGGTAGAGGAGGAATCCTCCCCGCCCATTCTGACTGCCACCGTCACTGGGACAATTCCCAAAAAACCCTCCAGAATTATCCGAGGCCCCAACTAAGGGCCCAGCCTAAGGCTGTGGGACTATGTTATAAGTGTGGGGAATATTGTCATGTGACAAGAGGATGTTCAGGTCCTGAGAACCCTGACAGGGTTTTCTGAAGGCTAAAAACACTATGGGGGCTGGGAAATGGGGAGGGAATGGAAAAAGGGAGTTGGTTTCACCCCAGACAGGGTCAGACTTTAGAGCCACAGCCATGAGTATAATACCAGAAGGGCTAATAGGTCCCTGGGCTGAAGTACCTGTGAAGGTCAAAGAGCATCCCTGTACTGCAGTATTGGATAGTGGGTCTCAAGGAACCATTTTGTTTGAATCTTTATATAAAGTTCATTTTAAACATTTGCAATTGTTTTCCTTTGGGTTGGGACTATGTGGCCTTTGTCAAAGTCAATATCTATATCATGGATATGTTAAAATAAGAATTCAGTCCCTTGCATCTGTGGTAGGGACTGATAGGGAAGTGGCGACCATTGCCTTGGTATGCCCATACCCAGGGTGGAAGTCAGAGGCTCCCCTTATTATATGAACTAATTCCCACATTTTCCAGCTATTGCCCTAGTACTGTAAGGGCCCTAGCTATAGGAAACAACTAAAAATGCTTGCTCTGTGTTTCGAGGCCAGGTGGAGATGGAGGAGCACAAAAGGAGGATCCCCCGGTTTGGGGGAATTATGGTTTGAAGGGAAAACATCCTCCAAAAATCCCTGCAAAGGGGCAGAGAATCTTACCCATTGCTTGCAGATGGACTGAAGGATCCCAGGAGGCTGAGACCATGGTACTTGAAGCTGTCCCCTATAGGAAAGACTCTCAGGTGTTGAAAGCGCCCGATAAATTGCTTGCTCCTCAGGGGCTGGCCTAAGAACATGTCAACATCATAGTGGTGAATCCCTTGGCACAGGAAGTGGTGATCTGTCCCAGTCAGAGACTAGCCACTGTCAGGGAGGTGGTGGTAGTAGCCTCGTCTAACTGGCCCGGCTTCCCCCCACTAGACCCCAAGTGGTTTTATTTTGGGGATTCCCCTGCATCTGAAGCTTGGAAGGAGCAGCTGCGGGAGAAGCTACAGGACAGAACTAAGGGTTTCTCTCTCCATGAGTGGGGTGTGGGGAAGGCTGAGGGAGTGGAACACCAAATTTGCCCCAGTGATCCCTGACCCTTTCGGGAGTGGTCTCACTGCATTCCGCTGGCCGAAATGGAAGAGATTTGATACCATCTGCAAGAACTGCCCGACCATCAGATAATCACTGAGTCAAAAAGCCCCTATGTCTCGCCCATTATCATCATAAGAAAAAAAAATGGGAAACACCACACGTGTATTGATTATCGAGTGCTAAATGTCTGGACAATTGTTTATCAGTATACGGTCCCTAGGGTACAGGAGGCATTGGACGGCCTTTGAGGCAGTAGATGGTTTTCCAAGATATTACTGTTGGGTAAACAATAATAAATATCTATATAGTTAAGAGTTCGTATTGGCTTGGATCTATAGAGGAAAGAGCGAATTATCCTCTAATGACACATTCCTCTCACAGCACTCTCTCCTGACCACCCCATCCCTTCCAACTAAGGCCAGGGCCCACCACAAGGGTGTACCCAGGCTACACTACTACAATACAAAAAGAAACCCCTCCTGTGACCACATACCCCTGGTGGTCACCTACCACTCCACATTGGGACCAGTTCAAAGAATCATTGAATAGTTGCAGCCTATACTCAACAAAGATCAGACCTTGAGAGAAATATTCCCAGCCCCCTATCCTGGCTTGTTTAACTATATCCCAATCAAGCCATTGGTGCAATAAAAATGGCACCCCCAAAACTCCTTGCTTCTTGCATAATTCCTGGACCATCACGTATACAGCATCGTTCTAACACTATCTCCATTATAACATTGTAGAAAGCCAAGCTTCTGACAGCAGCAGTAGTAAAGAGTCAGGAACATGGGCCCTGACCACTGCTTGCTGCCCCAGGTGTCTGACTGCCTTGTTACACACATCTGATTTCACATTTATATGATCCCTCTCACATGAATTGTATTATATACTGTACACATCAGTTCACCCACCACAGAAATGCATCTGCATACAAAGTGAGCATAGCCACTACCATGGGACTAATTTTCATATCTGCTAAAATCATGAAGTTACATAAGACACTGAAGTTTCACTTAAAAATTAGTTTCAAATCCTCACAGTAGTAGAGATAGATCTTAAAAATGTGAAGCAAGGACACCTCAAAGGTGCAAAAGCCTGAAGCCCAATATAAAGATGCATCTTATAAATAATATTTGAATATTGACTACACCTAGAAGATATTCTCTTCAGTACACCATGCTGAACAACTGAGACTCAGTGAGAAAAGGGGACAAACAATACTACTACCAGAAGCACTGTTATCTTTAGGAATTTGCCATCCAGCTAGCACCAAGTGTTAATATGCTTAGTTTGTTCAACCAGGAAAAACAATTCATAGCACATAGCATGATAACTACAGGCTCTTCTTTTCCCAGAAGTATGTGCCTCACCCTGTAGTTGTTACAGCAATTGTTTCCATTGAACATTGCTAATTATCACCCTAAAACTAGCCAAGTGAAATGTAGAAAAGGCATGGACACATCAAAGAGCTGATTCACAAGTCAAATGACAGCTTGACAACCATTGATCCTTCCAGATCATGCTGTATGCATGAAAGGTCACCCAGACCTTCAATTCATGTGCCTAGGCAAGAGGTTTTTTGGAGGAATGGAGGCTGCCCACATCCTCTGTCCCCTCTTTAGGCCACTGAGGCACTTGGTGCCTCCATGGCTGTTTTTGTATAAGCATTAAGGAATTGAACCTAGGACTCCTATGTAGCAGACAAGGATTCTGCCACTGAACCACAGGGAGCTCCTCAAATAAAGGTGAAATAAGATAAAGGGATTTAATAACACTGATATTGCTCGATGAAGGTATCAGAGAGTTTCTAAATATCTATTTCCTTTTGTTGCTTCACAAACACTCCAAGGTCTGGTAATCTAACATTTATCAGCAATTCAAACAGCACCATTATAAAGTGAGCAGAAACTGGTCTCTTTGTGGAGAGAAGTTACTTTTTAACACTACAATTTGGATATTATATTATATATCTATATACACACACACACATATATATATACACACACATATATATATACACACACACATACACATATATATTATAAAAATCATTATATATTAAAGAAAATGATTTCCTAAAAACAGTTATCAGAACAAGCTCCTTTAAAAAATAATTGGAACAAAGGTTTAAAATGTGGGTTTAAAATATTACCTGTACAATAGTAAGTATACTGTGTCATGTTGGGAATGTTCATTTAAAGTATACATTGCCTATTGCCTTGACAAATTGTTCTGTCTTACTATAACAAAGAATTGTTAAGGGATAAAAACAAATTCTCCATCAGAAGCTAAAACCATAATTACTCTTAAAAATATTGGACAGCTTTTCCACATAAGAAATAGATTTCTAAAGCTTGCCAACAACCTCACATAACACATCACAGTGCAGTTCAGAACATAAGGTCGAAGGTTGCCAAAATAAGGTACAATGAAGTTGGACACTACTTTGTACATAAAAAATGGTGATTTCTAAATATGAATTCAAAATGTAATCAAGAGAAAATGCAAAGATTGAAATGGAAAATCATTTTGAAAACACAGCTGGGTTTTAGTCACTGTCCTGACTTCATCATTCTGCTCAAGCAAATCCATCCAGGGCTTTATGTGGGGGGAGGGGAGATCCCTTGAAATGAATTTACAATATACAGATATTTGAATCATCTCCTTATGATCTCAAGAATATAATAAACATTAAAATCTAAAACTCTTAATTAATAATCTACAGGTTATATGTAAAAGTACTTTGACAAAAGTATAGGCAGAGTAGACATGATAATGAAAAATCTTGCAGCAACCAAGAGTAAAAATGGCTTATTGTGCTGCTTGCTTTTTGTAGACCATTACTTCATTTGTGCCAGCTGAAATAAACAAAAGTTATGATTGCACCTTTTAGCTGTGTAAGAACAGGATGACAAGCAATTTCAGTATTGTCCTATCTTAGAATTAACTCTCTTCATTGTAAATTTGACATCTACAGTACATTTGGACTGAGCAGTTTGACAGGCAAACAAAGAAAGACATACTGATTTTTTTCAGTAATATTTTCACCTGGAAGACTACATTATTAGCATTTTGAGTAGTTTATTCGTTTCATTAATAATTTACAGTATTTGGGGGAAAAAAGCGGAGTCTTTCCATACCAATTAGTGGTTGTGAATGAAGAATCTGAATATTCAACATAAAAATATTTTAAATGTTTGCTTAAAATACTGGAATATAATACCATCTCAAAAATTCTCGTCAAATAGTTTCTTCTATGTTCTTTTAGGAGAAAGTCTATTCAGTTTTCTATTTCTAACAAAATGAAGTATTCAATAATGGGAAAATATTAGAGAACATGGGCCAAAATGTGATGGAGTTCAGAAAGCTCCCCTGGATCAGCTCCTGCACCTGCCCTACCTTTTGCCTGACTTATTACCAACATCGCTAAACCCTCTGTACATTTAATTTGGTGATCAAAGCATTTGAATGGACAATAATATCTCGAAAACAAAGTAAAACCAGAAATACGCTGGATCATAACAAACCCCAGTCTGTGGGTCCTGTTACAGCATCAATATTTACCAACAAGAGCTCCGTTAAGCATCAAATATATGAGTCATTTCCCATGTTAATTACATTAAAAAAATAATGTAATTCAGATACATCTGTGTGGTAGCTCCTGGTCAATGTTGAGCAAAAAATCAATCCTCTTATATTGCCTGATGTTCTTGAGCTATTAAAGTACTGTTTGGTGCATTAATCATATTACAGTGTCATAATGAATATTACTGTACAGCCATTTCAATATATAAGTGATAGGAATTATTTGTTCAATGCACAGGCACAAATATACTCGTTTTACATGTGTCATGCTGATTACATATACTTGTTTGTGCATCTTTCCAGTGACTAAGGACACTTAATAGTTCACAATCCAGTAGTCAGTAACAGAACAGTTTCTTTCATCAATCACTTTAAACAAACAAACAAAAAACAACAAAAACATCCCCAAAAACAAAAAACAAAAATAGAACAACCATAATTGGTTGTGACACCTGCCAGATTATAGGCTGCACAGTTTATAGTCCAACCCCTCCAAGGTCTGGAAAGATCCTTGAGGCTTTCTACACCACTTTGTTATGTAGACTATGTAAACTTCAGTTATCTTCAGTTATCTGATAGTCCTCAGAGCCTCAGATCAGTATCAGTAATTGTGTCATTGATACCTAATTGTATCATTGATAGCTTTTTCTCAAAGTAGATTTTGTTAGTGATTGGTTCACTGATTTTGTCTGCTTCAAACTTTTGTTTGGCACCATGTAGAGACAAAGGAAGAGATGACAACCTTTTAACTTCTGAAAAAATACAGCCTACAGAGAACAGTTTCCTCTAAATCTTAGGATAGAAATCTTGTCTTTTGTGATTTGTGAAGAATACTATTCTCTTACAATTTTCTATAAATATCAACTAATATCTACTTAAAGATGCTGTAATATTAAAAATTTAAAAACTGTTTGAAATGTAGTTTCTGACAGTGTCATTAAAAATTTTATTCTGTTTTTTCTTTTTGTATGTCATCAATTTGTGTGAAGTCAGATTTACTATACCCACTGTAACCTTTTCTTTCTGTTTGTGTTAGTCTTTCAATTAAACAACTGGGAAATGAAAAACCATTTAAAAACATAAGCCACTGGTTGTAAAACCACAAAAATCCACAAGGGGATTCAAGGAGAACATTACAAGAAAGAATGAAAGAGTGAATGAAAGAAAGAACAAATGAAGAAAAGAACCAACAAAAGAATGGAAGATCTTTCTTTGATGGTACCTTTTTAATTAGAATATCCTTGTTTTGTACATATATTCATTATTTATGCAGCAGTTTAGATCCGCATTATACTTCAGAAACAAAAATCCTAATGTGCCCTTGCATGGAGGGGTTTCTAGACTGAATTAGATGATTAGACTAAAAAGATATTTTAAAAAGGGGGTGCAAGGGTTCCAACAGTAGAACTCATACTTGTTTTAACATCTAAAGGTAAGAGTCTGTTCTGTTACAGGTTGGCTGATCTCCTCCAAAGGGCTTTAAATTAGGTTCATCGGGGGACGCAGAGGAAGCAGAGGATAAGGAGAACCTAGGATCAGTGAGCCATGAGCAATGCATTGGATCAGCTCAGGTAAGCACTAAGGTAAGCACTAAGGGGCTTGATAGACATCAGGACAAGGAGTACCAAGGGCACCCATCAGGGGGCTTAAATGTCTCTACACTAATGCTAGGAGCATGGGGAACAAGCAGGAGGAACTTGCAGTCCTGCTTGCAAGCAGCAACTTCAACCTGGTTGGACTAACTGAAACCTGGTGGGACCCTACTCACGATTGGGCAGTAGGCATTGAGGGCTACAGGTTGTACAAACAGGATAGAATGGGGAAAAGGAGTGGGGGATGAATGTTGCTCTCTGTGTTTAGGAGCAATATGCATCCTCTATAATCAAGATGGGATCAGAGGAGGACAAAACTGAGATACTGTGGGTCAGAATACAAGGGGGTCAGGGGGACAGGGACTTGGTAATGGGGGTCTACTACAGACAACCAAACCAGGAGGATGAGCTAGATCTGAAATTCTCCAGACAGCTCTCTGAGGCCATACAGTTGAGAGATATGGTTGTCATGGGTACCCTGACATCTGCTGTGAGGACCAGTCAGCCAAATCTACATGACTCATGTAGGTTCTTAACCTGCATACAGGACTTTCACCCAACGCAGGAGGTATAGGATCCCACTAGGAAGAATGCCTTGCTGGGCTTGGTGTTAGCTACAGGGGATGACCTGGTTGAAGAATCAGGAGGTACAAGGTAACCCAGGGGATAGTGACCATTGATTGATTGAATTTACTATCCAGAGAAGGGTAAACTAACCAGCAGGGCTGAAGTACTAGACTTTAGAAAGGCTAACTTCAGTGTGCTCAGGAGATTAGTTAGTGAGGCATTAAAGTTCAAGAGTGTTGGTGAAATGGTGCTGCAGGAAGGGTGGTTGTTCCTCAAGGGAGTGATCCTACAGGTGCAGGAGACAATCCCATTAAGCATAAAAGGGGGAAAAGGCACTAAGAAGCCCTCTTGGCTGAACAGGGAAGTCCAGGAAAACCTAGGGGCAAAGAAAGATGTATACAGGCTGTGGAAATGGGGTAGCTACCAAGGAAGAGTATACCTCCCTGGCTTGCACTTGTAGGGAATCAGCAGGAAGGCCAAAGCAGGATTCAAACTTAGGCTGACAACAAAAATTAAGGACAACAAAAAGTCCTTCTTCAGGTACATAGGGAGCAAAAGGAAGGCACAGGATAGCATAGGACCACTACAGGACAAACTAGGGCAATTGGTGACAGTGAGGAGGGACAAAACTGAGCTCTTCAATGAGTTCTTTGTATCTGTATTCCTAGAAACAGACCAAGACAAATCTCCCAGTTGGATCATAGATAGACACAGGAGGGACATCAGCCCACCAATTGTTAGTGCAGACTGAGTGAAGGGGCACTTGGAGGGGCTGGATAAACTTCGTCCAAGGGTGCTGAAGGAATTGGCCAGTGTCACAGCAGAGCTGCTGACACAGCTGTTCGAGCACTCATGGTGCTCTGGTCAGGTCCCGGAAGAATGGAAAAGGGCCAGTGTGGTCCCTATATTCAAGAAGGGGAGGAACCAGAAAACTATAGGGCCAGTTAGTCTCCATCCTTGGGAAAACTCTGGAAAAAAATCATTAAGGATCACATTTGTGGGAGCCCAGCAGAGGAAATAATGCTGAAAGGAAATCAGCATGAGTTCATTACAGGTAGATCCTGTCTGACTAACCTTGTTTCTTTTTATGGCCAGGTCACAAAATGCTTAGATGCAGAAGCTGAGGTAGATGTCATCTACCTAGACTTTAAGAAGGCCTTCAATACAGTATCACATTCTGTTCTTGCAAATAAACTGAGTGGCTGTGATGTAGATGATTACACAGTCAGGTGGGTGGAAAATTGTCTTAGGGGTCACACCTAGAGAGTGGTGGTCGAAGGGTTGATATTGACCTGGAAAGATGTGGGCATTGGAGTCCCGCAAGGCTCAGTCCTTGGACCGGTGCTATTCAATGTCTTAATCAGTAATTTGGACAAGGGTGTAGAGAGCATCCTGTCCAAGTTCGCAGATGATACCAAATTATGGGGCAAAGTTAACACACCAGAGGGTAGGGAACAGATCCAGATGGATCTGGACAGGTTGAAAAAATGGGCAGAATGAAACAGGATGCAGTTCAACAAAGACAAGTACAAAGTGCTACACCCGGGCAAAAAGAACCACCAACACACTTACAGGCTGAGGGATGACCTTCTCAGCAGCACAGCAGCAGAAATGGATCTCAGAGTCATGAGCCTTCAATGTGATGAAGTGATCAACAAGGCTAACTGCACTTTGTCATGCATTAGCAGGTGCATGATGAACAGGTCCAGGGAAGTGATGCTTCCCTTCTATGCGGTACTGGTCAGGCCACAGTTGGAGTATTGCATTCAGGTTTGGGCGCCGCACTTCAAGAGGGATGCGGAGAATCTTGAGAGGGTTCAGAGGAGGCCCACTGGTATGGTCAGAGGCCTGAAGGCAGGGCCCTACAAAGAGAGACTGAGGGACCTAGATCTCTTCAGCATTTGCAAGAGAAGGCTGAGGTGATCTTGTGTCTGTCTATAAATTCATCAGGGGAGGGCAGCAGAGAATAGGAGATGCTCCTATTCCAGGGGACTCCCTGGAGTAACTAGGAACAATGGCCACAAATTGATGGAGAACAGATTTAGGTTTGGCATTAGAAAAAACTTCTTCACAGGAAGGGTTGCCAGAATCTGGAGTGGGCTTCCAAGGGAGGTGGTGCTCTCCCCTACCCTGGGGGTCTTCAAGAGGAGACTGGACAAGCACCTTTCCTGCCAGGGCAGGGGTTCAGACTCGATCTACTGGGGTACCTTCTGACCCTAACATCTATGAATCTACCTTGGAACTTTTTTCTTGAGTAAATTATAGTTTTAATAAAACACAGGCTTCTACAGCTAACTTCAAGAAGTTATTTTTATTCATTTTTCAAAATACATGAAAACATTGGATTTTTTTATATTGAGTTTTCCCCTCCCACTTTTTTATTGGGGGAAAAAAATCTCCAAAATAAGGGGAAAACAGAAAAGGACAGTAGTTAAACACCAAAAAAAGAACATAGGGAAGAGAAAGGAGGGGAAGAAAGACAGCATGGAAGTGAAAAGGGGGTAATGTCTCTATTTTTATGTACTAGGTATTGATCAAAGTTTCTAGAAGTTAGAGCAATTATTTTCAGTTCTGTTTGAGGCTCCTCTTCTCAGAAATGTCACTTGCTCATTAACTGATAGCCTAGTCATTGCACCAGCCTTCAATCTCTGTAAACAATCTACTTTTCCATCTAAATAACACAAGGTGTTTGGCTAAAAGCACTTCTCTAGAAAGCCAAGGTCTCTGAGCTGGACAGTTTCCAACAAACTGGGATATTTCCCAAACTACAGTTCTGCAAAGTAATCTTTAAGGATACTTCCATTATCATATTAACATCCTTTCCACTTCTAACCAAAGGGATCATTATACCATCGGGCCACTATGGAACATAAGTTCTGGTGTAGGTCTGGAGACCAACATATCCAGCAGGAGCAGTCTCCTTCGACAGGCAGTCCCTGTCCTGCCGTGCACCTTCATGCATGGGCGACTAGTGGCTCCTGAGTCAGGGGGGCACTTGCCCCCCCAGCAGCCAGTCTGTGACCGGGAAGCAAACCCCCTGCAGCCAAAGGCACCTGGTGCCCCCACTCCCAAGCTTCTCCTGATGCCCCCACTCTCCGGCCAGTGCTCTCAGGGGGAGGGGAGGGCAAAAGTGCTCTCGTCTGTTCCCCCTGCCCATTACCTAAGCAGGGAACGCTGTCAGGGTGTGCACCAGCACTCTCAGGAGGTGCACATGCACCCCTGTGCATCCCCCTACACATCATCACTGCCCTCATGTATCATATTACAGTGTCATAATGAATATTACTGTACAGCCATTTCAATATATAAGTGATAGGAATTATTTGTTTGATGCACAAGCACAAATATACTTGTTTTACGTGTGTCATGCTGATTACATATACTTGTTTGTGCATCTTTCCAGTGACTAAGGACACTTAATAGTTCACAATCCAGTAGTCAGTAACAGAACAGTTTACGAACAGAACATCATAACCAATAGGAACAAAATAGAGTTTTTTGCTAGATCAGCCTTAATGGTAGGTGAAAAATAGAGTTTTTAATATTCTGAAAAGAACTTCTCCATTATCTAGCTCAATTATATATACAAAAATATTTGTTTCTGAAATCACTAAAGACTGCCTAGCTAAGGACTAAAGCCATTGGACTGTGGTTCTCAAACTTTTTAGATTTAAGACACTACTCAGAAAATGCCAGTTTTTCATTTTCACTTTATTTTTGACTAGAGAAAAATAACAGTGCAATTCCTCGGTTGCACAGATCTTAGAAAAACCATAACAGATAAGAATGTTTTTTGACACTGTGAATTCCTATTTGAAATCTCTGGGTTTATCTCATGAATCATATTTGCACACCTAACTGTGCCAACTTTGTGTGGCACCCTTCAAAGGATCTGCCCTGACACCCTGTTTGAGAAACACTGCTATAGAATAATGTTGCAAGGTTGGAAAACTGCAGCCTCCAGGCTTGACTGTAAGTTAGTTTTTACAGGAACTCAGTCTCAGCCTCCTACTTCCAGAGAAATGTTTTTAAATTTCAATTTAAAATTTTCTGATATAAAATGGAAGAATAGTAAACTCAGTACAAACAGCAATCTGGTAAGCACATACATTTAGTAATATTCATTTCATTTCAAAGGCTAGAGGGTAGAAGTTTTTATGGCCACTTTCTAGAATAGATTCCAGATCAGGGTTGGCAAACTCATCTGGCTCCAGCAGGTAGATGAGGGTGACTGGGCTGGTTTGTGGGCTGGCTCTGGCTGTGCAGGTGGTATGCAGGCAGTACTGTGAGCACTGCCCATGACCCACAAAGCTGACAGTGTGCTGCATGTGGCTCCCCACTAGACTGGTCCTGAGTACTGGATCTGAGGCCAGTCAGGATTGGTCCCCAGGCTGTCTGTGCACACTGTAGCCAGCATGCAGGGCTGTGCAGTGGGGCGCTGCATGTAGCATGTGCCCTGTCTAGGACCCAAGGCTATATTGGGTCCACAGGCCATATATTTGACACCCCTGTTCTGGATTACTTCAAGCAAATTCTTCATCACATTGTGGATGAGAATTGCTAAACATTCCTTATGCTGGATTTGCCACTAAAAATTGCAGTTTCAATATGAGATTGTTTATGCCCACAGTGCTCAACAAACACTGCAATGATGGCAATCATTTTTTGAGACTATCATATCCCTGTCTATGACCACAACTGAATGGTATGAATGATTTGGGATAGGATCTTGCTAAGCCTTCTGCACAAAGCCATTACAGCAAGTATTTTGACAAAACATGTTTGAAGTAGATCAGCCTATAGCTACCATACTCTGTGGTATCCTTACCTGGTTAGGGGATGACCACTCCCCTTAAATGTGAGGGACTGCATTTGACTCCTGGTTTCAGTATACATATTCAAGTATTTGGGAGGTAGAATTTTTAGATCTCAGAATTTTAAAAATAAGAGTTCAACTGAAGGTTTATCATTTTCATGCATTTGATTTCCAGATCCAGTTATGCTAATTCCAGGACTTCTTTCAAAGAGCTGAAGAGCTGCAGCTTCAAAAATGTGATGAAATCTTGTAAAGCAGCTAAACCTCCTAGAGCAGCTGCATGCATCATTAAATGAGACAACTGGAACTTAGAATAAAACTGCTTATGTTGTTCATTGATTGTCAATTGTGTCATATATATTTTGTTTTTCCTATCCAAAATAGCTGTGATTTTATTTCGATTAGTTTACTTGTTTCAGTCTATAAACCAACAGTTTGCTGACTCTTTCACTGGATTCCCAATAAGCCTGTACTAAGCAAAACATGGTAAATTCTGACCTCTGCTTGTGGAGCTTACTGAGTTCTTAACCTAAGTGGGTAAGGACCCAGAATTTCCCAAGACATTCCTCATCACCAGTTTTAAGTTTTGTTTCTGGTAAATATAATTTAGCACTGCATCACTTCCAGAGGCAAAAGCAGTAATATGTCTATAAATACATTTTTTGATGGCTTGCCACAAAACTACTTAAAAAGGAGCTTCAGGATAAGAGAAGAAGGATACATTAGGTCACTGTGTAGAAGCAGGAGGGCTGTGTCCAACAGGGGCCAAAGACATCAGTATAGGGGTATGATATGGCATAGCAACTGTCTCAATAAGACAAAAAACTAGGTTTTCAATTAAATCATGGGTAACCCAGATGATGGCAGATGGAATTAATTATAGAAAGTATAATGCTTGGCTATATAATTACATAGCTTCTAAATGTTATGCAGACTCACATCTGCTTTGTAATATTGAATCATATCTCAGATTTCCTACTTGGTGGGGAGGTAGAGAAAGAAAAGAACTTGTTCAAAATAAGACTGAATATTTCACTGAAGCTCCTGAAGCAATAATAAAGGGAGCAGTGTTTCCTGTCATTTAGATCAGTAAAACATCATAGGAGGACATGGGAAGAATCAGCTGGGCTCTAACCTAGGAGGACACGGGGAGAATCAGCTGGGCTTTAACCTAGTTGTTACAACTCAAGAGAGAGATTCAAATCACTGTAGACAGTTCTCTAAAAATGTCAGTGTAATGTACAGCAGTGACCAAAAAGCTGATAAAATATTGGGCATCATTAAGAATGGAGAATATCAAAAACAAAATGGAGAATATCATCGTGCCACTATACAAGTCCATGGCATGCCCACATCTTGAATATTGTGTGCAGTTTTGGTCTCTGCATCTCAAAAACGATATAGTAGAATTACAAAAGGCACAGAGAAGGACAGACAGAATAATCAGGGGGATGGAGCAGTTGCCATACCAGGAAAGACTAAAAAGGCTACAACTCTTCAGTTTGGAAAGGAGAAGGCTGATGGGGGATATGATAGTGGGTTATAAAATCAGAGGGCATGGGCAAATTGAATACAGAACTGATTCACCGAGTCACAGAATACCAGAACTGGGGCACATCCACTGAAATTAATAAAACACAGGTTTAAAACTAACAAGTACTTTCTTACACAGTGCATATTTATTTTATGGAACTCACTGCCCCAGGAGGTAGGTTGTAGATGGGGGTAGGCAAAATGGCAGATCTGGCCAGTAGCCAGATTTAATTTCCCAGCAGTCCCTGCCCACATCGCTGTGGCTAGTTTCATAGTTTCATAGTAGCTAAGGTCAGGAGGGTCCTGAACAGACCACCTAGCCTGACACCCCGCCATAGGCAGGAATGAATGCTGCATTCACAAGACTCCAGACAGGTGATTGTCACAGGGGGAAACAAGGGGGAAAACCCTGAGGAGCCTGGGGAGAACCCTGGGAGCAGGAGATGTTCAGGGAAGGAAAAGAAAAAAACAAGCAGCAAACAGAAAAACTCTTATCTCTAGCTGGAACCGCGGCAAAGCCGGAAATGGTGGCTGGACCTGAGTGGTTCGTTAGCCGTGTCTTTATACAGCTGCAGCCAGCTGATAACGTCAGCTGCAGGAGCTGGCCGGGGGAGATAACAGGAGCCGCGGGCAAGAAAGAAGGGGAGAGACCAGCTGGAGCACCAGAAGGGGAATCTCTCCCAGAGTCCCTGCGAAGGGGAGGAGCATGGGGGGTTTGCATCCTGCAGCACAGGAGGAGAGAGCAAGACCCTTTATGAGGAGGACGCCGCTGGCAGTGAAGCAGGAGGCGAGAGTGCTGAGCAGAGACCTGGAGACAGAAGAGAGCAGGAGAGGCTTGAGACCCAGAGTTGCCTGCATAGGGTCAGAAGAGTCAGCAGAAGCCAGAATACCAGATCAGGTGGGATCGTAGAGGGTTTGGACAGCCTCAAGGAGGTACTCCAGGCAGAGGCTGAAGGGCACAGTCAGCGGGAAGGGCAATGGAAGACGGGCACTAGCCACATAGAGCTGCCTCACCAGGAGACATAGGGGAGACGCGCCGAGGGGGGTCATCAGGGATCCAGTGAATCCTCAGGATCGATAAAGAATGAAGCGGAGGACGTGGAAGACATTAGGTTGACCCAGACCCAGCCTACGCTTGTCAAGGGTCTTAGAGGCCGCAGCCAGTTAGAGTAGGGCAGTCTGTAGGAGCAGGCAAAAAGGGGGCGAAGGCCATCCCTCAGTATCTGTTATTTCTTCAGTGGTGATATCCTTTTTGTGGTTTTTTTTTGTTACCCACCTTTGGAGGGGTTGTTAGGTGAGGAGCCCAGGTACTTTACAACCATGGGCAGGGCCAGTTGGCTGTGAGGAGAAAGGGGGCCAAGTGGGCCTTTAGCCTGACTTTCCTATAGTCTATTAGGAAAAGGGTGTGAAGCCTCAACTATTGGAGGGGCTTGGCCAGAGATTGTCAGGATTCAACAAGATGGGGTGTAAGGGCGAGGTAGAGCCTCACAGAAGATCATTTTCCCGGGGTCCTATGCATTAGAGACGCCAATAGTTAAACCCCACCACTGGGAGAAGATTGAAATTGTGGCAGGTGAGATTGGGGAGAGACTATCCAGGTGAAAGACTCAGTGGAACCACAGGGACGGACAGGCGGAAAACCCCAAACTTTTAGGGATGCATAGCGTGTGATGGGATGTTCGAAGCCAGGTGGGTACAGTGATCATCCAACCTCATCTTGAAGTTGCCCAAGGTAGGGGCGACGACCACTTCCCTGGGAAGTTGGTTCCAGATACTGGCCACCCTAACTATAAAATATTTCCTTCTGATCTCTAACCTAAACTATTCTCCATCAGTGTATTACCATTGTTTCTTGTCACCCCAGGTGGTGCTGGGGAGAAAAGGGCTCTATTTGCTGTTGAACTCCCCTGATGAGTTTGTAGGCAGCCACCAGGTCCCCCTCAGCCTCCTCTTGCTGAGGCTGAATAAGTTCAGGTCCCTCATAGGGCCTGTCCTGCTGCCCTTTCACCAAGTGGGTGGGCCTCCTCTGAACCCTCTCCAGGCTGGCCACATCCTTTTTAAAGTGTGGCGCCTGGTACTGGACGCAATACTCCAACTGCGGCCTGACCAAAGTCGCATGGAGGGGAAGTATCACCTCTCTGGACCGGCTTGAGATGCATCTTTGGATGCATGCCAAGGTATGGCTGGCCAGTTTCCAATCCCCTGGCACCTGGCCAGATGACCACAAATGCTCATACAGATGAGCCAAGGGCTCCACTATGACACCTGCCAACTCCCTCAATACCCTTGGGTGGAGGGCATCTGGAACTGCAGATTTAAAAATGTGTAGTCCTTCCAGAAGATCCCTAACTACATCTGTGCTGACTGAAGGCCTGACAGAGCTATCCTCAAGACTGTCCCAACCTCTGGTAGGTGGGATGTCCTGGTCCCTGTTCAAGAAAACAGAGGCAAAGAAACTGTTAAAAATATCAGCTTTCTTGTCTGGCATAGCCACAAGATTATCATTTGCGTCCTGCAGGGGCCCTACATTGCCTGGTGCCCTCTTCTTGCTCCCCATGTACTGAAAAAGGACTTTTTGTTGTTCTTAATCCTGGATGCTAGCCTGAGTTCCTGTCTCTGTCTTGGCCTTCCTACTAGCCCTCCTACACTCATGAGCTGAGGAGGAGTACTCCTCCTTGGTGATAGCTCCTCCTTTCCACTGGTTGTACACCCCCCTTTTAGTTCTCAGGCATTGCTGAGGACTAACAGGGAGGGTCCACTGGTTTCCATGGAGACTCCAGGAGTGGCAGTGCCATAACAGTGTGGGGCTAGGGTTTCTATGGAAACCAGCCCCAGCAGTGCTGGCAGGGCATGTGGCAGGGCAGGGAGCTGTCCTGGGGCCATGGCTGGGATCTTGCAGTGGTGACAGCATGGTCCAGAGCCAGGGCAGAGCTGTGACCCACCACCTGTATGCCCCTGCCTGGGACATGTAGGTGGCTGATCGCAGCTCTGCCCCAGCTCCGGACAACATTGTCATAGCCATAAGATCCCAGCCCCAGAGCAACACCCTGCCCTTCCGCACACCCTGCCATTGTTGCTGGGGCTGGTCTCCATGGAAACCCTGGCCCCATGCTGTCATGGCTCTCCTGCTTCTGGGGTCTCCAGGGAAACTGAATATAGTGACGTGGGGAGGGGCTGCTGGGAAGTGGAGTCTGCCATGATCCTGATCTGATCCGTGGGCCAGACTTTGTCTTCCCCTGTTGTAGATACAAATAGTATAGCAAGGTCAGAAAGAGACTAGATACATTTGTGAATGATAGATCTATTAAAAGCTATTAAACAGAACAGCTGGGGATATTTTCTCTGGTGTCTCTAAACCAATGACAGTGGATGTCAGGGAAAATATTGAATAGAAGAGAGATTATAACAGTTATGGACTATCACTTCCAAATTCTATGTGTTAGGAATCTGAAGACTTAAGTGCTGAAATGCAATTCTATTGTGTCCTATTCAAGTCCATGAATCTATGGAATGTATCTATTTTTCTAGACAGACCATCATCTTACCATAAGAGTAAGTAACCCAAACAGATCAAGGAAGAGGAGGACTCCCAACTTTCTGACTGAGCTATTGTTTACCAGCAGGGTGTAATAGATTCATACTTAGATGCCTAAGTCCACTAACACCTAAAGGGTGGAATAGAATCTAGCTCCTAGTGAATTTGCACTTCATCAAGTCTCAGGGATAAAGGTTGTAGCCGTGTTGGTCTAAGAGTACAAGCAAGCAGTGTGCTAGAGGCAATATTTTTATTAGACCAACTAGACAGTTGCAAATAAAAATTCTTTATTTGCAGCTTTTGGGAATGTGCACCCTTCTTTAGGTATAGCAGAATGCAAAGATTGTAAAATGTCTCCCAGGTATAAATGAAAATTCATACTGTACAAGAGAGTTGGTGTAATTTCTCATGGTTGGAAAAGTTCACTTTATGCAAACTTTTATGCATTTTATGCATACTTGCAGAGCAACCTCAATACAACAGAAATTCCTTGCCCAGGAGACCCTTTCCATCACCAATTCTCCTGTGAAATATGAAACATCATAACAAGAAAGAAGCATAATTCAACATCCTGCTTGCCATCAGACAACTCTGAGGTAAACAGATTGCTCCAACCCTTATCTAAGCCTAATTTGCATAAAATGAACTTTTCCAACCAAAAGAAATTACACTACTTCCTGTACAATACGCATTTTCATTTCTAGCTAGGAGAAATTATATAATCTCTGCATTCTCTTATGTCTGAAGAAGTGTGTGTGTGCCCAAAACCTTGCAAATAAAGAAATTTATTTTTTTTGCAACTGTCTAGTTGGTCTAATAAAAATATTGCCTCTAGCACACTTTAGCAAGTGTGTTTTCTGGGACATGATTATTTCAGCTGTCTCTCTCCTCTCCTGCATATTATGTAATTATTGTTTAATCCTAAATCCCTAATTGTTCTGGCATCATTGATTAAAAACAGAAAAGCAAATCACACACAGGAATATTAATACCATTGGCTAGCAGTGAGCAGGATGTATAGTGTAATGCTTCTTCAGATATTTCAGCCAATCCTCTCACACAACAGCAAAGCTAAGAGGCTATGCTTTTATGCCAGTGGTGTTCATGGTTTTGGCCCTGCAGGCCAGACAAATGACATGGGGCTAGTCCACGGGCCAAATGAGGCCCATGCTGCCTCTGTCCATATGGAATTCAGTTCTGAGGGCCTAACAGCACTGGGGTGGTCAGGATTGGTCTCCAGGGCTCTACACTGCCCTATGTGCCTCATCTAGCACTTGGGCCAAGGCCCCCAGGTCTCCCAACAAATCTGTGGGGAGCCAGGCAGGCTGGATGACACAGTTCCAGGGGCCAGATCTGGCCCATGGGCTGCCAGTTATTGTAAGGGAGAGAAGGAGCTGGCGGGCTCCACAGCTCCACGCCCACACGGAGCCCCGCTAATCAGCCACCCGCCGGTTTCAGTGGCGGGGCGGGAACTTACCTTCCCCAGGTATGTGGGGAGAGGAGGGGCTGATGCCCACGAGGCCAACATAAAAGAGAGGCCGGGGATGGCCAGAGAGGAGGACGTGGAACCCGAAGCAGGCGGCAGGGAGCCTGAAATCCGGCAGAGCTTGTGGCAGTGGATGCGAGCGGTCCTCTGGCGTGGTAGGAGCCTTTGGCAGAGGGGCCAGCCCCAGCAGGGTCCTTGGAGCCTGGGCGGATGGCCTGGGGGAGATTGACTTATTATACGGTCGGCTGGGAACGGCTGGAGCCTGCAGGAGCCAGGCGCCACATTGATTGTATTATAAGAGTGGACCGGCCCCAGGGAACCGGTAAATAGTGAACTGTTATATCGCCGGTCGGAAGTGGCTGTAACCCAGCGGGAGCCGGGTACCGCATTGATTCTAATATAAGGGGCACTCGTTGTCTGTAAGTGCCATAGCTCCAGCAATAGGGACAGAATGGCCGCAGGGAGCCCAACTGTAACTTGAGGAACCTACCAAGGTCCCTAACAGAGCTAGTCGGGAGCTAGCAAGGGGTTAGATGCCACGGCATACAGGGAACGTAGGAGGTTGGCGGCTGAAGGCTGAAGCCGTCGCTGCACGCATGGAACCCCTGGCCATAATATTTTGCATTAATCTATATGTTTTCTTTCTGGATAATCTTAGTGGCTGAGCCGGATAGGCGGCCACCACCCGGTGGAACGGGTGAGGGTGTAGGGGTGGCGGAGCCCTCAGCAACGCAGGACACGCGGACACTGAGGAGTCTTCTAACTGGACAACATGCGCCAGAACACCGGAACCAACTCTAATATCATCAAATTCACGGCAGGCGAGGCAAGCACGTGTGAACGCCCAACACCCGGTGAGCAGACCCTGGGTGACCGGTAAGCGACCCTGCCGCGGGGAGGCGGTAGAGGATGACCACTCCTCCCCGACAGTTATAAGCATGCCTATTTTAGGCAAATAAACTGTCACCCATTGTGATTTGAGGGCTTTGAGAGTTCAAGAAATAAGATGATATTCTCTAACGTAAAAAGGATCTTTAGATTGGAGGCTAAAGATGGAAGAGGGCAAACAGAAAAATAAGAAGCTCTTAAAGGACAAGAGAAGAAAAAGAAAGTATGCATTAATCTAACTTGAAGAAAGGGGATATGATAATAAAAGAATTAGAAGAAAACTAACAACTTACACTTTTGGACTGGTGTATTCAATCAAAAGTCAGTTTTCAGTTCAAGTATTCCACCCTCATTCTGATGCACAAAATTCTCCTGACATGATTTACTGAAAGGAGCAATAGCATCATGCAATAAAAAATAAACCCAATACTCAGTAATTAATGTCATGATTGACCCCACAGTCTGAAACCCTGTATCACTCATCTTCAGTGTTTTAGTTGCCAGCCCATTGACTTATCAGAATGTTAAGCATGACCAATGTCAACTTAGACTAGAAGCAACAATATACAGGTGGGGAGCCATTAGCAAAGGATTCAGGAGAAACATGGACCAAGCCATACAAAAAACCCTTTAAACAATAAACATACATTATTAGACATATTATCAAACAAGTATAATAATTGGATCCAGTAGATATGTCAGTGATCCTATCACAAATGTTTCGAGTTAGCACAGTTCAGTACCTTCATAACAGATACATAGCTTCCCATAAAGCAGGTATGTATGTGTGTCTACAGAATAGATATAGATAGCTGAACAGATCAATATCTAGATAGACATATATACATATATAGATCAATAGATTGGTCGATTTATATACATGCTACATATATATATATATATATATATATATATATATATATATAGGGAGAGCGAGCGAATGATCATAGGAAAGTAGGCTGGAAGGGACCTCACAAGGTCATTAGTGCAACCCTCTGCTCAAGGCAGGATTCTCCCTGACTAAACCATGCCAGTCAAGTATTTATCCATCCTGCCCATAAAGTTTTCCAGGGATGGAGATTCCACATCTTCTCTAGGTGGCCTATTCCAATGCTTAACCACTCGTGTAGTCAGCAAGTTCTTCCTTATCTCCTAACCTAATAAATTGTGTATCTCTCTCCATCCAGTGTGTGTGTGTGTGTGTGTGTGTGTGTGTGTGTTTGGGGCGGGGAGTTAAACTCTGACATCCTATCAACAGTGGCTTGTGATCCACCCCACAAGAAAGAAATACAACAAGCAAGCAGAAATGGACACCAAAAGGATTACAGAGATCAAGAGAATAACCAGAGGCCTACAAGAAAGAACACATACCGGCCATTCTTCCTAAAACAATGTTTTCCCCTTTGGCTCTCCCGTCAGTTTCTGTTTTGTCATTTTATCTCCTCCCCCATGTTTTCTCTCAGAAGCAGCTGCATTCTTCTAACTGAAATAGGGCATAAAAATTTTAGTCCCCATGGCTGAAGTCTGGCAAAGTTATTAACAACAGAAATTTTGATGGCACTGTCAGGTCCTTGTATAATATTTTGATTGAAAATCTGATGTGTTCTCATCATTATTTGCAAGTATGGAAAATAATATTATTTAAGTTTATTATGCATACTTGCAGATGAAGCAGAGAGACCTCTTCTGTCTGCTTTAGAAAACTAAATGAAAAAATCCCAGTGTTGCTGCAAGGATGCTACTGCCTCCACTAACTGGTACTGCTGCAGCAGTTAGTGTTGAGGGAGGCAAGAAGAGTAACTATAAGGATCTGCACCAGAGATGACAGGTGTCTTGGCTGCCAGTCTTGTGCCCACCCCTCACTGTGCTAGTGAGTGAGGCCACCCTCCTAACCATTCATTCTGCCTGCAAGAGCCATAGTATTTCCACTTTAACGTGACCAATTAATATCCTTAACAAATATTACATTCCTTCCCATTTCACTTGAATTAAAAACTGAGGAAAGAATGTTAAAGGAACTTGCCCAAAACTAAAGCAACCCACTGATGAATATGATCTAGAACTCAGGTTTCTAGCTAGGCCTGTATTATGATCATTTTTAACTGACATATATGGAAACCTAAAAGTATTTTTCAAAATGCTAAAAATGAAAGCAGATATGATCATCTTTTAATTAATTTTACAAAAAGCATGTGTAATTTGTTTCTTAATCACAAACAGTTGTGCTTTGCTGTATACATATACTGTTATAGCTGTGACTCATTCAAACTCAGTTTGTGGGCATTCAAATCATATATTGAAAAGGGAGTTTATGCTTCTTTTTCGTTAAATCAAAGAAGGCACTATAGCCAAAGACACAAAGCCATCCTTCTGTACTTGCATCAGGGACATATCAGCAGTATTCAGCTAATCTCAAACACCAATGAAAAAATTAATTACAGTCAAAAGGAAACATCTTTTGCCTGTAGGGCACAGAGGTCTTATTTAGAAAAGCTGTACTAGTTACCAGTCAGCTGATTTGCCAACAAACTAAAAAAACATGCATATGAGAGACTGCAACAGTTTGTATAAACTTTTGTTCATGTTTCTTAAATGTCATCATTTTCTCTTTACGAAATGCATTGTAATAAAAATCTGACATCTCTAGCAGTCAAAATTATGTAAAACTGATTTGTCCCATTTGTATATTTTAGTCCTTGTGTGAGCATGACAGTTTTGTAGGATAATCAGTCTCTTATCTAATCTTTATCCAAAATGCTTGACAACAAGTCTAAGAATGCCTCTGGTTAAAGGCCAAATCTTTCATTATGGTGCAAATGGTACCAAATCCCCTGCCTGCACTTGCTAATCTTAAAATAATGGTGATAGATGAAGAGAGGATTTGAAAAAAACTTGTTAGAAAATACTTACAATGCAGAATCTTGAATGAGGTTTTTTAATGAGCAGTGTTCATTGAAGTAAGAAGCCTCATATACCTTTCACAAAAATGTAGAATAGTACCTGAATTTAGTAGTTAGACTATAGTTACCACTACATGGTACATGCTGCCCAAGGCCTGCTCAAACATTACCTCTTGTACCTGCAACTAGACTTCTGGAAGTGAGTAAACAAGAACAACATTTTATTCAGCATGTATATTTTCTTATCATTTCTTGAATGTAGCAGTAAAGTGACTTGTAGCTGTATTCAACCAACTGTACATACCCATAAGTCAAGGTTATGTGTTTCCAATTGAGTAAACAGAAATGCCACAGTTAAACTAGGCCATGTTTCAGATTCTTAACAAAAACTGAGACCAATTTGTTTCTAAACATGTAACTGACAAACTGCAATACTTGGTCAAGATATATGGTCTTTTATTTTAGCTTTTAATTGGCCTTAAGTTTGGATTTCTTCAAACACACTTGCTCTAAAGCACATTATATTATTTTTTTGAAGAAGCCTACATATGTTAGCTTTGTAATTCATATCTCTGCTAGAACTAATTTTCTGGGAATTCACTGATCAGTGCTATTTTCTTTTATTCCAGAACCAGTTTTATGAGCTCAAAGTACCAGATTATTTCCTCATGTAGTTGAGTTGAATGTATGTTCAAGTTTCTTCACAAAACTGTAAAGAAACATTTTAATTCTGCCCTTCAGAACAAAGGGCTTTTGCCTAACCATTACTTCCAACACCATATTTGGGGAGCCTTATGGAAATATTGATTCACATTAAAATGCATTTATTTAAAATAAATATTATGCTAGCAATTAAGTGTTTTAATTGCCAACATAATAGTCAGGATAACCTTTATAATGTTTAACAAAATAACTCATATTTAACAAGACAAGAAGCATGGAAATTTTGGATTTTCATTCACAATCTATTTTGCCCTTCTTTGATGCACATATCTAGACCTAGATAGGAAAAAGACACTTGGCCAAAAAAGACTGACCCCCTACATTTCTCAATTTTATCTGTTTGGTGCTATGTCCTTTAATCGCCACAGTTATAAAAATATTGGGTACTTTTGCCAGTGAAGTAAAGATGTTTAATGTCCTATTGTCTTCTTGAAATACCCAAGTAAAAAAAAAAAATTAGAAGCCATTTGGCGTGCTGCATCTTCTGCTTTAACTCCTCTTGATTTTTGTAGTTTTACAATTGATTTTTTTTATGTCTTCTAAGAATGCATATGGAGAGAATATGGCAGCTTCACAAATTCAGAGAGAAAATATATTTCTTTCTCCTTTGCTATGGTGTAACTCAGGGGGGAAATGGTAATACAAAGTGAAATGTGGAAAAAAAATTCTTCACACCATACTGTCGAATGCATAAAGGAACTGATCCAAAGACCACTGAAGTAACTATTAAGATTCCCAATAACTTCTCAATGGGCTTTATAAAGGGCTTAAAGTGTATAATCTGAATTTAAAAAACAGTTAATTCCAATGTTATTTATCAATACTAGGGAGGGAACATTTCACAGATGCATGATTTAAGTCAAATCAGAAGTAGATGTGTGAGGCACTTGGAAGATGGGGATGAGAAGTTCACATCTGATGTAATGTTTATGGGGAAACCAACAAAAACAATCTATGTTCAATTCATGAGCTAGTTGATGGCCATGAGGATAATTCTGGCTCTGAGAGTTTGGATAAATCAAAGAGCACACTGCCAAAGGGAGTTTGCAGTCATGAAACCACAAAGGCCCCTGTTACATGTTAAATATGTTATGCAATTAACTGATTAATTGCACAATAAAGACCAGCCAAAAGTGCAAAGTAATTATTACACCATAAAAATGTTTATCAAGCTTTAAAAAGAGCCAACCAGCTATAAAGTTAGTGCTTAAAAAATGTGTAACAACTCTATAGCTAGTTTCTATTCCACTTTATTTGAACATGTATCTGTGCCCTAAGAAATCAGAGCCTAGACTATTTTTTTTTTTGATCATGGCAGGGGAGGATTTTTTAAACTGTTGGGAGAAAGGAAAAGCTTGTGTACAGACTAATGTGAAGAACAGACGAGTCAAAGATACATTCATGTACTCTGGTCATGAATATTACAAAGAATATTTCAGAAGTGTAGACCCTGAGATCCTTTCAAGGCTACTTTTCCATGCTCCAACTATATCTCCATGCATAAGCCAGGTCATAAAATATTAATTAGCATTTATTAGCATGCATGAGTGTGGTGACAATTCTGCAGTTTCTGAAACATATGTAGATTATATCATTGTAAATACACCCTTAAAAATGCACATGCTAAATATTTTGTCTTCACAGAAAAGCATATTTGAAGCTGGTGGTTTTTTGAAGCTGAGTTAAGGGAAACTAGATAACTTCATAGTGTTCAGATTTCTTGTACTTTTCCGCCTTTAATTTCCAAATTATTAAAAACAGTTGTGTGTTAACCAAAACCTTTGTGCTTTACCATGTCCTTTCAAGTATCACTTAAAGATAAATGTCTTAAAAGCATTTTGTTCTAGAATTAGAAAAGTAGAAGTGGACAGGATAGCAATACAGCACTGAGTTGCTGCCTGTTACAGTGAGGCAGGCTCAGTATTCCCCAAACCATTGCTGACATTTGTTTATCTAATCTGGTGTTGAAAACTTCCAATGAGGTAGATTCCCCAGCCTCTGTAGAAAGTTTTCCTGATATCTAACTGAATCATCTTTGCAGCAAATTAGGCTGATTACATCTTGTTAGGAGAAGAGATATGAAGAAAATAAATGACCACCATCAGCTGTAAGAACCTTTAACCTGCTGAAAAACAGTTGTATGGGGGAGGGTGCACAATCTTTATATACATGGCTATATAGATAAGCTAAATACAAGATAATATGAATTCACCAGGGCTGACATCCAAAAAACATTTCCAGTCCCATGTTACAACTCCCTGACATATTTTTTATATATATTGTGTAATGCAGTGTGCACATAGTTCTTCTGCTTTTGATTACAGCTATATAGTTTGCCTGTGCACATTAATATTGTTGAGATGAAGAGGCTGTAATACAACTAAGGTACATGTATGTCAGAGTCAAGGATAACAGCCATTTTGTAGAAATTATGCCTATATTTATACCAGTGATATAAATGAAGCTGTACATATTAAAGTCAAAGTGCTCCCATAACATGCAATACCTTAAGAAGCATTAGCACATGAACAGATGCCAATTTTGGGGAGTCCATTTTTGTTTTCCACAAAGTATTCTTACAATAAAGAGTCTACTAGTCTTGCAGGATGCTTTTCTTTACTGGAGGTCCTGATCAACTCAGATATGGGCTTCTAGGCAAATAAGCCATCACACAAGACTGTATAAACTTGAGATAAATCAGGCCGGATATCTGACCTAATGATGAAAAGTTCAGCTTGCTGTCAACAGACACATGGATGTCTGGGAGACAAATCTGCTTGCATGAGGACTTGTACGGCACTACTTTCTGTTTTTTTATTCTTCTTCTCCCAAACAGCAAAGGCCCTAGTGATAGTAGCATCTCAGAGTCACTGTGCAAGTAGGATGACAAACCCTAACTCTGAGGAGGGTAGGAATCCTCTCAAAATGCCAAATGGTCTTTGTTCATGTAGGAAGTTCTAGGATGTGCAGACTGCAGTACTGTAAAGGAGGTAGAGCCTTTAGTGGAAAATCAAGCTGAGAATAATGATACCATATTTATTTAAATCCCAAACAAGGTTTTTTTCTCCATTCAACATGGGAGAAAAGAAACTTCATCTTAGATTTGAATATGGCCCAGGACAGGCAGCTGCTGAGGCTCCAGCTCTGGCTCTGGCCCTGGGGAGACCACAAGGTGCAGGGCTGAGTGTGGAGGAGATGATATGGTACATGGAAGGGTGCACAGAAGAGAACGTGCAATAGCAGGGCAGCTGCTGTGGCTATGGCTCCAGTGCTAACCCAGGTCCATGGCTAAAACTAGAGCTAGGGCCAAAGCTAAGGCTGGAGTTGCTGCTGCCTCCCTGGGGCTGTAGTCAACTTCTTCACTATGGCCTGGGCCACAGCCAAAGCCAGAGCTGCTGCACAGAGTAAGCAGAAGTGAAGGAAGTTACTGTTGGAGAGGCAGGCACTAGTGGTGAGGGAGCAAGGAGCAGGCTGTCTGCCCCCCTGCAGATGCTTTCCCCACTGCAGCAGTGGAAGGAGGGTGGGAGGATGAATTTAAGAAGACCCTCCAATAATTAGGTTTTATACATGGAAAATTAAAACAAATTTGTAATTTCCATACATAAAATCTAATTATTTGGGGATCATTCTAAATTTGAAGTCACCTTGAATTCAGCTAAATATTGTAATAATCATGTTAAACCCCAAGTTACATTTTGTTGGTACAGAGAGACAACAGCATTTTAAAGCATGTCATTAAAAACAGCACACGAGTCCCTAAATTGCGTTATCCCTAAACAACTCCAAGAAACATGACAGTGCAGTAAACCTCATAGCCACAAACAGCCAATGACAGCTGTGAAAGGCAATGATGAATAGCAGAATATAGTAAGCAATATGAGCATAAGGAATAAGTATATTAAAGAAATGCTCATACTCCAGTCACTGATCACGTCTACAGGAGATGCTGCATTGCCATAGCAATGAGCTATGCCGATGTAGCGCTTCACCACAGCGACATAGCACTGGCAGGCATGAACTTGACGCCGATGCTACTGCACAGTAGGGTTGGAAATGACCCATGCACTGCTGAGACTTGCTTTAGCAAGTACTTTATAAGTGCACAGTAACAACTGCGCAGTCGGGCATACGTGTAGACCCGCCCACTGAGTACATAAAGTATAAGTGCATTACAGTCCCTCAAACACTTATGACATGCACAAAATAACTCCCAGTTTCCTAGTAAAAAAGGTCTTTGGCTTTTCTTTTCTTTTTTTATTATATTCTTATCACAATAATGAATACAGTTAACAAAATATACATATTCAGTCAGTCAAGTAATTGACTAATATATTGTCAAAATATAAATATTTAAAATGCAGAAAAGATAAGAGATCAGTCCATTCAACAAGAGAATTCTCTTCTAGGTGTACTAGTTTGCACCAAACAGTTTGGCTGGAACAAGAATAAAGCTGATGTGTGCATTTTTGGATATACTGGACCAGATTCATTGGGAAAAGTCGTTTTTGAAAAAGGCTGTTCCTTCTTGCTCACGCTCTATATACTAAAAGCATTTCTTCTTCTAAGTCAGAAAGATAGTTCATCTTTGCAGACACGTAAAGAAAAATACTTGAAGAATACTCATCCATGCTTCCCCTCTTTTCCTCCTTCATACCCAGTCAAAAACACACTCACCTCTGGATCATCACAGAGAATTACTTTGTAGCCTTGGGCTCCAGTCTTGTAAATGTTTATGCTTACAGGATCAAGGGACATCTTATTAGTAGGGATTTACTTATTACTGACAGCATGAAGACCTGTTCTTATTCCACCCTCTTTGTTGATCTGTATCAACAGTATCAGTGGTTATTCAAACAAAAAATAGTTGAAGTGTTCTTTCATTCTGGAGGCTCAGGGGGAGTGGAGTCAAAAGACACATCGTTCTTTTCTTCACTGGACACAAAAGAGTATTCTCATTTTCTGTGTGCATCTGATTATTTTTCCATATCTTTGTAATAAAACTATTTTGGTAATGAAGTTATAAAAGTGAGAAAGTTTACACTTGGTTGTATTTTTATTCCGTTATTTAAATAAAAAGCTGCCATCTATGAGCATGTCCTCTTTGATATTTGTCCATTACTTGACCTTTCCAGTTGTGAAACTCAGGTGTAACAGAGTAGGGCTCCCTCCTGTGTCTTCCTATTCTCAATGCAAAAGGGCTGAGAGAAGGAACCTGCACACTAAATAAAGGGATACAGTAAAACTCTGCTTCATGACAATCTATGAAGCATTCACAGGAAACTCTGAATTTTCCTTTGAAACATTTGGTGAAGGTAGAAAAAAATTAACATTTATAGAAATAATTTTGCCCATGCTTTCACAGGGCCTTTTATCTTCATCCTAACATGCCTTCCAACATGTTCATGAAGATTTCCTTAGCTGCTTACTTCCTACTATCTAGTTCACCGTGTCATTCACATATAGCTATATGTCTTACAGTCTCGGTGGAAAATATAAGGAAATACTGTATGTGCATAGTGGCCCTGTTTCCAATGCCTTGCACAAATCAAAATCAATTTTTACTGAAAAGCTCCTCTCTGTATGGGCCAGTTACGTACAAAATTCCAACCCTTTGTCCTCAAATATTTCCACTAGAGAACCATTGGAAAAAAATTTTCAAAAACTTTGGCTGGTTTTTTTCATGGAAAAAGAACAGAATTTCTTCTGCTTTCATCATGCCCAATTTCCTCCTAATCCCAACTGGGTGAACTGATTCTACTGAAACTTACCAAAACAGAGTGATTCACCTCTAAGCAGAAGACAAGCATGGACTATTTCTGCCTGAAAGGTGAAAGGTCCAAAGAGTTATGCAGGTATGTTTTACCTATTTTTTTTAACTGATCATATTATCAGTACAATTCCAGAAATACTTATTTTTGTGTTATTACCAAATATTTAAACACATTTTACATGTATATATCAGCTGACATTTTCAAAGTGTTCCAAACACAACGGGATAATGGATGCTATAACTGATTATGTACTAAGATTGAATGCTTTCTTCAATCACTTGTAAGCAGCGTTTCTTATTATAAAGCTCCAAGAAAGTAGAGAAGCATTATTATCCCATTTCACAGGTAGGAAAACAGAGACTAAGCAAATTGCACAAAACCATATAACAAGACTATGACTAAACCATGGTCAGGGGGTAGGTGTCAGACTTATGTTATTTCCTCTTGACTATGACTGCTAGCATAACATGATATTGGAGGGGGGCAGGGAAGGGAAGGGGCTTCTGCCCTATATGCACAAACCTTGTGATATTTGCATGTTTCCAAGGAAGACAAGTGGTTCCCAATTTGCATCCATGTAGTGCACTGATAATTTTTCCATAATCTAAATAATTTCCTGACAGGATCAAAGCTAGAGGTTCCTGGCTACAGAATCGTATTCCTCTAGGGGTTAGGGTAACCACCCATCCCTAATTGGGTAGAATGGTCCTGAAATGGGAACATCAAACCCGGTCCCGGGCTGCATTACTCTGGGTGACATTTATCTTGGATTTGCAGTATCCTGCAGGGATCCAGGTTTTCTGTTCACCACAGAGTACTGGGCTGCTTGGGGCTGGGAGAAGTGGAGCATGGGGTGCCAGGTGCATTGTTGCACATGCATGTGTGCATGTGGCTAGCAATTCATCCAGGCAGCAGTGAAGAGCAGTTACTTGCAAGTAAGTATATGGGGAGAGGGGGAGATTGAGGCCCCCGCAGTGAGGGAGGGAGTGGGGCTGGGGGACTGCCAGCGAGGGTGGTGCATGGGCAGGGAGTGGGACTGAGCCACGGGCAGCTCATTCAGGAGGTGGGAGGCTGTTCCCTGCTGCTGTGCACACTCCTGCAGAGGGGGGCACGGGGGCACGTGCCTCTCAGACATTGGCCGCCATGGTTCCCTTGCTTTACCTGTTGCAGGTTAGGGTGTTAGGTCAGTGTTGTGTCAGGCCTGATGGCAGTCTTAAGTAGGGTTTGTATGGGATGCTTTGGATAGGGATAATCCTGCCTCAGTTGGTTTCGATGCCCTCTGGGGAGCCCATCCAGCCCTGCTTCCCTATGACTCTATATGAACAGCCTTTCCCATGAAGCGGGGAAGAGACATTTCCCTGCAACTTTCCAGAGACCTGTTCTGGCTCAGGGCACGAGTTAAAACGGCCTCCTGCGCTAAGGTGTCTCCCCCTAAGCCCTGCGCACTTAGGGTAACAGACTGTCTGAACGCTGTAAACAGTCATCACACGCCTTCCAGCCACTTGCCCCCCTGGAGCAGGAAGGGATTTGCATCCATGAAAGCCAAGCCTGGCTGGATCTCTCCGGCACCATCAGACCGGGAAGGGGGGGCACCTGAGTCCATTTTTGACAGTGTCACACACACACACACACACCTGCGACATCTTGCACGAGTGCTGCGGATGGGAGGGGAGCCTGGGAGCGTGTGGCACTGTCCAGGAACTGCCTCTGCAGAAGCAGAGAGACAGATGCCAGGAAGAGCCGGGCATCCTCCGGGCAGCCCGCAGTGGGGAGGAACGAGCCGGTTCCCGCGCCTCCCCCAGCAGCATCAGCGGGGCCGGGGCCGGGGCCGGGGCCGGGGCCGGGGCGCGCGCGCGAGGGGCGCTTACCTTGCGGGGCCGGCGGGCGGCTGCGGGGTGGCGCCGGCTCCCCCTGCCTCCCCTCCCGGGGCCGCGGCCGCCGCCGCCGCTGCCTGCCTCAGTCTTGCCTCCTGGGCTCCCGGCCAGGCCAGCCGGGGAGGAATGACAGGGCAAATGACCAATCTTCAGCCTGAGCAGGCGCCCCGGATTGGCGAGGGAGCCAACCGCGCGCCAAGGAGGGAGGCTGCCGGGCGAGGCAGAGCCCCCCTCCGGGACAGCCTTCAGGGCTATGGGAGGACGAGGCAGCCCCGCGCCAGCTCCTCCCTGCCCCGTGCCCCCCTTCCAGGAGCGCTCATCCCAGCTCCTAGCCTTGAACCTGAGGGCACAAAGAGGTGGCCCTGCAGGGGCGGGGGGTTAAGGCGGGGGCATGGGGACGGCCCTCATGGAAGAGCCCCGCAAGCCGGCAGGCAGCGTCAGATGCCCGGTGCCATAGCCCCACCATGCCGGCCACGGGCACAAAACGCCAGCAGGCTCTCCCGATGCCTGGGGGAAGAGGTGTTTGTGCCCGAAACCTTGCAAAGAACAGTTTCCTCCCCCACACACAACTATTTAGTTTGTTTAATAAAAGAGATCCCATCTACCCAAAGACCCTTGTCCGCCACTGAAATGGGCTGCTAGGGTACAGCAGTGGAAACAGCGGCAGAATGTGAGCAGCTCCAGGCCCAGCTTTCACTTCAAATGAATGGGGACAAAGCATTTCTAACATCCCCCTCACCCAAGAATCTTTCTAAAGTTACCCTAAGTGGCAGGGCTTGAACCCCAGCAGGGGCAATGCGGGAGCTGAGTTTGGGCGATGACTGATTTCTTCCCTAACGAGTCTTCCTGCTCTTGATCCCTCTAATGCCCCGTGCTGGAGGGCAGCAGGGAGGAAGGGAAAGGCCCTCACTAGTGATCCCACAGCCAGGTAATGTTTCAATAAACTTGCGCTAAAAGGACCTCTAAGCAAATGATAAAGCATACCCAAGCTGGCTGGCATCGTTATGGTTATTTCTAGTGACTGTCAAACGTGAGAGGAAAAAAGAGGTATTTTTTTTGTTCACTCTTTCTGTAGTGAACACTGTCGGCAGAATGTCCTCTCCTCAGTTGAGGTTCAGACCCTTCACCAACCAAACCAAAGTGACATATAAGGAAAGAAGGCATCTACCTTCACCTGAAAGACTGATCAGAAAGAAAAGCTGCCCAATTTAAACTTGTTTATTGCTAGCAAATTTGTAGTCACTATGATGTCTTGCAAACCAGATGTATTTGAACCTTCCCATTTAATAACTAATAAGCTTACAGTGCCTCATCTCTATTGCCACTTGTTCACCTCGAGTCACTGAGAAGCAGATAGAGAATATGAAACAGATAAAGACTTGTTGCCAATAAGGCTGTTCTGCTTTTGAAATTTAGCTCTTTCAAATGGAGATTAATGATTACACTGGTTTGATGAGAATTTCTTTGTGTGTGTATGCTCTGATAAGGAGGCAGAGAAAGGAGAGCTGATGTAAAGCAACCCATATGAAACAATTATATCACTTTGTAATGTAGGGCACATCAAAAGCAAAACCTAATCTCCAGAATGCTTCCACTTCATCTGCACCCATCTGTGTAATCAGCTTTTCATCTTGACATGGGATAAATGCAACCTGTCTGCTGCCTCATTTACCCTACATAGTCACCTACTGTAGATTTATATGAAACAAACAAGGACAGAGTTTAAGCAGAAGTTTACTATGTAAGTTACCTTCAAATGTCCAATTTTTAGGAGGTATTAGATTGCCTGCTGTCTATTGAGTTCCTATACTTGTTAGATCTGAAAGCCATTCACCACGATTTAATACAGAGTTGAGCCACAGCTGAGAATGAAACATATTCTCATAGTTAGCTACACTTATAATTTTATTAATCTATTAAGGCAATAATACTCATGACCCCATATGTACTACTTGAGGCCACGCCCAGATAAGCACAGCTGTGCAGTATGTGGTGCTGGAAACATGTCTGCAGCGCTACATACTGCACATTTAGATGTTCTCCATGCTGCAAGAGAGTGCTGCCCATGCGTGCGCTGCACCGTATTTTTTTCCCATGGGTTTTTTTTTGACCCTTGGGGATCAAAAAAACCCACAGAAAAAAAAAGCGGAGTAGTAGCAAGTGCTGCTCAAAAGTGAAGCTAAGCCACCCAGAGCTATGCTGTGGGTGCTGGCCAGTCTCCACACAGCTCCACTGCTGCAGCTCCAGGAGGCCCCCAGGCCCCCAGGTAAGGTCTCTGGGGCAAGCACAGTGCTGACCCCAGCCTTCCCTACCCCACCCAGGGCAACTTGCCATGCACAAAAGAACATGTGGCATGGGCATTCCCTGGGGATAAGAAGGTAGTGCAAGGTGCACCACTGTTACTTGTCCCTTGGGAACCAACCATCCACATGCATCTGGATGCGCCATAAGATGCCATAAGAAGATCCCAGCAGATTTAAAAAAATGAATTTCTTGAATAATATAGGTTGTCTTTAGTGACAATAATTGGTATGTTTATAAAACTCTACTGCTCTCAGCTCAATTGAGTACAGAAGGTTCAAACAACTGGATATATTCCCATATTAGGAATAACTGTCTCCTATTCACAGTAATATTTCTGCAAGTGAAAGAATACTAAGAGCCACAGCTCACGCTGCATAATAAACAACTGTACATTAATAGATACTCCATCTCCAAAGCAAAGAGGCAATGTCTAAAATGTTAAAACACTTATTAGCCAAGGAGGTTTCACGGAAAGGGAGAAACAATTCAGCAGAAACATTTTAGAGAATATCTACTATGGTACGGTACTGTGCAAGGAAGGAGATAATTGCTAATTTACTAAATTTAGTATTGAACGGGATATATAAAAAGGTTACATTTTTTTCAATATTGAAAAAATGTTTTCTTTTTACTAATGTGGAACTTTTCAGAATAGTCTTTCCTTTTAAAACATTGGTTATTTTGCCTTAATAAAAAAGATGTTCACACACACAAGTTATATAAACCTGCTCAACCATTCTGAGTGGCTGAAGAAACACCGACTCTTTCCATCTCCCTGAATGGGTCTTTTATAACTCTCCAGAAAGGGTGCAGCGTTAGTTCAAAAGAGGTCTTGGCACCTTCACAGTCCCTTTTCACAATTGCCACTCTTCCATTAACCTTCTTTCCATACTATCTGTAGAAAGGCAGTGTTATTCAAAATACCAAGTTACCTTCACAGGAAAGGCACCCAACTTCTTTACCAGGTGGTACCATAGGGGTGTGAAACTCATTCAGTGAATAGAATTCCAATTTTATTTATGGCTGTGGAATAAAGTACAAATAGGGGTCTATTTACTGTCCTCATTTCGCAGACCAATGCCCAACATTAAAAAAAGAGGCTTAAAAAGAGATCAGGGGGTCTCTGAGTAGTAACTAAAGAGGATTATTTGTTCTTCACTGTGGACATGCCTACACAAGACGTTTAATGTTGAGCTAATTAATTAGCTCCACAGTAAAGTATCAGCATCTACATGTGTGGTGTTGTTAGGCTGGAGTAAATTAATAAACTCCACCACCGCCCAACACAAGTAGTATAGGATGGTGGAGTTATTTACTCCACCACAATACATGTGTAGACACTGACCGGAGCTGGCTGGTGCAGAAGAGTGCTAGAGTGCCTGGCTTCCTGCTAGCCCCACACTGTAGCATTCTCATGACCCAGCCAGCCCCTCTGCAGCAAACTGAGCTGGCTCAGAGCATACCTGGGCTGGCAGTCTGTCCCCTAGGGTCCTCTGCCAGCTGGGGCTGTTTTGCCCTGGCTCAACATGCTGTGGTCCTGGGCGCACATGTAAACACTGCACCTGGGACCAATAAACTCCAGTGTAAACTGCACTGGAGTTTACTGTATTGAATTAATTTCACATGTAGATATACTCTATGTTGCCTTCAACTTTCTAGGATGAGAAAGCAGATCTTTCTCATTTCAACTTTAGGATCACTGTTACTTCTGCACTCTCCCTTCCTTTCTTGTTCTCCTATCTGCTTCCCTCTTCTAAATCCCTCTTCTGTGTTTGAAAATATACCGTAACTGGTTAGTTTATCCAGGCTTTTAGTCCACATAAAAAATCTCTGATCCAGATCTGGAGATACCTTAAGCTTGAGCTATCAGTTGGGAATGAATTAGGCTCGACTAACTTATGGTGAAACCAGAATTCTTTGTAGTGAGGACACAGGCTAAAATAACTTGAAGTCCTCCAATGCCCTTCCCATAATTTTCTCACATCAAACAAGCTCTTTCACAAATTTACACAATTGTCTTGAAAAGAATCTCAGACCATCTCTGCACAAAGCATCACAGAATCTTCTGTCAGATGCATGTGAGAGACCAGAAACAGTGAGGATTCCCTTTCTCAGGTAGGGCTTAGCTGTGGGGGTACTTGGCCCTGGTTTGGGCTAACCCTGGTTAAATGTAGAGAGAAACACACTGTATTTGCTTTGCTCGTCCTTCCATAATTCCTTTCTCATAGCAATACCTAACTCCCATTTCCTCCCCTTTCCCCCTTCTGCAGCAATCAGCACTTGAATAGTTAAAATTTATTTTAATATCTTCTCAACAGGCATCAGAGTTGCCAAGCTAATGTAATTAGTGGGGGATGGAGGAGCTAGCACCTCCCAACACTATTATTTTAAGCTCTTTCTGAATGTAGGCAGATATCACTTCCTCAATTTACACTTCACTCACACTGAAAAGGCTAATTTTGCAATGAGCAGACCTAGAAATTTCCCCACCCAAAAAAGTCTTGAATCTGCACAGTCTGCATGTGTCATACACAAGGCATAAATACCCAAAGGCTGTTAATCCTGTGGTGTCTGCTGAGTACATTGCACAGTTTGGGGACTGCTCATAGTCCTTCATTCCTCCCCATCCAGGGTCCTATTTTCATATCCCTAGTCCTTCATCCCATATGCCATGCCTCACTCCACTAGGCAAAGATAGTTTACTTCTGCCAGAAGGAAAAAAAAATCCTGCTACCACAGAGGAACTCTGACTGTGAAGGCAGAACTGGAGTAAAATGGTAGTATATATTACGCACTGATAATTGCTAAGGGCTTTGAGATCCTAACTGCATGGCATTATTAATGATGAATGATGAACTTGTTACCGATTGACAAATGTGCTCTATTCTTTAACATGCAGCTGCAAATAGAAGCTAATAGCGCTGGCTTCTGAACATCATTCACATATTTAAGCCTGTTTTAAAAAATGAATTTTGTGACCAGCCAGGCTTTTTGACTTTGAAAGAGTCATTATACCACATTGTGTAAAACTCCCTTTTTAAATTGACCCACTGATAAATAAACTCCTCCCCAGGAATTGTTACATTTTACAGAAGAAATCCGTTTGTTATGCACAGGCATCAAGGGCTGTTACCAAAAGGAAATATGGATCTGCCAATTTCAGAGTATAATAATTATATTGAGATCCTCAAATAGGTCTTAAAATTCAGCCACAGGCTGACATCTCTCTGTCCATTTATCAGTGAAAATGACACATCAAATAACAGCAGAGAAAAAAAATACAAGTTTGTATTATTCATGCCTAACCATCACAGAATCAGCTAAAACCAATGTTATGTTGCACAAATTAAGCAACCGTATTAAAGGAGACTTTGGCTAGAGAGGTTTATATTGTTTCTGCATTATATACAGCACTGACACTTCACTCAGGAAATTATAAAGAATTCCAGCATTGCTAACACTTACTATTTTTTTCTCAGTGACAGCATTTTGGATAGAACTTGAGGCACTCTTGGAATCATGAAATGCTCCAACATGATTTTGATTTTCCTCCTTCTTTAGGAGAACATGAGTTAAGGAAGAGCAACCAAACATGACAGCCACAGGAGGAAATCATTTCTTCCCTTTCCCTCAAGGCCAGCAACATTCTGAGTAGAGAAGAAGAGAAGAGAAGTGTGAAAGTAGCAGATGCTATTCTCACATAAGAGGAGGGGGCAGGAAACCTGAAAGAGTTCTGATGATGTTTAGGTTTTTTGGAGCTGGAGCTCTCAGCGCTTCCAGGTTCCTTGTTGAAGAGCCAGGAGCTGAGCCCAGTTACAGCTGAGACACCCAGGAGTCCCAGATCCCTTTACATATCTTTATACAGCTTTCCAGACTCTGCAACAGAGAGATAGGAAGAACTAGACTTGCAAAATTGCTGCACAACTTGGAAACCCAGGTTCTCTAACAGTCGCCAAGAATGTTTTTGATTAAATAAAAGTTCATCATACTCAAGCTGCTTTCATAAATCATTTAAAATACAACAAATTGTCATGTTCTGACAACACTTCTGTTAGAAAATTCCATGCTAGCTTAAATTGTAACTATCAATCCCAAACTGGGGTTGCTAGAATTCCACAATATTCTGTTCCCTAGTACCACACCAGATGTATCCCTCCTGAAAAGAACTCCATAAAAAGACTCATGTTGCTAATTTAATACCTAGTGGGTGTGTCTGCACGAGATGCTTTACTGTGTAGTAGAGCTAATTACTGTATAGTAAGTGTCATCATCTACATGTGGTGACCCATACCGTATAGTAATTTCCTCTACTTGGCAGTTAATTTGCTACCTGCAAATGCAAGTAACACATTAATTGCTGAGTAATTACAGCACCCTACAGCATGTGTCAACATCAACTGGGAGTAAATTTGTTCCCAGGCACCTGGGCAGAAGGGGACAGGAAATTGCTGCCTGCCCCCAGGAGCTGCCTGCTGCCAGGGTGGTTCCACTACCAGAGACCAGGTGGGAACAATGTCCCTCTGCCCTGGCAGCATGGAGCTCCCAGACCCCGCTCCATGATTGCCTGCTTTCCCCAGCCAGGGGCTCACTGCTAGCTGCTCCACCAGCAGACGGGGGCAGGGAGCTGGGACCTGTCCCTCCCCTGCAGTTCTTTCCAAGTCCCTTGCCCCCGGTTGGGGAGCAGGGACCAGGAGCTCATGGCTGCAAGGGTAGGTGGACACTGTCCCTGCCTAGGCAATGCCACCAGCGCCCACCCCAGCAGTAGGCAGCTCCCAAAGGCAATGAGCAATTGCCCAGCCCCCTTCAGGAGACAGCTATCTTCTGGGCTCATGTTTCCTGCTACCTATGGGCTAGCATCCAGGGAGAGCCTAGAGTTCCCCTTTGCTGCTTCATGGGGCCAGTGCAGGCCTGGAGCAGACTGCTGACAGGAGCAGCAAACCTTCTCCAAAATCCTCACAGGTGTAGATGCCTGCCCAGGGTGGATTTGCTCTACAGTATTTGCATGTATAGACAAATGCCAGTGACACTCCTTACATATGTCACCCGCCACAAGTTGTTAGAGAGCAGGTTTAGACTAGACATCCAGAGGCACTACTTCACGGTCAGGACGGCTAGGGTCTGGAACCATCTTCCAAGGGAAGTGGTGATCGCTTCTACCCTGGGGGTCTTTAAGAGGAGGCTTGACTTCTACCTAGCTGGGGACATTTGAGCCCGGTTTTCTCTCCTGCCCAGGGCAGGGGGTTGGACTTGATGATCTACAAGGTCCCTTCCTACCCTACTTCTGGGAATCTATGAATCCCAAAATGTATTCTACCAGTGCTTGCAAGTTTATCCCTTTTGATCTGCCCTCCTACTTGCCCCAGTAATTCTCGCTTCCTCCTAAGAAGCAAACAATGGAAACACCAAGTTCATGCTTTGTTGCTATTTAATGCTGTCTGATAAACTGCTACTGCTCAGCAAATTCTTTCAGCCACCTTGCTACCTGACCATAGGTAGAGTGGGAAAATAAAATTTAGTACTACAGCCAGCAGAAGATGCTAATGGAATAAAATGGACAGAAGTATAGAAATAAAAAAAAATGAGGGAAAAAATAAGAATAAAAAACTGTGGTCCTAACATTTTTATTGCACAGGTTTTCAATGGAGAATTATTTGGATTATTTGAGACAATACAGTTTTTTTCACTTCAGCTAAGTATCTTGAAGAACATTTTAGGAGTCAGTGAGTGTGTCTACACGGGATGCTTAATGCTCAGTAGCCTAACAACAGTGTGCAGTAGTGTGCTGGGCAAAAACTATGCTAATACACTACTGTGCAGTACTATTAGGCTACTGCACAGTAAGCATCACTAAAAAACCTTTTGCTGGTTGTACTGCGCAGTAACTATAGTTAATTCACAGTAACTACTGTGCATTAATGAATATGTAGATTAGCCTAGTACAGAGAAAAAGAACAATCCTGATGGATATGGAATAAAATCTTCCTCAACATTTCCCAAAGTTTTAAAAACTGTAGATGTGAGTGGGGAGAGGAAAATATATTAATATCATATACTAAACAGGGAGAAGGGTTTTTTTGAGGGGGGGAGGAGTGTTTGTTTTATGTTTTTGGTGAGAGTTCCCCACAACACAATTACACTGGTTTGTTTTACTAAGATGCACCCCAGAACAAAATGTTATGCCAAATTTAACACAGAAGAGACTTCTGCAAATAGAGTAAAAGCTCTGTTATCCAGATAACACAGTATGTCGGTTAATTGAGAGGCCCTGGCCATGGTTTCTCCCACCTCATCTGGGGTGTCTCTCTGCCTCTCCCACGGCATTGCTGTCCCTCCCACCACATTGCTGCCCTTCTCACAGGCCCTGCAGGCCCCATGGAACAGGGAGGTGGGCCCTACACAGCTCCGCGCAGCCTGTTATGCCCCTGGGCCGTGGGGGCTCCACAGCGCAGGCTGCTTTGCCCCCAGCCGTGGGGGCTCAGAGAAATTGGAAGTGCTACAGTGGACACTTCCGGTTTCACTTTATCTTACAAGCCAGCATGCCAGTTAGTAGAGCATAACGGATTGTAATATGCTGGATACTGCAGCTTTTACTGTATTTATTTAAATCCAAATGACCGAAATTTCTTATAGTTAAAGAACACTGATTATGGATTCGGTATCTAGGAGACTATGCTTTAAATAAAGTCTCAGATACAAAACAGGTTGAGATGGTAGTCAAAATGCTGCAGAAGGAAACTAGCATAATGCTTTAAACTAGGAACAAGCATAATGCCTTATAAATGCAGCTTTTCTAAGTTTTTAAATAATCATAGACCATAACTTAAAAACACATTCACAGATAATTCAAATTCAAATCCATAAATCTAATACATGTGTTTATCATAATTTCTAGGACAATAATGGTTTATAATATTCTGAGTGCACTATAAATTGAGAGATTTACCTGGGATAATTGGTTAAGCAAATCCCAATGAAGTCAATAGGATTTTGTGTGATTATATCCGTGCAACTGAAAATCTGATTCTCACATATATATATTATCACTTTAAAACACAGACATTTTATCAAAATTGTACCTGTAAAGCTTGAGACCAAACAAGTAAAGTGTTTGCAAGGTAAGCCACAGTCAAGTCTCTAACTACAATTTTAGAGACTAAAAAATGTGTCACTTAGAGTAAGTCAATCAAATAATAATTATGATTAGTTTATGACTTGTTTCCTCAATTGTTAAATTAAGTCATACTGGTAAAGTCAGCTTCATAGATGACAATGAATACATTCTAATAAGGAAGATCTAGGTTTAGTGAAGATAGGGTGGAGAGTCTTTTACATTATGCCACTGTTCGTCTTTCAACTGTAACTCAAAGAAGTTAATTCTTTTTTCCTTCTTAACATATTCTGTCACTTTTTACTATTCCAAGATACCTATGAGCTCTAGTGTTTTTGGACATTTCAGAATCATATCCTGAAGACTATTGCTTCCCTAAAGGTAGCTGGCTCCAAAAACCCTGCCAGGCAGTGACTGAGCAGGCATATAAAGAGATCAGCTTACTTTGCTCAGCAAATTAGACAAAACAAATAGTAGAGTAAACCAAGTGGTAAAATAAATAAAAGAGGTAAGATACTGTGCAATACTGTATTTTTATGTCATGGCGCTAATGGGAATTACTGTCATATAAGTGACCTGCCTCTAAAATTAGTTTGGAGATTAATAAAAATGGCAAATTTTAGTTCAATAACTCCTTGACTTCTTTTCTCTCCTTCTCAAACACATACCTCCTCTACATACTTTATTAGGGTCTCCAGCGAGTCTAAAATCAGATACCCAGTGGAAGGGCAAAATTTATGTGGAGCTGTAATTGGCTTAGTTTGTATAAACACAAAATGGGCACTTATCCAAAGCTCCAGAAGCCTTCACCTTATATTAAAAATACAACTTCAGCATAAAGGTATCTGAAGAGTCCCCGTAGCAGTCTCAGTTTACTAAATGATAAGGGACCAGAGGATACTATTGTTAATCATACCTGTGCTGCCCATATGCATACTGGTGTTAGGTAAAGGTGCCGGAAGGTGATACTTAAAATGCCAAAAAAATGACTAAAAAGTAAATTCTACTCAGCAGTCATGTTTCCTGTAATTCTATTTCATAATTACATACTTTAACAAAAAAACATTTTTCCCTTTTCTAAATCCACCAGCTGGCTCAGCAGAGCCGAACAGATATAGCTGTGTGAGCTGGATTTTATTCCATTTTGAGGATCAAGAGTTCAATTAGCTACTTTTCAGCCAAATAATCTATATTAACAAAATGATTCAGGAAAGGAAGGAATCCAGCTTGACTAGATTGGAAAGTGGAATTTCCAGAGCATATAGTTAAGAGGAAAAAATATTTTTAAACCATTAAAATCAGCAGATTTGATAAAGAAGTTATTAGGAAATAAGCATGGAGCATCACAGTGGCATTTTTATAGAATCATTTTGAGGATTGAGGGCATTTTGAGGGCACTTAAGTCTGGCAGTTTTATAGAAATTCACTCTTGATAATCTTAAAGGGCTTTATAATGTAAAACTTAATAAATACCCCCATGAAATTCCCCATTTTTCTTATGCTAAGACAAGAATATTACTTGCCTAAATGGTCAATAAGTAGCACAGTTGAAAACAGAACAGAGGAAACCTGTGCTCCTTACCATACTCTGAACATATCTTGGTGGTGGTTATTAATTATATTTATATATTCAAGAAAAATAAATATATATTTCCAATCTAAAGTAAATTCCGTAAAGTTACATAAATTCCATATGAAAGTTTCCAAGCAACATATATTAGCTGTTTAATTCACAAATTACTTGTTCTTCATTAAACTACTCTTACCTCTCAATGAGTTGTATGTCCTTCTGAAGAAAGGTAAGTTTTTTTATTGAGAATCACATACATCTGGCTGTATTAACCACTATAAGATGTTTAAAACAGAAAGAAGATAATAGTGGATAACAGCCCCTGACCTAAACACATGACCTACCACTTATTTTCTAGTAGGTTGATCATATGAGCTTGACTTCAAATGCATCCACATTAATAAGCCAAGTAGAACATTTATGTAATTCAAAACACACCCAGTTTTATTTGCTGATGATTACTAAAGATACATTCACTTATAAGGATTCATATGATCATTTTCTCTCTAAATAAAAAGTCACACAACAGCATTCAGTCATTGCCAAGAACGTGATAATAGACAAATATGTTATTATGGTTATTTAAAAAACATTTATGAAGTTCTTTTCATTTAGTGCTCTAAGACCCTCATTGCCATGCCCTCTGCGACTCAAAACCAGATCCTTTGTACTCATAAATAGAAGCCTAAGCTGAAGCTTGAGCCTGTCTATAAGCTTCCCAATGGGGAACCATGTGACCTGGGGTAGTCAATGGGAGCCACAAGGTATAAAACCCTCCCACTTCTTTCAGGGCTTTGTTCCAGCAAAGAAGGAGTTGCTACCTTGTACCCTCCTGCCTTGATCAACTGTTGCCTTGACCCTTGGATTGACACCCCAGAAACCAGGTCAATACCTGGTTTGACTTCATCTATCTGGCTTCTGGTAAACTACTGACTCTGGTCCTCATATCCTAGTCCCTACTTATTGTTTCTCATTTCCTTTTCTCTGGGTCCTGCTTCCAAGGTGCCTGACTCTCTTTGTTCTTGGCCTCTTCCTGTTGACACCTCTGCCCTTACCACCCTGTCAGGTGCTGGCCTAGCCTGTTGATTGCCTACACCCCAGTTATAGGCCTGACAGATTGCTGGGATTATTAGTATACACAACTTCCTCCCAAGTTCTGAACCTGGATTGTGGAAATATGGTTCTTCCTCCATCTTTGAGATCCTACACCTCCACCAAAGAACTTGGAGCCTCAGAAGCAGGTTATCCACCTGCAGCCAGCAACTCAGGATTTCCAGGCCCTAGTGAATCAGCTTCAGGAGAAAAATTGGGATTTTTCTGGCTCAGGAAGACTGTGACTGAGACTGTTCAAAAAGCCTTTCTTGCCCCCCTTGCTAATGGAATACCATTATTTGACCCCTCCTAAGTTACATAATGGCTCCAGAGAATCATTCCATGACTTCATCAATCAGTTTTCTTTACAGTTTCTCATTTACTTCCAAGAATACCCTCTAGGTCAAAACAAAAAAGGACCTTGTCCTCAGTCTCCTTGCAGGAAGTGCCTTAGCCTGTGTCTCTCAACTGTTAGAGTAGAACCATCCCCTTCTCCTAGATTAGGAATCCTTTTGGCAAGAGTTTTCTTTCCAGTTTGGTGATCCTTATTGGATCAAGGTGGCTGAAACTACTCTGAGGAATGTTTTCTAGACCTTGGGCTCAGCTACACTTATGCCCGTGAGTTCCAGCAAAGGGCATATGACATCTGCTAGAATGCCACCACCCTGGTATGCCAGTTCCAGTCTAGCCTGTAAAGAGGTGAAGGATGAGCTTGCCTTAGTAGATCCCCCTCAGAATTGGAAGCCTTCAGATGCCTCTACATTCAGAATGATACCCAGCTCTACAAGAGCTGGAGTTCAGGGAGTTGCAAGCTCCTACACAGCCTCACAGAATCCAACCCACTGTCCAAAGCAGAGGGACTTTGAGGCCCTGCACAAGCCCTACTGAACAAGATTGTAATTGTAGAAAGAACCCATGCTTTTACTGTGGCTTCCCTGGCTAGAGGAAATCCACCTGTCCAGCCAAATCTCCAGTGAAACCTGCACAATAACAACTTGTTATGGTTACTGCCCCTGGAAACCCACTCAAACCAGCTCCTAATTACAAATCCTGGTCTACCCCTAGATTGTGCTATGTTGGACCCTGCAGTGGGCTATGCTGGACTCTTTCGCCTTGCAGTGGGGTATACTAGACTCTGGGGCTGGGTAGAATTTCATGTACCTTACAACGGCTTGTATCCTTGGGGTACCCATTCAGGCCAGAAACCCTATGGTTATAGTGGAAACAACACATGGTTTCCCACTGGTGTCTAGGCCTATCACCCAGTAGCTACGGACCCTAGAAAGGAGCTCCCTCACTTTAACCTAATACCAACCCCCTACTTCCTGCTTTTTCTGGGAGCACTATGACTGGCTCAACACAAGCCTCACATTTAGTGGTTCTACCAGGCATAGGTGGGGAGGCACATTGGGAGGGCACGGGGGGTGGGGCAGGGGACGATCATGCTCTCCCTGATATTTGTCTTCACTGGATGGAGGGTGGGGGGCAATGGCCGGTACCCCCCCTGAGATTGTGGGGGCACCGAGAAAAGTGCCAGCAGCACTTCTGGGTTTGCTGTGGCAATTGGGTGCTAGGGGATCCTCCTGCCCCCGGTCAACAATTAGCTGCTGGTGCCTCCGCAGTATCAGGAGGCACCAGCCACCCATGCTGCCAAGTATTGACCTTTGGATTGGATTATTGCTGGGAAAACTGCCTCCAGTGCCAGGACCACCCAAATGAGAGGGATCCCAGACAGAATATTCTAAACCAGTACACTCAGCTACCCTCTTTACTTGTTAAAGACTGCCCATGCCCAACTGAGTCCTACCTATTGGAAAAGTATTCAAGATACTCCAATACCTCCAAGATGTGTTTGAGAGAAGTAATACACATCCTGAATGACTGCCATATAGGATTTTGCCCAGATGCTAAGGTCCCATGGGGATGTCTGTACAGTCTGGTGCTGAGCTGAAGGCACTGAAGGAACATGTTCTGAAGTGGGATAAAGTTTTGGTAGACACATCTATGTCTGATTTCTCCATACAGTATTTGCTCTTTTGAGAAAAGGCTTCTACTTTTCTATTTTTGCTCTATGGCCAGTAGTTCCACATGAATATAGAGTTGGAAGGGGAAAAAAAAGGGACAGGGGTGAACACCACTGATGGGCATTCAAGCTACAAGGAAGTAGGGGACTGGTTAAAGCAAGGGAATTCATTTCCAGGGTCCCTGGCTTCTGGGTGATAGGCCCAGATATTGGTGGAAAGCCATGTGCTGTTTCTACTATAACTAAAAGATTCTTTACCTGAATGGGTAATCAAGGACACAAGCCATTGTAAGGTCCATGAAATTCTCCCCAGCTCCAGAGTCGAGCATAGCCCACTACAGGGACAAATTATGTTATGGCACAGGGATGTGTAGGCAGACCAGGATTTGTAAGACCTAGTTTGAGTGGGCTTCCAGGGGCCAGTAACTATACAATGTTGTCATTGTACAGGTGCATAGTGCACAGAGCAAAAACAAAAAAGTAGAAGCCTTTTCTCAAAAAGGCAAATACTATATGGAGAAACCAGATACAGGTGTGTCTACCAAAACATAATCTCACTTCAGAATTTCCTTTGGGGAAACACATTTCTGGATTTCCTTTCCTTGCTTGGAGCAGCTTTCCTGAAAAGACTCCTGAAACATGCACAAAACCCACCAGAATTCCTTTCAACTCCTCCATATCTGGAAGGAAGGATTTATAGATATGGAATGGCTTGTACCTCCCTGAAGGGGCCCTGTGTCTGGAAGCCTGGCACATTACCCCTTGGGCAGGCCACTTTACCAAACCAATACCTTCCACAAAGCTTCCCAACCATTGTGGTGGCCCCAGGTGACAAACTCTGTACAGTGTATGTGTGGTTTTGCACTCTCTGAAGAAGCATCCATCACAAAACATTTGGACTGTTAGAATCAGCACAGACATCATGAAGACTTTGAGCCCGTCTTACCACAGACTCCACAATGGAATTACCAACATCCAAGGGCCAGAACACCATGCTTGCTGTGGTAGATTAGTTGAAAGATGGTCCACTTCCTGCCCTAGTTCCCTACTCCCACCTGCAAAGGCCTGTCCATCGTGTCTTTTGATTATGTGGTCTTCCAAACAACATAGTCTCAGATCATATTATTTTTGAAGGAAGCATACCAACTCCACCTTTCCACAGCATACCACTCTTAAATAGATGGGCAGAACAATTAAACCAAATTTTAAAGCAATACATCAGATGCTTTCTAAATGATAAATCAGGACAGTTGGGCATCCTTATTGTCCCTGGATGAATATGCACACCAGATGACAAAGCCAATGTGTTTAATGATTTCTTTGCCTCCATCTTCCTAACCAGGGACCGGAACAGTCACCCCGCCACTGGGCCCCCCTCAGGCCCCAGGGGAGGCGCACCTAGGCTGAGGGTTAGTGAGGAACTAGTTAGGGAGCTTCTGGAGGGACTGGACGTATTCAAGTCAGCCGGTCCAGATGATCGGCTAGAGTACCCTAGAGTACTAAAGGAATTGGCTGAGGTCATTGCAGGACCCCTGGTACGGCTTTACAAGCACTCGTGGTGCTCTGGTATGGTGCCAGAGGACTGGAAGAGGGCCAACGTAGTTCCCATCTTCAAAAAGGGTAAGAAGAAGGACCTGGGAAACTACAGGCCAGTTAGTCTTACCTTGATCTTAGGCAAGCTGTTCAAGAAAATTATTCTGGCACACATCCATGAGGGGCCAGCAGGGGATTTCATGCTTAGGGGCAACCAACATGGGTTCATCAGTGGCAGGTCCTGTCAGACCAACTTGGTGGCCTTCTATGATCAGATCACCAAATCATTAGATGCAGGGGTGGCAGTGGACATAGTCTTCCTGGACTTTTGGAAGGCCTTCGACACTGTCTCTCACCCTGTTCTCATTAAGAAACTGGGGGACTGTGGTATAGACACCCACACAGTCAAATGGGTCGCCAGCTGGCTGGAGGGCCGCGCTCAGAGAGTGGTGGTGGATGGGTCATTTTCAGCCTGGAGGTATGTGGGCAGTGGGGTTCTGTAGGGCTCAGTCCTCGGGCCCGCACTGTTCAACATCTTCATCAGTGACTTGGATGAGGGGGTAAAAAGCACCCTGTTCAAATTTGCTGATGACACTAAGATGTGGGGGGATGTGGGCATGCTGGAAGGGAGGAATAGGCTACAATCAGACCTAGACAGGTTACAAGGGTGGGCAGATGAGAATAGGGTGGTATTCAACATCAACAAGTGCAAAGTGATGCACCTGGGGGGGAACAACCGGCACCATACCTACAGGCTGGGGAATTCCCTTCTTGTCAGTACAGAGGCGGAAAAGGATCTTGGAGTCATCATTGACTCCAAGATGAACATGGGCCAGCAGTGTGGGGATGCAGTCAGGAAGGCCAACCGTACCTTGTCATGCATCCACAGATGCATCTCGAGCAGGTCCAAGGCGATCCTCCCTGTCTATGCGGCACTGGTTAGGCTGCAGTTGGAGTACTGCATCCAGCTCTGGGTGCCGCACTTCAAGAGGGATGTGGACAACATGGAGAGGGTCCAGAGGAGGGCCACTCATATGATCAGGGGGCAGCAGGGCAGGCCCCACGAGGAGAGGCTATGGGACCTGAACCTGTGCAGCCTCCAAAAGAGAAGGCTGAGGGGGGATCTAGTGGCCTGTTATAAACTAGTCAGAGGGGATCATCAGGCACTGGGGAAGTCCCTGTTCGCCTGTGCACTATCAGGAGTGACCAGGAATAACGGTCACAAGCTGGCATAGGGTAGATTTAGGCTAGATATCAGGAGGCACTACTTCACGGTCAGGGTGGCTAGGATCTGGAACCAACTTCCAAGAGAAGTGGTGCTGGCTCGTACCCTGGGGGTGTTTAAGAGGAGGTTGGATGAACACCTTGCTGGGATCGTTTGACCCCAGTACTCTTTCCTGCCATGGCAGGGGGTCGGACTAGATGATCTACTCAGGTCCCTCCCGACCCTAGAAACTATGAAACTATGCATAAAAAACACAGAACATGCCTGAACAGGAATCAGTCATTTTTATGCAAATTATGGATTTCACCCCCATTTCTACTATGCATCCCCTTCTCCCCTACTTGAGAATCAGTACTTTAAGTCATGTAACAGAAATAATGTCACTATCACATATTTACATACCATTCTTTATCAGAAACAATACTAAAACATTGCCCATGTGTTATTTGTAGATGTGCTCAAGAATCAGTTAATCAAGGACACTAAATTGCAGCAATCTCCAGAATAAAATATAGCTATAGTTTAAACAGTAAACAACAAAACTAGTTAACAACTGAAGAAAAGCATTAAATGTAGCATATCCAACAGAAACTGAGAGGGTTAAGTGGACAAAGTCTGTCATACTTGAAAATACTCAAAATAATTTAGTGATATGACAAGAGTTTTACTTCAAAAGTCATAGGTTTTTCCAAAAGCTTCCACAATGCCTGGAGAAAATGAATTTGCAAGTTTCTTCAGGACTTCTGGAAGCCTATAAACAGACCAGTTCACAACTGGAACTATTAGTCTGCAAAGCAAGTAGACATGCTATGTTTATCAGCAGACTTGAGAAAAGAAGGAAGAAATTTGCATCAATTTGTGTTTAGAGGGCTATTTTTACAACTTCAGTGCCAGACATTTTTTACATTCTGAAAGCTGAAGTTCTACAAAGGTGGATGGGTTAGCCCACTCTATTCTCCAGGGAAATCGTCCCATTTGCCAAAGGAAAATACTGAAGTGGATTTTTTCATTCCTTGTTGTGTACTTCAATGACTAACCACCACAGAAAGATGTTTCCCCTCCAGTCTCAGTTTTCCCTATAAGTCTCTCCTTGTTTATTTTTCCCCCGTCCCATTTTAAATTTTATTTAATATCTGCATTATTGTAGCCAAATGTTTGTCTGTATAGCCTGCTGTTCTGTTTTCCTAAAAAAACCTCTATTTTCACATGCTCTTTTTGCATAAAGAAATAACTTCTTTAGTATTCATTACAGAAATATTTTTTTCAGCTACTGTGCTTAAGAGAAAACTTTGAAAAAGTGTTTCTACTGAGTTCTTCTACAAGCACCTATGATCCCATACTTGACACACAGGCATTGCATCAGCTAGCTATTACTTCTAAAGTGTGATGGTCAATGTGCTTCAGAATTAACAAGATTTTTCACAGACTGGTCTCTTGCAGGATCTCAGCCTGTTTTATGTAAATAAGTAAAAGGAATATATGGAAAGGCTGGTAGAGAAGGTAAATGAAAAAAAGAATTTAAGATATATCTATATTTATTCTTCCTAATAACTTTAATAAATATAAACAGAAGTTAATATGTAAGGCCTGCTGGGTTAGAAAACTTTCTCCCATTCCTACAATTTCTTATTCATTCATTATAATGACAATTATGTCACTAGGCTAAGCTAAATGAATTTGCCTCCTAGTTACATACACACAACTCTGGTTAAATCTAAGGACATAATCTTACATCTCTGATTTTTGCAATGTCCACCTCTTATTCTTTTCAGGACTATGAGCAAATCATTTAAACTGAGAACAACACTTACCTCTTTGACATCTGTGACATGAGAATTAATGTTTGTTATCAGTTTTGCAGGTGGAAAATGTTCCAAACACATGATTGTCATGAATTTAACCTCTTCCAACCCCCAAGGAAAAGGCTGTTTAGGGTGACCATCCTTAATTGGTGGGACAGTCCTGGAATGGGATCAAGTCCAGATCCCAGGCAGCACAACTCTGGGACACCACTTGTCCCAGATCTGCAGCATTGTGCAGGGATCTGAGTTTCCCCTTACAGGCTGAAACTATTCCATCCTGCAAGGGGCTTCTGGGAGTGAGGCACACAGGGTGCCATGTATATGTGCAGATCTGCACACATACACATGGCTAGGGAAGAGTCAGGCAGTGTGGAGAGCAGCTCCCTGCAGGTAAGTCTATAATGGGGTGGGAGTGCAGGGGGCATGTGGGGACAAATTGAGGCCCCCATGGTGAGGGAGGGAGTGGATCAAGGACTGGGGCTGGGGGTGCTGTCCAGCCAAGGCGGCGCATGGGGCCTGGGGCCAGGGTGAGGACTGAAACAGAATCCATGGGGCATGGCTCTTCACTTCTGCATGCACCCCCCAAGGATGGGGGCATAGGGGGGCACATGGTGCCCCAGATTTATGCATGGAGTGGGGGTGGGAGAAGATGGGGTTGCCCACTGTGGACTCGGGGCTCCTGGGGGTAAGGCAGCAGGGTGGGGAGCTCACATCCACCCCCACCCTGCCTGTTTAGCTCTGCTCCAGCCATGCCAGCACTGGCAGCATGGGGGCTGGGGTGGGCATGTGCACTACCCTTACATTTTAAAAAGGTGGTCACCCTAAGGTTAAAGCATGGGAGCATGAAAGTTTGAAGTTTGAACATTAAGAAGCTACTGATCTTCTGGAGATCTCATTCCAACTTTTTGTTTACATAATGATCCTGAACTCCTTCATAAAGTACTTTGAAATCTATTGATGGAAAGTGCTACATAAAAAGGGTTAAGTATCATTATTATTATTTCACACTGCTGTCAAAAAATTTAGTTGAAGAAGCCCAGCTTTAGGGTCTTGCAGAAGTGGCCTGACACAGGATTCCTTCTTTTCAGCAGCACTTAACTTCTTAGATTTACATAAAACCTTCCCTTAATCTACACTGCTCTAAGAACAGATCTTAAAACACAGACATTTTTTACATAACTGTACAAGATCAGATGCCAGAGAGCTCTGCCTAGAAAAGGCACTAAACTAAATAGAATTTGAAACACATGACAGCCACAGTGCAGGGGATTGGATATGACCCAATTCCAGCCCAAATGATTATAGTATTCTCTAATACATAAAGCTATTATAGCTACTGAACAAGGAAGACAGCATTTTAAAAATAACAAGATATTATAACTCTTCTGGAGCATTAGAGGGAGAAAAAGTAAGCACAGGAGCTTGTGGATAAATTAAGTGTCATCACTAAGATGATTGCATTGCATTTCACAGAAGACACCTGTAGAGAGTTAATATTTAAAAACCTGTGAGAAACTATACATAAGGGAAATTATCATAATTTAGGGAGAAATATTTTGGCAACTGGTGATCCTCTGCATCACGGTGTATGTGGAAGAGGTCTATGCGACCATCACACCAAGACCTTCTGTGCACATGTCTAGGCAAGAATGGAGGAGCTGATACTGCCCTAAACCTACCATACCCACTTCAGACCATTAAGACAGAGTCTGAAGGTCAGACTGAGTTCAGATGTTCAGTGCCTTGATGGTTGTTGCTTCAGCCAGAGAGCAACAGATAAGAGTTGCTGCTGGCAACTTAATGCCTCCACAAGAGTGCCTTTCTGTCAAGACGATGTTCCTTAGCACTTCTTCAATCAAGGAGTACCCACAAAGCAGTGGGAACTAACTAGGGTTTTGAGGCACCCTATGCTTGCCTTACTCTGGAGGTTGCAACATTGTGGTATTTTATAGGAGCTACCCTGCCACAAGTAGCCCCACTATGTTGCCACCAAGCCCTCCAGTCAGATGCAGTTTATGGCCACACCCAGGACCAGGAAGAAATATAGTCTCTTCTAAATTACAGTAGTATTTTCTGTCCTAAAATATACATTTCTATAGGAAAAAAAAACATATGGAATGTTTGTGGGGGAAAGAGGGTATAGAAGGGAATTATGGCTTTGTCTGGAGAAAAGAGCAGTGGCAATATTTAGGACACCTTATCAAAATAAATAGCTTTATGATTTTTGGAGGGCTGTGAATGTCGGTTGAATACACATATTAAAGTTGAAGCTGGGAGAAGACAACCAAGGAATTAAAGAAGATATCTAGCTCATTCTAGAGGCGGAGTAATTGCTTGGTAAAAAAGGAAACCATGGAAAACAGAAAATAAAGTAAACTGCTTTTATGTAGGTCAAACTCCAGTAAAAAGCAAAGCTGGGATAGCTTTAAAACTCTATGTTCTGCAATATTAAAAGGGCAACCAGAAAAAACTTGAGAAGGAAAACATTCATACAAAAGCAATATATGTCACTACTAATTTTCAGTAATCCCATTTGTTATTAATCCTGATGTTAAGAAAATTCCTTGAAACTCACTTACCCAGCAAAGCTTTTCTTAGAAAGGAGAGAATCCTCCTTCACCTCCTCAGTGCTTGCTGGGACCTCATAAAATATGTGTGTCAAATCTGTTTTTCTTTGTCCGAAAAACAATTAAAGTTCCTTAAACCGGGACATGGTTATATTTAGAGCTCTTTAAATATAAACTATGTTAATTACATTCACTAGGGTGCAAGTCTAAACTCACCAACATCTAGCCCAACTAATTGTATTTTAACTCAACCTACTTCATTTTTATACTTCAGATTGAAAAAAACCCTGCAAGCATTACACACAACTCCTCAGATTGTCCAAGAAGCCTTGGAATGCCTACACTTGGGTAAGTAAGGATTTAAAACTCATGAAATGCCTGTGAGAAAATTGGCTGGAGGATGAAAAAACACACGTAGAATGTTTGACTGCAGATTAATTGTAAAGGAAAATTAACAAATAAGTAATTTCCGTAATTGTTGCCCTTGTAAACATCTCCCACCATGCCTATTTTAAATCCAGGGCGAATGCATTTTATAATGTCATATGGATGTAGGAATTAAATCCTAGGAGTCCCAAGTAGTTTGAGCATTTGAACTACCCTAATATTCAAGATTATAATGTCCTTGCCACCTGAATTTTTGCATTTACTTAGCTGTTAAGAAAAGTGACAGTGTATCTAATAATGGGAAAATTCAGAAGCATCCAAATTCTATTACATAAGAATCTGCATTTTTTAGCAAATAACTATCAGATAAAAAAATTAAGTGACAAATTTGCTTCTTCACATTTAATTCTTTCATCACACCCATGGAATTGAAAACTCTTTGTATGGTGTAAAAACTGGTGCTTTTTGGAGTTCTTGGAATAAATCTAGAAAACTAATCTTTATGTTCAACTGAGTAGCTGACTTGAAATCAACTTCAGAAGTGGGGATTGTGAGTTGGACTTAGGCTAGGTACAGATATTCAGGGCATTTATATACATGCTTCAGGAGTGTGGGATGAGGTCTTACATGGACTGCAGTGGTGCCCATGGGTTCTCATTGTCCATGGGTGAGTGAAGGTCTGGCTGCAAAGAGGTGGAATGAACAGTGGGTGTGGGTCCTGGCACTTGGCTCTCCCTCTCTCTCTAGAGTAACCATGGTCCAACTGGCTAGGCCACTCTCATAACTTCCCACTTTCCAAGGGCTTCCAACAGACGTCCTCTTCATTCTGGCAATGCCCTGTGCCCTGGCCTGGAAATTTCAGTGACCCCTATATGCAACACCAAGGCAACTGGCCATGTCCCACCTGCTCCTGAGTTTTCCAGTGGCATCCATGTGCTTACTCCAGCTTAGATGCTTGGTGCCTCCCCACTCGCCTGGAGCTAGTACTCTGGACCCTGTAGCTATGGGCCAAGGAAGAATTGCAGCGCCCCAGTTGCACCATGACCCAAGTACCTGCTGGCAGTGACTGAGCCACAAATGTTATAGGGTCATTTCTGTGCAGGGCCAGTTCTGATATTTGTCATATTGAATGTAATAGTTCGAATTCTTGTAATAACTGCCCATTAGCCAGTTAAGACAAAAGGCAAGGGTTATGTTCTTATCTAGGCAATTGCTTACTTTGCCTGGCCTGCAACAAGTTTGTTTAAAAATTTTAGATTCTCAATCTTATCTTGAGAGGCCTTTGACAAGTTAACCTAGGAACAAGAAAAATGACCCTTCGGTAAACATTCTGAGACATCAAATCCTAGAAGCTTGTGAAAGGGGGTTGGGAAAGATGGGTCACCGCAGTGTTGTGGAAAATCTCCAAAAAGCAAGGATACAAACTGACCACCCAGGAAAAATCTGTTGAGTAAGATCTGAGCCCAATTTGGGGGTAGTGACAGGTTTAGGTAGGACGGGCCCATGACAGCAACTCACCCAGTATATAACTTGTAAGCTATAGTCCCAATCTGGAGGTAACTTCACTTGCAGAACACTGAAGAAAGAATCGCAAGTGTAGGCTGGATCAGACTGATCACCTGAACCACCCTCTCCGTGAACAAGAACTCCCGTTCATGCTGAAGCTGCGGAGCACCCGAGTGGGACCAAAGGAAGGGGACTTGTTCCTATCACTGCTGAGACCAACCCTAAAACCATAACTAATAAATGAAAGTATATCTGGGGATTTGTTTTTTCAGAATTCTAGGATTGTGAGTATCTGTTTTTGTAATACTAATTCTTATAGCATTGTTTGGGAAGGAAGTGCATTTCAAGCATTGTTTCTAATATATGTAGTTATTGTGTTTTTAATGTTTGTGGTTTTTCTTAAAGCTAAGCAGTGTTATATTCGTAGCAAGGAGTTTTAATAAACATATTAAAGGAATAAAAATCGTGATCATTGTGAAAATGAACAGGGCTCAACCTCACCCCACCAGCATACTAATTTGAACCAATATATCATGTGGGACTTCTCTCTATCCTGTAAACCCATAAGAGACAATATTCTGTCCCCAAACATCATGACCCACCAGAGGCAAGCTGCTCACTTCACACCAACTTCTGCTTGGGAGTGGGGAGGTGGCTATGCTGGTGTCCAGGCAAAGGGTGCCTGGCTCTGGCCTCTTAGGTATGGTGTGCAGGTGCCAGTGTCTGGGTCAGTGGGACTGTGCCCAAGTGTAGGGGAATGGGGGGTCCCTGGCTGGGTGTACAGGTACCAGGATCAGGGTATGTAGGACTGTGCCTGAGCATGGGGGTTCTCCTGGGCTCAGTGCTGGGGTCTGCATATATATTGTGGGGTCCTTTGTGACAGGGTGTTGAAAAAATAGTGGCATTCCTCAGGTGCTCAGGTCCTGGGGTTCATGCAGGAGATACAGAGACCGTCTCACCCCACTGCTTGCCCATGGCTGACAGATGGTTGGAGGCAGGAGGCAGGCCTCAGAGGAGGAGCTGTGCTTGCTCGGCACTGTGAGAGCCCAGCAGTGGGGTTGGAGGAGCCAAGTGCAAGCCTAGTACTAGCACACCTTCTATAAAGCAGTGGTAGGGGGGCTGTAAAGCAGGTTGGGATGCCAGCGGACAGCGATCAAACTTTAATCAATAGGAAGACAATGCAGAAGTTTGATACATCAATCTAACCTCAATCAATCTCAATCTCAACCTTGCACCAGGTCTGTCTTAGGTTACTTGCACCACCTTTAGACCAGTCTACATGAGCTGAGCTTCTGTACAGTTACAGGTTTAAATTGATCTACATTTGCTTTATATTGATTTATGTACAATCTATGATCTACTGGTCTAAGTGTAATGTCTATATGTGATTTCAGCATTCCTTCCTTTTGTACACAGTTGTTAATGCTCCCACAGACAGTACATCAAAAGGCTATATAATATCTTTAGTTGGCCATTGGCTTTAATAGATATCAGTTAAGGGTCTGCTACCCAATGTTGCGAAATAAGAAATTTCAGGGCACAAATGCTTAGCCTTCCTCCCAATCCAATACCACTTCTATCATGAAACAAGACTTAAAGAAAAAAGATCATTTCTCTTCACTGCCCTGAACTCCTTGCTCAGTGGGACAAGCTTATGGAGATAAGAGCTCTCATAAGATTAGATGTTGTTCTGTTGGGGTTGTAACAAAATAAGTTTCAGGTGAAGAGGAGTTAAGTGGCTGCTAAAAGGGCAATAAGCCTATGCAAGAGTTGTAATCATAGCTCTGATTTGTCATTTTTCTTCCTCTTTGCCACCACTATACAACATTGCTTCTACAAATTAACATCTTTACCAAATTTTAAACACAGCTACCTCCAGAGTGATTAATAGCACTCAGCATAATTACACAGCAATTTATGGTAAATAGTAAAACACCATTTAGATAAAATTAGAGTTACTCAGAAATTTTACAACAGAAAATGCTGATTCAGAGAACATAAACCATTCCATAACAATCAGTCAATTTAAAATAATCTTCCAAAGGGGACAAGGCAGTTTTACAACAGTAACCTATGTGGTTTCCTGCCAGCTCAGCTAATCACCTCCATCATAGCCTACCTACTAGGGATCTTAGGACCTAGGACCATCCAGGCTTCCACCTCCTCCACAATTTGCCTAAAAAGCTGCTGTGGAGCCAGAGTATTCAAATTGTTAGGTTCTTCAACATCCCGCTGGCAATCTGCCACAGAGCCAGTAATCCCCGCTTCCATTCTCACCAGGTGTCTAGTCACTCACTCAACAGCCTGCCCTGCATAGTCACAGGTCCTTTGAGGGCTTCCATATCTTTCACAACTGGCCAGAAACACTCTAGAAGAGAGGAGGATCGTTTTAAGTGTTACATCATCATAGCTCCCAGGTCCCTTAGCATATTACCTGACAGGCTTTGCAGAGCTTGATCTCCCAGATTCCCATAGGACCATATTTCATTTTCAAAATACTAAAAAGTCCCTGCTTTGGCAAGATTATGGAGTTTCTGAAATAAAAAACAACAAGATTTATCTTCTGCAAAAAATATGCAATTTTCATCTTGGTTTGACCTTATATCTCTCCTCCCCCGAAACAAACTAATGCCCACAATATTTTTTCTTGAAAGTGAATATAATATTTTTTTTTAGCCAGCCCTTGTTAAAACTGCAGCTGTAGCATTAAGTAGGATCAAACTGAATTTTGAAACTGCCTCAAAAGTCATAACTAAGTTCCCTAGTCTTCTTTAGTGACAAAACATCCATAATTAGACCTCAAATCTCATCCAGAAGATACCATCCCCAACAAACAGGTGCTTCTGACTCAAAGATATGATTTTAGTATCAATAAGGGACAAACTACAACCATAGAGGCTCTCATTGGAGATCATTCAGCCAAGTAATTGAGGTTTATTGATCCATCTTCAGTTTGCGGTATGTGCAAAAATCATAGCTGCAGAGAGTACAACCCCACTTCAATATTGGGGCTAGTCCTTTGGGTTTTGGGATGCCATGACTAGACCTGCATTTTCGCAGGCCTGATCCCTAGCACTGCTCAGATGGACTCTGCAATGCATTTTGCCTTCGCATGTCACGGGGCAGGAAGAAAAATGTAGCCACAGACAGCCATATATGGAAACTTAAAAAGGAGGCAACACAGCCTGAAACTGGTAACTTTAGGATTTCAAGCTCACAGCTCAAGACCTCCAGGCACAAAGAAGCTAACCTAAAGCACCTGTGTACCACACCCACAGCACTAACTGACCCTGGTAACAACAAGGCAACTATACCTCAGCAACTTCAGGATTGCGGTGGTGTGGGGGAAAGGAAAAAAGAAAAAAAAATTAACATGTGACAGGCTAGCTGGCAGTGACTTAGCCCAGGGGTTTTGAAAGGGTAAAAGATGATTGGAGGACTTGGGATTCTCTTTTCTCACCAGTCAGGCCCCAGAGACTCACCCTCCATGTCCCTTGATTGACCCCTTGGGTCACCTGGAGGGGGATAAGAGGGGCAGCACAGCTGACTCAGGAGAGATTAGTGAGGGACCACAAGAAAGGAGCTTCAAAGAGCTGGGTGGAAGCAGTTGTCCCAGAAGCACCTGAAGGAGTGAGGCCTGCAGGCAGCAGTGGGACCCTCAGCAGTGTGGCATGTGGCTGGTAGGAGAGGTCCCCTGCTGGGCTCCAGGATCCCCTATGAGAGGCTGTGGCCAGCAGGAGAGGCTCCCCAGCTCCAGTAAGGATCTGAGCAGCAACCTGAGAGGTTCCCAGCCCTGCTTCCAGCTCCTCCAATAAGAGACCAGGTAGGTTAATGTGAGGCCGGGGCTCTGGGAAAGTCAAAACCCCTAGCAGTTTGGTATAGTACTAGTGCTGGTGGCTGTGTGGTAGTGTTTCTGCCCAACCTGTGGGAAATCTGAGTTCACATCCCAGTTGAGATACCTTGGAGTGAGTGAAGTAATAGGGAGAAATTCTTGTTGTAAAGGGATTGCTGTGTTTTCTCCCCCTCCAGGTACCTAGGCCCTATAATACTTGTTATTTGACATTTTGTGGCTTTTATATTTCACCAACCCATATTGTTTGTTCTGCTGTTTGTGTTTTATATTTTGTTAACCCTGTCTCTTGTCAATGATTGTAAGTGCCCAACCTTTGTTGAATCCTGTGTGTCCTGGGGCATGCTCCCTTGGGGCACTGTAGTGTCCCCTATACCCCCTGGTTTATATTGGTTATGGTCCCAGTACTGGTCTCTCACTAAAAGGTATATGGTTAAGTCCCCATTGGTGGTCTGGCACCACTCTATAGGGGGAGGAGAGACCCTACACTTCCCACAGTGCTTGTGTACCTGCTTTGAACCCTTCAATTTGACAGGGGGTACCTCTTGGATTACCACCTATGTTACAAACACATCTTGGAAGAGGGCCTTCTGCCCAAAAAGAGGGGCCACGATCAGCTCCAAAGTCCCATCTTTTAACTACCAGACACATGCTGAGCCTAAGTGATGCTTCCCAAGCTGGCTGTCTTCTTACATGCTAGAGTCTGAACCTTTTTGGCTGCCTGAAGCTAAAAACAAAAAGTTAATGGAAGATCTAGAAAGGCCCTCTGACCAGCAGAAGGCGGCAACAAGCAGCCCCAAACTCTCTCCTTTTATCTGCCAGCCTCATGCTGAGCCTCAGAGATGCTTTCCACATGTCCAAGCCTACTGCCATCTTACCTGCGAGGGCCTGACCCTTCTTGGCTGCTCAAAAGCTGGAAAAAAAAAAACCCTAAAAAAGCTACCCAACCAGCTGAAAGGGCCCTCTACCCACCAAAATTAGGACTCTAGGAACCCCAAACTCTCTGCTTTTATCTGCCAGCCTCATGCTGAGCCTCAGAGATCTTCCCAAGTACCCAAACTCCTTTTTTACCAGCTTGTTTCTGGACCCTCTCAGCTGCCCAAAAGCAAAAAAACCCCTTCAAAATACATTTTGGCTGCACTGACTCACCTTCCTAGGGCTGCCAGGGAAGCTCCGCTTCAATCTTGGGGCTAGTTGTGGCATCCCAAACCCTTGGTTTTTGGGATGCCATGACTAGCCCTACATTTTTTCAGGCCTGAGCTCTGGAACTGGTCAGATGGCTTCTGCAAAGCATTTTGTCTTGGCATGCCCCAGGGCAGAAAAAAAGATGTAGCCCCAGATGGCCATATATGGAGACTTCAAACAGGAGGCAACACACAACCTTGAACTAAGCACTTTATCATCTTAAGCTCACAGCACAAGACCTTCAGCCACAGGGAAGTTCACCTAAAAAAGCCTGCCAACAGAACCACAGCATGAACTAAACCTGGTCACAAGGCAAACATAACCCAGCAACTTCAGTGGGGGAGGAGGGGAATGTGTGGAAAGGAGAAAAAAAAATTAACACATCTTGAAACAGGACCTTCTGCCCAGAAAGAGGGGCCATGATCAGCTCCAAAGTCCCATCTTTTAACTCCCAGCCACATGCTGAGCCTAAGTGTTGCTTCCCAAGCCTGCTGCCTTATAGAGCCTGAACCTTCTCGGCTGCTGCAAACTAAAAAAAAAAAAATCTTAAAAAAAAAAAAAAAAAAAAACTTTACCAGAACATCTAGAAGGGCCCTCTGCCTGGCAGAAAGGGGCAATAAGCAGCTCCAAACTCTTTCTTTTATCTGCCAGCCTCATGCTGAGCCTTAGGGGTGCTTTCCAAGTGCCCAAGCCTGCTGTCTTCTTACCTGCTATGGCCTGAATCTTCTTGGCTGCTCAAAAACTGAAAAAAAACAACTAAAAAAAAAAGTTACCCAACTAGCTGAAAGGGCTCTCTGCCCACCAAGATTAGGACTCTAGGACCCCCAAACTCTCTGCTTTTATCTGCCAGCTTCATGCTGAGCCTCAGAAATGCTTTCCAAGCACCCAAGCCAGTTGCCTTCTTACCTGCTAGGGCCTGAAACTTTTCAGCTGCCCAAAACCTAAGACAAAACAAAAAACAATTTTTTTTAAGGTACCGGATGTGAGGAGAAGAGGGACCATCAGTGGGACCAGGTGTATTGGATGATAAGAGAGAGCTTCCTAGCTCTGGAGAAGCAGAACATTCAGGGCCTGGAGTGGCAGGCTGTCCTGGTGGCCAGGGCAGTGAAAGCCATAGAGGAGGACTGCCAGGTTCTGGACACCATCCTGGCTCTGGTGGTTGCATTTGTATCTCCTGCTGCCCAGCCCCCAGCTGCAGCCCTGCTAGAGGAGGGCGCACACACAGGACTTGTAAATAGTTAGCATGGGGAAGAGGGTGTTTTATTAGTGGTAGTGGTGGGTGGGTTGGATGGTGGAGAGTCTCTGTGGGAAGGTCGGGGGGGGAGGGGCTCTGTTGTGAGTGAGGAAAGGTGGAGGTGGAGGTCTATTTTTATGAAGGGGAATAAGGTGCTGTTCTGAGAACTGTCCACAGTACCCATGGTTCTAGGGGCATGCAGTGGGGTGGGGGTCCATGAGCAGTCATTGAGGTAGGCTACAGTAGGGAGCATGGTGAGGCTAGTCAGGCAGGTGCTATGGGGGTGCTAGCCTGGGCTAGCAGGGCCCAGATTGCTCTGGGCCAGATGGTGGTCACTGTGGCAGGCCGCCTAAGCCAGTGGTATGGTGAGCAGGAGCCCTGGGTGCAGGATGTTTCTTCCAGAAGGAGGCAATTGAGCTTCCATGACACATAGGACAGAGGCAGCAGTGACAGAGCTGTCGTGCACTGCCTCCATGCTCTGCAAACTGTTCCCAGCCAGAAAAGTAGCTGGCCAGGGAGCAGCATGTGGGGCTTTCTTTTACGGGTGGCTACCATCTGCAGGCAGCTGAATAGAACCTCCAGCTCCCTTGTGTGTCAGCAGGAGCCCGGTGCAGGGCTGCATGAAGTGGAAGCAGTTTGCTATTAGGAGCAGTAAATTTTCTCCCGCATCCCTGCATGTCTAGACGTGTGTCTGGGACACTTTACTCTTGAGTAGTTTACTCAAGAATAAGCTGCTCCCAGATTATTTGCATATGTAGATGTGCCCACTGAATACCAGATTATAGTTTCCACTGTGAAGATAATGTAATTAAAATACAGGACCAAAAATTAACACTTACGGCCTTCTGATAAAAAGGCACTGTAAGATGTACAAAACCCCCAAACAGCAGGAATCTTGAAATGGCATGTGCTTTAAGATGCATAACATTTTCTACAATGTCAGTTTCAGAAATCAGCAATCAGATACCATCAGGTCTGGATGATAGTGAGGCATATATTGCTCTTAAGTGGGTAATAAATCCCATAATGAGAGACAATTGGAAGACATGGTTGAGACAGCATAAAGACAGAAACAGATTAAGCTTATAGTTTCCAATCATATTGACTTTTATTAATATTAGCAGTGCTACAAGTGTACAGGTAGTTGGATTGCTCTCTAACTAATAACATTACTGCAACATTTCCCATCTTTTCTTATCAAGTACTTGTAATGCTTATTTTCAGTCATCAAGCCAGAGGACCTCCTCCACGTTGAGTATACCTTTAATACCTTTCAATTTAGTTGTGTTTTACTTGGTGAAAATTTCAAGATAGAAGAGATACATATATAGAAAACAGAAATAACAGCACACAAAGTATTTGTGTCCAGTCTACCATTTAAGTCAAACAGAGAATAGTTCAGCTGAAAATCTTGTAATTTTGAATTGGTGTTACTAATTAGTAACTGTTCAGAGAAAGTGGGGGTGGACATGTGAGAAATCAGGAAGTGATAATCAGGGCCAAATGATAAGGGAAGTTTTGCAGAAAAGATTTTATGCAAAAAGACCTTGATCCATAGTTCAGAATTAAGACTTATTCTGATATAGGCTTTTGATGGAGTCCTATAAGTGCAATTAATAAGGTTGATGTGATTCAAATGATGAAAATCTAGCAAAATCTGAGCTTGTTCACACTTGCATTGATACAATTCATTTTAAAACAACTATGCAAAAACTAAGTCCATCTAAATTTTGGAGTCAAGTGAGCAGGAAAATAAGAAATTTCAGAAAGAAAATTAGCTAGGAGTAAGTTAGGCCCCCTCTACACATGCAGGTAAAGGTGCAATGGAATATAATGCAAAATCCAAACAATTGCACCTCTTGCCATGGCAGCAGATGTGATTGTGAGGTTTTGCATTAGATGCCATTGTGCCTTATTGCTAGTGCAAAAGAAGTCCAATCCTGGGATTCCCCCTGCACTGACAAGGAAGCTCCCACAGCTGGGAGCCCATTCTGTTGAGAGACTCCCAGCTGCAGAGGCACCCCTGGGGTTGCAACTGTGGCAATCTCCCAGGCTTGGAGGTTTGTAGAACTCCCAGGCCTGGGGGACTGTGGCTACTGCAGTCCTGCAGGCCCAGAGGTTTCATGCATCCCCAGGGCAACTGCACCTCCTGGCTGTTGGTACCCAGCTGTGGAACTCTGTGTCCCCGTGTTGCCAGTACCCAGAGTCAGCAGTTGCTAGAGCTGAGTCCCTTCAGTTGCAGGATGCTCAGTCCTGGCTAGGCATGGTGGATCCCTGTGGTTGGGATCCAGGTCTTCTCATGGGGTTCCCAGCCACAAGGGAGATCCTGCCACTCATGCAAATTAAAGCTTGATAACAACCAGCTATAGAGTTAGTTCACATCTTTGAGGTCTAACTTTATAGCTGGTTGGAGCTTTTTATGGCATAATAGCTACTTTGCACATCTGTAAGTAGCTGTCTTCATCAGATCCACAATGCAATGAGGGTTCAGATTTTTGCCTGATCAGCCATTTTTTAAGTGATCTGCATCCGCACACTTGTGTTTGGTCATGGCCTAAGTAGTTGTGGGTGAATTAGCTGAATTATAGTGTGCCTTACATAGGGCTGTGTGAAGCTTCAGTCCCTGATTCAATTTGGCAGAGATTCAGCCCAATTTGGTGGCTGAATCTCCAAATCTGAATTGAATCAGGAGACCCTTTAATCTCTCCAAATTAAATCAGAACGCTCTGAATTGATTTGGAGCGATCTGGAAAGATTTGGTGATTCGGATATAGAAATGTTTTTTCTACATACCTCAAGGTACCAGGTATCTCATGAATGCTGTGATTGTGGGGGCGGATGGAGCCTCCCACAGGAGCATGTGGTGGGGGTATCCCCAACACAGTCAGCAGTAGACCCGGAAGTGGGCCAGAAGTACTACAGGGAGTGCACTGGGGGCTATCTCCTTCCCCCCCCACTCAGTGATTAGCCACAGGGGACCCCAGGTGCCCCCCCCCCCCCCCCAGACCCTGGAGGTACCAGTCACAGAGCTGGTGGGGTGTGGGCCCTGTGTGTTCCCCAGTGGACCCGAAAGTGGACCAGAAGTACTTCTGGCCCACTTCCGGGTTCACCGTTGAGCATGCGGGGGGCCCCCTGCACTCCTGTGGGATGCTTCATCCGCCCCAGCATTGCAGCATTCACAAGCCATGCCTGGTACCTTGAAGTATGTAGAAAAAACATTTCAAGATGTGTCTATGGCCAAATTGCTGATTCTCTGAATCAGCATCAAATCTTCAGATTTGGATTTGGCCAAATTGAATCGGGGACAATGATCTGAATCAACTAATTGAATCACTGTCCCTGATTTGGGCCAAATCTGAATCAAATATGACCTGTTTCGCACACCCCTACAGGGCAGGTAGGCCTGCATTGGCCTTGGGGAATGAGCTAAAACTGCACCTTGCTGGGGAGGATGGTGTTGTGGGGCTGCTTGTGGTGGGGCAGTCCTCAGGAAGTGCCACACCAGTTCTTGCCTAGTGAAAGGCGAGTATGGGGTGCCAGAAAGCCTTAGCCCTAGCTACCTTGTGAGTGACCCTGTGGAGGGAAAAGGCTAGGGGAGCATACCCTGAGAGAAAAGTAACAGGCTTGGGCAAGATCATGGAGGCCAGGAGGGCCCAGGGCCCAAAGATTGAGAGTGAGGCTTGAGCAACAGCATAGGGTCTAGGAGGTCCTGTGGCCCAAGGCCTAAATGAGTGAGGCCTAGTGGGAGGCCTGAGTAGGAGTATTGTACTAGTGGGATGTTACCAGATTTGCCCGCTACTTTGGGGTGTGCTCATTTATTAGGGCTAGGGTCTTGGTAATTCTATCAATGTGCTGCTTTTGTTACTTGTGTTTCTATACAGAGCTGTATCTCTCCCTTCTGCAAGCCCCCACCCCCAGTGGAGCTATCTTGCAGGACTCAGTTCAGTGGGGCTGGGTTCCTCCAGTCCCCAAATCAGTCATACACACAAACACACACAGATTAACGTGATGCGCCTGACCTGGCCGGGGTGATCAGCATGGACAGGCTGACACCCTCATATGCCAAGAATCAGTTCATCAGAGCAACAATAACCACAGTCAGACACAAGCACACAATTAAACAGAATACCTCTGAATCTGGCTGGGTGTCCAGATGACACCCTCATGGGCCAGCATTCAGTTCATTAGGGCACGTCTGAGCCAAACTGGGTCAGTCAGCCTGTACAAGGTGATCCCCCTTACGTGTTTCAAACTCAGCATGTCCCAGTCTTTTAGTATCTTGTTGAGTAGACCCCACAGTATTTCTAGGCTTCACAGGGATCTTTAGCTTGGGTAAAAGAAGCATTGCTGCAGAGCATGTGGGGAAGGAGAAGTAAAGAAGGCAAAATATACCCAGTTACCACCAGTTTGACTATAAAAGTTATTTATTGCTAAGTAGATGAAATATATTGACACGAGTAGTGATAGACATGCAAAGGAAAAACAAGCACAAACAGTCACAGTATACCCTGGTTTCACTAAGTATTTGGGGAAACTTAGCTCAAGCTTAACTAATATAGTTCAAGTTCAGAAATCTGTGCTTAGAGAGAGAGAAGAGAAAAGAGAGAGAGCTGGGATCTCACCAGTCCAAGGCACTTGGGTTGCAAAGCTGACAGGTCAAAGTTCTCAGCATGATCCTTGAAGGGAGATGATCTGCCTCCTTCAGCCTCTCCAGAAGAAAGCTGGTGGTGTCAGCACACACTGCTGCTTCTTTTACAGATTTTTATACCCCCAGTTCAGCTTCTTTCAAGCATTCTCAATAGTGTAAATCAAATTGTCCTCTCTATTGACAAGGGGTTATCTGGGTGGAACATCTCAGGAACTTGATTGATACTCAGGAAACACCTACTTGGGAGCCAGCTTGACATTATATACTTGATGGGATATCTTTTGGTGTCTTCAGAAACAATAGTTTGCAGCATCAGAGTTTTGGATTTTTACTTGCTGTGAACAAGCCTCAGCTTAGCATGACTTTTCCAGATCTTACTATAGTCTTTTAACTGACTTAAGGCTGGAGTGTTCATAACCCGTTGTGGAGAGGACTTCCACCAGTCGTCTCGGGGAAAAGTATGACAACACTTGTGGACAGGGCTCCAACGGGCTGGACGCTGTGATGAACCCTGTACCATTGTTCAAATGTTATCCATACCCCCTCTGACTCGGTTATTGCCTCAGCATTCCCTAACCCGGCAACCGAGTTTTAGCCAATTAAGTTTACATAGGCCTCCCATAGTGGGACCGGGAGATGTATGGCCCGAGATGCCTAATAAACTTACTTTTGCTTAGAGGTGTGTGGGGCGGGGGGGAGGGGGGAGGAGGAAAAGTCCTTTGTAAATCCAGATTAGAACTTTTCTGATATGTGCTGAGCTGGGTGTGGGGGTTGATTAGCATTTGGAGAACAGATTCCCCATCATGCAGTGTTCCCCTGCTTCGCTGATCCCAGAATTCACTGCAGTCTCTGCTTCAGGTTTTCTGTTGTCCATCACTCATGTAAATGAATGGTCATCTGTTCCCATCTCAGATGCAAATGAGACCTCGGGCAGTTGTTTCACTTTTGTCACCCTTAACTGGAGGGTTTTAGGTGCGTCTCTCACTGCATCTTAATCAGCTTCTGTTTAGCTAGAGGAGGGGGGGCGATTCTTTGTGAGTCAGACAGTCTGTGTCCTGTGTCAGGGTTCCCCAAGAACATGGAGCTGACAGGTAGCAGGGAGGCCCGAGTAGAAGTATGGTCCAGGTATGTCAACAGATACCTGAGGCTTGAGTGGGCTGTAAGCCAAGAGTGGGGTACAGGCATGTCAACAGACACCAGAGGGGCTCAAGGGACATAAGGCCCAGAAGCTCCCAAAGGGGAGTGAGAGGGCAGAGTAGTTGCCCCAGTCCAGAGGCAGAGTGTGAGGAGCTAGGAGCCTAATGAGAGGCAGGGAGCCCATAATGTATGTGGGAGTTTAGGCCCCGGTGAGGGCATGTGGCCAAGGCATGTTTATAGACACCTGAGACCAAGTTTGGCCAGAAGCTGAGTGCAGCTCAGCTATGGGTCCAGGAGAGTTGGGAGTGATTTGGATGCCATCTGCAAGGCATGGGACATGGTAAAGGGAAGGTCAGAGCTGTGTATTATGCTCTTGGAATCAGGGCTTTAAACAGGCAGCCTCCCACATTTTTCCATCAATTTATTTGGATTCATCAGGGTGGACTGCCCTAGACAGATGGATGGGCCGATACTATGGCTGGTCCTAGGACAGCCCCGTCACAGTTGCATGTGGTTCATATTCAGTGTCCTGAGTCTAAAAAAACGTTTGAAGGTTATAATATGGAGGGACATTTCACTCAACTAAAATTCACGCTCATCAAGAGTATTTACCCACAGCTGCAGAAAGGTTATTTACAGTTTGTTCTAACACATTGTCCAAGCCAGTTTAAAAATCCTCATTTCATTAGCTAATCTATTGTGAAGATCTTTCTAATATGCCACCTATGCTTTCTAATTGTCATTTTATTAATCTAGTTATACTGCTGCAAATTTAAAATGAACTCCTGTTCCTCCATGATGTTTACATTCCTTTGCGTCTTTGTCTCTACAAAAGTGGCTTTTCATAATGCTGTAGTAGTGTTGCACAAACGGCGGTTCGTTTCCCTGGAGGCGCGCTGAGATCCCAGACACACAGACATCAGTCGGCACAAAAGGATGTATTTGTTTGCAAACAAAGGTTAGAGAGGAGCAAGCTTGCTGCTCAGATCACCTCTAACAAACTAATTGTGTTTGCAAGTGGCATTTATCTTCTCTCTCCTGGGCACGTGTGCAGACACAGGAGTTCTTGCAGCCTACTTCCGTTTCATACAAACATACATGTAACTACATCATCACATACATCGCATGTATAATATAATTAGCTATTTGAGTATACGGGGCGGAGAGGTAAATATGCAACAGCTTATTAAGCATGCTCAAAACCACAAGAGTTCATCAAAGGTTCATTCCTCCGCAAGGCCATGCAGTTGAATTATAGCCTAAACTGTTTTTTGTAATCAGCATGTGAAAGGGTAAGGAGGGACTGGGGGAGAGAAGCCTTGGACAGTATTTCTTTCTTATCAAGAGCAAGATGTAAGCTGTGCAATTCTAACAGTAGGGGGTCGATCTTTTTGTCAGGTGTACCACACATGAACTTCATGCCCTTTTTTGGGCACATCTACACATAAAATTAAAGTGCATGAATAAATATGGAGCTTATTGCCCCTCATATGGGACTCTGTCTGGAAATGTACTAGGAAAGTAACTTAATTTATACTATTTTCTATGTACCCTTGGCAGCAAGGCATGGCCAACAGGTAGAGTAAAAATAATCTAAAAGTGTCTACGTACTATAATTTCTTAGTAGATTGTACATTAAAATATAAATCAAACTATCTTATGTGGAGGCCAGTTTAATGATGGAATTTGTTCGTTACCAAACAGTAGGCACATCTACACATGACATTTACTCTGCAGTTGACATTTATTGCACAATTAGAGACAACTACTACCCTGCTGTGGAGTTTTTTTTCATATGCAACAGTGCATGTGTAGAAGCTGATCTGCTGGGGCACGAGGATGCTTCAATGCAGGGGTTGCCTGCTGCCTAGCCCCTTGCTGCAGCACCCTTGTTCCCCAGCCAGCTCGTCTGCAGCACATTGAGCCTGGTTGGAGCAGCCCTGGGCTGACAGGTTGGGTGGGGAGAGTTATCCTACCAGCCAGGGATGCTGTGGCCCAGCTCAATGTGCTGTAGTCTGGGCACATGTGTAAAACGTATGCCCAGAAACTTCCCTGGAGCAATAAACTGTGGAACAATAAGTAATAATTTGCCTCCCTCAGTCTTATACTAATAAAGTGATTTTTCATCTTTGCTTTCCCATTTATTACTTTCACCCAGTAGAATACATAATTACATAGTTCTGAGAAACCTGATTATTTAAGTTGAGCTTTTCCCCTTTATCAACAAGATAAAGTTGCCCTGCTGATTTCCTGAGATACTCCAATCACCTTTTTATTCTCAAAGCTCTTAAAATGCATACCTGCTGTCTTCTTTTCTACTTAACTATCCTCCCTCACTTTTAGCTGTTCGCTCTGAGTGCCTTCAATTCTCTCTCCCCACTTAGTGATCAATTTACAAAAAAAACTTCCATCTTAATATTTCAGGTTCCCTCAGTACAAGGTAAAAGTATCCATTTTAAACCTTTTAAAATCCATTTTATTAAATTAAAATTACACAATTTTTACTAGTATGTATGAAACTCTCTCAATTTTAATTAGCATTGCCAAAGATTTTAGTTGATGTGGATATGAAGAATGCCACAATTCATCCTTTCCCATGCACCGCTCACGTTTGATTCAAGATATCATGCAATTGTTGCCTTGTCACTGAGTAATGTTTTCTAATAAGTGATACGTTCTCACAAACCACACACACACCTCCTTGGAAAAAAAAATCTGCATTCAAAGCAAGCAAAGTCCAAAGGAGGGCTAAATGCAAGTACAGGGTTGATTCATTCTTGTCTACATGCTGGCCAGAATAGTCACACAAGGAAAATATGAAAGATTAGGTATTTCTAGAACTGAATACCTCACCTCACATGAACACTTGCTATTTAAACACTGCCATTTAATCTATAGTAGCTCTGAATTCAACTGTCACAGCATCTCGAGGCATTTTGAGATGTTGAGTCTCAAATCATTTAGGATCTGATGAATTAAAACTTACTTGAGTTCTACCTGGAAACAAGATAGGAAACCAGTGTAGATGGTGAATTAATGAAATGAAGCTGACAGGTTACGCTACAATAATATTCCTGAAGTGCTACTTTGAAAGATGTAGTTAAAATGTTTAGCCCTTAATTGCCAGAAGGGCAGATATGACACCAAGTTTTATACTGCAGTTAAAGATGTTGGCATACTGTGGGCACATGTTCATGTGCAATTAATATGCATGAATTTACTGTGCAGTAAACTCATGTGCAGTAAACTACTCCCAGGCATGTGTCTACGTGTGTGCCTGATGGGAACAAATTGCACTCAATGAGAGCTGTTTAGCCCAGGGCAGCTCCTGCTCTGTTCTTCCCCCTGCAGCAGCCTGGAGGGGGAGGAAGGGAAGGGGGTAGTGGGGCTCCAGGCTCTGGCTGCAGCTGCCTTGGTGCCAGCCCTGCGTTGGCAGGCGGCACTGAGGGCAGTCCCAGCCTGGCAGGGGGGACAGGAACTAATCCCTGAGCTCCGTACTGCCAGGAGCTGCCCCTGAATCTGAGGACAGCTTCTCCCCTGCCCCCTGGAGCTCAGGACTAAGCCCCAAGTTCCACACTGCCCAGAGCTGCTCTCCAAAGCCAGGAATATATCTTCCCCCACTCCCTGGACTTCAGAGCTAAGATGAGCAGGAGTTGTGACCCCCTGCTGCCTGGGCTGACTGGGAGCAATTTTGCTCCTAAGTTAGCATCTATGCATTTAAGTGCAATCTAATGCATTTAAGTGCATTAATGTAAAGCGCCATCAGGTAGTACCTGTATTGGATGGTACTATCCAACTGTGATTTACATAAATCCTACTACGTACTAATAGTGGCAAAAATGTAGAAAGTGATGCTTTACTCCACATTAGATTAGTCTAATACACAGTAAAGTGCATGTGTAGAGGTGCCCTGTTTGTACATCTTCCTAGTACGCTACTGACTTTAATTTCTCCAGAGAGAAATTTTTTGGAAAAGGATAAATAAATTGAATTTGTGAGAATGAGTCACAAAGTTGTCATAATCATCCTCTGAGGAAGATAATTGCAAATCATCATCTTCTCCATAGAGATGATGCATTGTCTGACTGACAATTCTGTTCTAAAGTCTTTATTATCACTGTAGTAAGCTAGCATTTTAGGGTCAGTGGCTGATAAACTCTAGGAAGGGAAGGGGAAATGAAAGACCCATTCCATGATTTTTTAACATGCAATCCTGGTGGGAACTTCTTGTGTACTGATTATCACCACTTACCTTCAAAATATGAACACTGTAGGTGTTAACAATTGCAAAGATATTTTTGGAGAAACAGAGAGCCAAACAACAAGTCTTTGAAAATATTAGAAGTGTGGAAAGTCTTGAATTACATCAATGATATTTTCTTCTAAGCATACCTGATGGAACCATACTATCAACTTCAAGCATAAACAGTTCAGGGAATAACAACATTAAAATTATTCCAACTTTATTTTTAATTTGCTTTCCAGTATTTAAGCCTTCTAAGTTTAGTGTTGTCAGGCTTTTCTTTACTGCTGACATACTTAGAAGTTTTAGTTAGCAATGCTAAGAATCACCACCACAAGAAAAATAATGGTAATAAAATGACTCTAAAAACTAGGTTATGAAGACATCATCAAATAAACGACTCTCTGACTCTCTCCCAAGTTTCAGATGAAACAGAGAGGAGATACAAACTGAGGTGGAAGAACCATACATTTTGAGCTTTACTTTAAGTTGTATACATAAAATGTGCATACATTCATTTTAATATAATCAACAGATTATCTGTGATTGCTTAATTCAGACTAGGATATCAGGAGCCTCTACATAACAATACCAGACAGCTCAGGCCATGGTTTTAATTTATTAGAAAGATTCCCAGGGATAATTGCAATATGTCTTGTAGCCAGGGCAAGTAATCTCTTTTACCAAATTCTGTGTCCTTTCGATCATTAGAGATTTACATAATTCTACTATTCTCATCATTTATATAAAAAAATAACATAAGTGTTATATTGCAACACTGAAACCTGACCAAAGCCACAAATTCTTCTTGCATGCAATATTTCTTCTCCAGAAATAAGGTGAATATCATTTTTATCACCCAAGCACACTGTAGTATTGTGACAGCAACACTGACTTCTGCAACCATCATACTTCTGAGCCATAAGTCAAGCCAAACATGCTCATAAAGGCTAAGGAGAGACATTCAAAAAGCCTGAGCCTGAATCGATTCAATCATTGCAGGTTAGTCTAACCTGGCTGGGCTGAACTGGCTTGTAACTGGACAGACATTCTCTCTGTGCTGAGGAAATTCAGGTACATGCCTGCAGTGGCTCAGGCTAGAAGCTGTGGGGTGGTAGAGCAGCCTTCCCTTCCCTTGCACAATACTGAGCTGTCTGATAAGACCTCTGATTAGGGAGGTCTGCCTGCACTATCCCAGGCTTTTCCACACAGGCTGCTTAAGGGGTGCAAGTGTTGCCAGCCCCCAGCCCCCTGCTAGCACTATGAGGGAATTGGAGGCATGCAGTGCATACATCTGTTGATGATACAGAGCTTTTCAATCTCCCTCTCTGCTTCTTTATACTGTCTGAAGTAAACTGACAGGCAAGCAAGACAGCACAGAGCTGATAACAATGTTTATCACCTCATCAGGAAAACAATAGCTTCTCTCCATTAGTTAAAACTCTTCTTAAACAGCTTATCAGATGACCTATTGATTAGCTCCAAAATGCCTTAAGCGGTCACTGTTCTGTCTTCCTGTCCCAGTGAAATTGGAGACACACACAAACACCTCTTGGCATTAGCTAGCATACCACATGTCTAGGGTCCATGGGGCTAGTGTCCATGCTGTGGGAGATGGGAGGGTGGGACCATTGCTTGAGCAGCAAGGAGGTGGTGGGTAGGGCAGAGGGAAGCCAGGCAGACTCTGCTGTGACTGCAATCTCTGCAGGAGCTACAGCCATGGAGCAGAGGGGAGTGGCCAGCCCTGCTGTGGAGCAGGGAGCCCCATCCAGCCCAGAGAGCATGTCAGGATGCTTGGAGAGTCTAGTATCATAGTACTTAGGGTCAGAAGGGACCTAAACAGATTATCAGGTCTGACCCCCTGCCCTGGGCAGGAACGGGTGTTGGAGTCATATCACCCCAGCCAAATATCTGCCCAGCCTCCTCCTGAAGATCCCCAAGGTAGGAGAGAGCACCACCTCACTTGGGAGCCCATTCCAGAGCCTGGCAGCCCTAACTGTAAAGTAATGTCTCCTGATGTACAGCCTGAAACTTCTCTCTAACAATTTGTGGCCATTATTCCTAGTAACCCTGGGTGGTGCCCGGAGAAACAGAGCCTCCGCCCATTTCCCACTGGTTCCCCCGGTGAGTTTGTAAACGGCCACCAGATCCCCTCTCAGCCTTCTCTTGTGGAGGCTGAATAGGTTCAGGCCCTTTAGCCTAACTTCATAGAGCCTGCCCCACTGCCCCTTGACCATTTGTGTGGCTCTCCTCTGGACCCTCTCAATGCTAACCACATCCCTCTTGAAGTGTGGCACCCAAAACTTGATGCAGTACTCCAACTGTGGCCAGACCAGTGCTGCATAGAGGGGAAGGATCACTTACCTGGACCTGCTTGTGATGAATCTATAGATGCATGACAAGGTGTGGTTAGCCTTACTGACCGCTTCCTCGCATTGGTGGCTCATGTTCAACCTGTAGTCAACAATGACTCCAAGATCCCTTTCTGCCACTGTGTTGACAAGAAGGGTGTTCCCCAGCCTATAGGTGTGTTGCTGGTTCCTTCTCCCTAGATACAGTACCTTGCATTTGTCTGCATTGAATTCCAACCTATTCTCATCTTTCCACCTCTGTAAACTCTCTAGCTGGATTCTATCCCTCCCCTCCAGTGTGCCCACCTCACCCCATAACTTGGTGTCATCAGCGAATTTGGACAGCGTGCTTTCCACACCCACATCCAGATCACTGATAAAGATGTTGAACAGTACAGGCCCCAGGACTGTGCCCTGGCAAACTCCACTGCCCACATCCCTCCAGGTTGAAAACAACGCATCCACCGCCACTCTGGGTGTGACCATCTAGCCAATTTGCCAGGTGAAGAGCATGTTACCAGATTTGCCCATCACCTTGGCGTGTGCTCCTTAATTTGGGATCATTTCTAGGGTCTTCTTTGTAATTCTATCAATGTGCTGCTTGTGTTACTTGTGTTTCTATACGGAGCTGTATATCTCCCTTCTGCAAGTCCTCACCCCCAATGGAACTATCTTGCAGGACTCAGTTTCAATGGGGCTGGGTTCCTCCAGTCACCAAATCAGTCATATACACACAAACACACCCAGATTAACATGACACGCCTGACCCAGCTGGGTTGATCAGCATGGACAGGCTGACACCCTCATATGCCAAGAATCAGTTCATCAGAGCAACAATAAACTGCAGTCAGACACAAGCACACAGGTAAACAGAATACCTCTGAATCCAGCTGGGTGTCCAGCTGACACCCTCATGGGCCAGCATTCAGTTCATTAGGGCACGTCTGAGCCAAACTGGGACAATCAGCCTGTACAAGCTGATCCCCTTATGTGTTTCAAACTCAGCACATCTCAATCTTTAGCCTCTTGATGAGCAGACCCCACAGTATTTTGGGGCTTCACAGGGATCTTTAGCTTAGGTAAAAGAAGCGTTGCTGCAGAGCAAGTGGGGAAGGAGAAGTAGAGAAGGAAAAATATACCCAGTTACTACCAGTTTGACTATAAAAGTTATTTATTGCTAAGTATATGAAATATATAATGGTACTAGTAGTAATAGACATGCAAAGGAAAAACAAACACAAACAATTACAATATTACCCTGGTTTCACTAAGTATTTGGGGAAACTTAGCTCAAGCTTAACTAATACAGTTCAGGTTCAGAAATTTATGCCTAGAGAGAAAAGAGAAAGAGAGAGAGAGAGAGAGTGAGAGCGAGAGCTGGGATCTCACCAGTCCAAGGCACTCGGGTTGCAATGCTGACAGGTAAAGTTCTTAGCACAATCCTTGAAGGGAGACAATCTGTTTCTTCCAGCTTCTCTGAGAACAACAGTGGATGGTGTCAGAGAGGCTTCTCCTCTTGAAGCACACACACACTTTGCTGCTTTTTTTACAGATTTTTATACCCTCAGTTCAGCTTCTTCAAAGCATTTTAATAGTGTAAATAATTGTCTTTTCTATTGACAAGGGGTTATCTGGTTTGGAACATCTCAAGAAACTGATTGATAATCAAGAAAAACATAAGGTTAAGGAGTAACCAGACACTTAGGAGCCAGCTTGAAATTCCTATGGATAGCAGATATACTAATGGGATACTCATTGTTTCTTCAGAAACAATAGATAGCTTGCAGCATCAGGGTTTTGGATTTTTACTTGTTGTGAACAAGCCTCAGCTTAGCATGACTTTTCCAGATCTTACTATAGTCTTTTAACAGTCTTAAGGCAATTATTGGAGTGTTCATAACCTTCTGTGGGGAGAACTTCCACCAGTCATCCCAGGAAAAGTATGACAACACTTGTGGTCAGGGCTCCAATGGGCTGGACGCTGTGATGAACCCTTTACCATTGTTCAAATGTTGCCCATACCCCTCTGACTCCAGTCTCTTTGCCTCAGCATTCCCTAACCTGGCAACCAAGTTTTAGCCAATCAAGTTTAAATAGGCCTCCCATAGTGGGACCAGGGAATGTATGGCCTGAGATGCCTATTAAACTTTACTTCTGCTTAGTTCTGGTGTGTGTGTGTTGTGGGTGGGGGGGAAGTCCTTTGTAAATCCAGATTAGAACTGGTCTGATAAATGCTGAGCTGGGTGTGTGTAAATGTGGCTTGATTAGCATTTGGAGCACAGATTCCCCATCATGCAGTGCTCCCCTGCTTCTCTGATCCCAGAATTCACTGCAGTCTCTGCTTCAGGCTTTCTGTTCTCCATCTCCCATGTAAATGAATGGTCATCTGGTTCCATCTTGGATGCAAATGAGACCTAGGGCAGTTGCTCTTGTCTTATCTGGAGGGTTTTAGGTATGTCTCCCACTGCATCTTAATCAGTTTTGTTTAGGTAGAGGAGGGGAGGGGGGTGGAATTCTTTGTGAGTCAGACAGGCTGCATCCTGTGTCAGGGTTCCCAAGAACACGGAGCTGAGAGGTAACACAGGGAGAAGTAAAAATAGAAAAAAACCTACCTGTTACAGGAGTCCGTGGTAGCGAGGAGGACACAGAGCTGGTGGTGCCCAGAGGGTTCTGTCAGGCCATATGGCACTTGGCACATTCTAGCCCCACAGGAGGGCACCTGGGGCAAGACAAGACCATTGCAAGGGTAATGAGGTGGGTTTTTTTGGCCGGGGTGGGGGAAGATGTGGCCTGACAACATGTGGCCTTCCCCAAATGCCAAAAAACAAGGGCTGAACACCCTGCGCAGGCTCCCCTTCAACCCATGCCTATCATAGATGAGACTTTCTCTTGGATAGCCCTGGATGTTGTAGGGCCACTGCCTCGGAGCAGCGCACCAGTATATATTGGTCTTCATTGATTATGCCACTTGGTATTGAGAGGCAGTCCCGCTGTGGGCTGTAACCACCCCATGCATAGCTGAAGAACTGATAAAGTGGATATCCAGGATGGGGATACCTAAGGAAATATTGACCAACCAGGGGCAGAATTTCATGTCCAGGGTACTGAGGGTAGAGTGTCGCACACTTCAGATAAAAAAAACTCCGAACCTTGCTGTACCATCTTCAAACCAATGGCCTGGTGGTGTGCCTTAATGGAACAATAAAATGAATATTGAGGCGCTGCATACAAGGAGATCCATGGAAGTGGGACCCGCTTCTACCACTGGTGTTATTTACCCTCAGGGATACCCCTCAAGACACAAACAAATACTCCCCATTTGAGTTAGTGTTAGGACATCGCCCGAGTTTTGGAGTTTCTTTTGAGTTTTGTTACACCGGGACTTCCCGCGGTGCAGGGCTTCTCTAGGGTGAGCGGTCAGCTCATGCTTTTCTTTCACAGTAGGATTTAATTTCGGTCTGGGTCTAGAGCAGGGTAGCTTGGCACCCTTTACCAGGCCCAGGGAATTAGCATCATCCCTCAAAGATAGGGAACCATGTGAGAACTCGGCGACTGCCAACAACATCCACCATGGGGCGCGTGGGATGTTGAGAGGGATAGAGCCAAAGACCGAGTGTCATGCGGCCCTCTGGATTGAGTTAGAGTCCAGGGCTGGCCTGTAAAGTGGGATGAGGGAACAGGGGAAGACATCCAAAGGGGCCAGTCAAAAATATCCTGAGGCCCATCTCATTGGGTGGTGCATGGCCAGGGTGTAGGGGAGGTTGGAACCCCACAGGCATCTGCCAAGACTCGTGACAACTCTGGAAGCATCCTCTGAGGGGACCCCCTCCACTGAAGGTCCATCCAAAGCCATGGCAGTTGAGTTTGGGGGTCACCCTGAGAGTCATTGAGGAATCCTCCAGGGTCTACACAAGAGTCCCGGGCTAGTTAGCCCAGCAGCCCGGGTGAAGGCAGCACAGGAGTGAGTTATCGAACGGAAATGGGCACAGTAGTGTAATCCTCCTTGGTGCCAGCTCGTTGCTTCCATTGTTTGTATGCCTCCTTTTTTCCCCCCTCAGGCATCCCTGGATGCCTTTGCCAAGCCATGGGGGCTTGTTAGCACTTCTGCCCCTCTTGGTACATCCCCTGGTCTGGTTTAACTTAAACAAGCAAGGGGTCTGGAACAGATATTGCATAAGCTAATTAGAGCCAAATTAGTTAAGTCTGTTACTACATTCAACCAGGTTTATTGCAAACTGGTTTTTGCCATTTTGAAACTGGTTTATGTGCACTGAACATCTGTTCTGTTACAGGTTTAAACCAGTTTCTGATCACTTAAACCATTTTATGTGTAATGTCTCTCCCTAGCCAAGCAATCAATTTACTCTCAATGCTTTGCTATGTATAATCTGTTTCACTTTGTTGCTGGTAAGCCTCTTTTCTTCCATGCAAGATTTCAAGAAGAGTCAGTTCCACTGTGGCATCTTGATGATTACAGTAGTTTCTGGAATTCTGTCTCCCTGCTTGAGGATCATTTTGTGTTTGGGACAGATTTTTAGGGCACTGCCATGACAGTTTTAACCAATCAATTATGTGAAGCAGCACTGACAGAATTAAAGAACAGCCTATAAGCTTCCCTGCAGTTTTCTGTCTTTAAGCAGCTGTGCTTTGTTACATTTTAAATTTATCTTTCTTGGTTAATGGGGCTGAACATCTAAAACAATCTAGAATGACAATCTATAATGGCTCTTTCCATTAAACTTAGCTATACCCTGACATTCTAAAGTTTGATTTATTAAATCAACAACATCAAATTTGCTGTTAAAGAATTCCCCCCAGGACTTCTGCAGAATTAGTCCATTTTTTTCTCCTTTCGGTTAAAAAGATAGATGATCACACCTTGTACTTGATACTCAACCATAAGTCATATTGCCTTCAAATTCATTAGAGACTGACACTAAGCAACTGTTGTTTTCCACTGTGTCTTCTCTCATTCAGTATCCACTAACACAATTGGAATAACAAGCTAACTGTAGCTGTGTAGACAAGCCCTTTCACAATGTAACACCTTCCAATACACCAGTACAGGTTTCCTTCACTTTATGTGGTACATAAGTTCCCAGAAAACTGCAAAAATCAAATTCGCATAAAGGGAGCCCAGTTTATAAAGTAACAAATATGTTCCCATGGTGGTGAGGGAAGGAGTAAGGCTGGGACTAGGGAAGGTGTGAGGGGAGGGGTGTAGTGCAGCCCATCAGCCACTCCCGGGGCTGCAACAGAGAGCAAAGCAGAAGGGACTGTCATTGGGTGTCAGGCACGGGATGGGGGACATGGCTCTTGCTGCTATGCACACCCTGGGAGGGCTGCATGCTGGGGGGCTGTGCCATGCCCCTGGATCTGCACATAAGACAAAACCAAGTTGCCACTGCAGGCTGGGGCTGGCAGCAGGACCAGGCTTTCCCCAGTGCTTGGGGTGGGCCACAGAGATGGGAGGGGGACTGCTGCCACTCCAAAATTTGCCATGGTCTGTGCCTCCCCACAGGCCTCCTCCTGCAGCTGCCCCTGGAGCAGCAAACACCACCTGCCTATGGGGGCAAGTGGAGCCCTGGGGGGTTTAGAGAACAGTGCAGCCCAGCAGCTCCAGGCAGCTGGTGTCAGCCGCTCCCAGGGCTCCTGCAGCAGGGGCTGGGGTGAGTGGGCCTCAGACCCATGGTCCTTGCCCCCTCCTCCCACAGACTTACCTGCTTGGGGGAGAAGGGAACACACCTATGCTGCTCAGAAAAGAATGAATTTACCTTGCATAAAACAAATTTTGGATGTAAAAAGGTCATTGCATAAGAATAAATTTACATATATAGAACCTACATAAATAGAGGGAAATCTGTATATGATGTATTTTGCAATATATGATGTACTTTTTATTCCTAAACTTCTTGAAACTTTTGTTTTAAGTTAATGATACATTTGCTTAAACTTTTTGTCTTCTTTGACTGTTCTATTTCTTTTAATTAATATGTCTATTGGCTTCTGCAAATTGAAGTTGAATATCCTTCAGTATTGGTATACTCGTTTGTCTCACTCTTCAGTGAGAGCCTAACTTTAAAGATGATCATACAGGACAAACTAAACAGGTAAAATACTGTTAGCTTTTGTATAAGGAAAAGTTCTTTGCTTGTATGCATACCATCAGGAGTTAAAAACTATATTAATAGCTTTAGGATTTCATAGATTGAAAATGTGTGGAACAGTGGTTTATTTTTCAACACAAACAGGGCTGTTCCTGCACACAATCCTCCACATGTACATATAAGACAACCTGAATTATGCAAATGATCAAGGAATTCAAGATCCTAATTGGGACACATGCAAAAATCATAACAGTTTTTGCCAGTTTTGAACTTTAAGTTGAAGAAAGGCAGTAGAGCAGGTAATTCCTTAGCAAATAGCAGGAGCAAACAAAACCACTAAATATATGGATTTGAAAGGTACTTTCAGAGGTAGTAAAACTAAGGTTATAGTAAAATTTCTGTGATAAAAATTAAAGGAATGATTAATTATAGCAGTATATACTACTGTTTGACAAACTTTAAGTCTTAACATATCCTCAGGGTGGCATGATAACAATGTCTATAAGCAAGTACATTCAGGAAGGTTGAGGTCATAATAAAGCAGTGGCAGACTCTGCATAGGAGTTAAAAGTTCTCTCCCCCAGGCTCTTGCTTTACCTGATGCTCCCTCCAAAAATATAGGAGATTTTCTGTGCTGCTAGCTGAAATGGTATTTTTGATGTGGATGCACAGAACTGGTCATTTAGCAAGAGTATAAATTATAGTCAAGCAGCTACTGAAAGCGCAGTACCAAAACCCTAGATGACAGGGTATAATATTTTACTTATTATATTAAAATCTCTGCTGCTGTGTGCGGATGAAAACAGGAAACAAACAAGTTATGGGCTTAAATTTTTAAAGATTTGCCTTTCAGTTTCTACCACTGTTAAGCTATTCTTATTGTGCATTTGCAGTTTACAATATATAAACGAGTCATGATTAACTGCTATTTTGGGAATAAGACAATATTAAAAGAAGACAGAAAGCATGAAAACTACTACATTTCCAATAACATATTCAGCAAAGTTTCAGGAGCTATCTACTAAACTATCTTATTCTTTTTTCTAAACTTATAATGAGATTTGGAGGACATATTCCAAATAGATTATAAAATGTTTTGTTCATTTAACAGGATAACTTGAAAAAAAAAGAAGCTTTTATTATCATTCTTCAAGTTACAGTAAATTTGCTGAATGTCAACACAGCACACAGGGCACTGACAGATGTGCATATCCCCACTGTCACTCATGGTGCTTTGCAGAAAGCACCATGAGTTACAGCATTTTTCACAATGCAACAGACATTGGCTAGTGGGTCTGGAGGAGGGGGTTGGGAGATGGAGCTCCAGTTTGGAGTGGCTACATGCCTGCAGCTGCTCTCTCCTAGCCCCACCCCTCCCCCTTCCCAACTCCAATACTGTCTTCAGAATGGGAGTATGGGAAGGGAGAGGAAGGAGCTTGGTCCAAGTCTGCACTGGAGGGTGGGGTGGATGGATTGGAGTGCCCCCTGATGTGCACAAACTGGGCAAACGCCAGATGGAACTCCCTCCCCTCCCTTCTTCTTCTCCCATTCTGAAGACAGCACTGGAGTCAGAATGTGTTAACAGATATTAATGAAGGTGTTCTGCTTTGCAGCACCTTCATCTAAACCCTCATGTAATGAGGGCTCAGGTTGTTGCACAATTGGGCATTTTAAAGCTCTCTGCAGCTGTGCACTTCTGTTGCTGCATGGCTGTTGAGTACTTTAGGGCCCTGATCATGCAACAAACTGTCACTTCTGTCAGTGTCCACAGAGTCAGGTTTTTATCTAGGTTTTAGCTTCTACCATTCACATCAAGAAACCTCTGTCCAGGTTTGGGGGTGCTTTAATTTTTGTTTGGTTTACTCAACCAGATATATGGGTTCAAACCTAGGGTCTGCTCTACTTCTACCACCTCCTCTCAACTTTGTGCTAAGAGCTTAAACTAACTCATGTAAGTACCACTCGTCTTGGAATACACTTCTCATAATTCCCCCTAAAACAGACAAATTCTCCTGCAGCTGAATGGGAAGAAGTCTTAGACTGTCTGAAAAGAGAAACATGGGATATGCCCCCTGAGATTCATAAGTACAGTGAAACAATGGAATCAGTGATGCAGGTAGGGTTCTTGAACAGGGATTGGAAAGTCTGGATATTTAAGTCATTATAGTGCACTACTCAAGAAGAAAACAATATATGTATTTGTTCAGGTGAGAGCAAATTTAAAGTTTTAAGCATGACAAACCAGGAAATTTGATTTAAATAATTAATTATAATCTAGTTTTTCACTTGTCTATTTTAATTATTTTCCTAAAGAAAACACTGATTCTCAGTGCTTGATAACCATTAAGATGTATGCATCCACAAATAGCCTTTAAAATAAATATCATTTTGCTAACCAAGAGAACACAGATTCAAGCAGGTGTAAAACACAAGTTTTCTTCAGATTAAATTTTAAGTTGGCTTGGAAAATGGTAAATAAAAGATCACTTATTTGTTAATTTTTATTGCAATTTGTATCAAACCACTTTTGGATGGAAATTACAATTCAATTAAAATGCAGAAACTGTTTTCAATTTTAGTTAGGTAATTAGAAGTACTTAAAAAGCATACATGGAAAAATATAAACTTGTTGAAGCAAGTGTTTCTCTTGAAAAGGCCCAATTAACATAATATTCAAAAGGCTTTCTACTAAACCAAATAGAAGAAATTTTTATCAGCTTTATCAGGCTTTTATTAAATGGGCTTGTGGGCCTTCAGGTTTATTCCCCTTTGTCTGCTGGCAACCCTATATCTAAAAAAGCCCTGAAGAGTTGTCTGCCTACCCTCTCTCCTTTGCATGTACACAGATATGCTCCCATACACAGCTGCAAAATAGCTTATGACAGGGATGCTCACACTCCAACTCATGGGCCAATTGTGGCCCATGGAACCATGGGTATCCAACTACCAGGGCTCCCCATGGATCAGGACATTTAGTGGCAGAGGAGTGGTGGCAATAAATATGGCCACCCTCTTCCTCTGCCAAATTTCCAAATCCCAAGCCTCACACAGTATGTAGGGGCAAGGTCACACCCCTTCCCCACATTCCTGTAGCTGGGTGAAGCCAGGCCATTCCTCTCCCCTGGGGCTGGACAGGGATGGTCCATAACTCCTTGTCCCCATGGGGCCAGAGTGTGGCTGGCTTAATTCCTGTTCCCCCATCTGGGACCAGCTCAAGCTTTTTCCCCCCCACTCCCATGGGGCTAGACCACATCACCTCTCACCCATTGGGCTAGGTTAGGATTTTCTGAGTATTTTTATCAGCAGTTTACAGATGTAGAGGGATGCTTGGGGCATGAAGGCAGTGGTAATTTCTGGTTGCTGCAACAATCACAATTTGAGATCTCTTTTTCACATGTTCTTTCCCCCCAAATCAATGTCCAGGCAGTTACCCCATTCACCCTGCCTAGTTATCCCATGGCTTCCAGATTTCTCTAGTAAATCTTAGAAAAGAAATGGAGAGGTAGTATGAATGAAATGCGTACAAAGAAATAACCTGGGGGACATTAGAGTCAGGATTCTTCATATAGATTACCCACTTGCTTGCCCCTTGAAAGGACTATAGAAGTTTCTCTAGCACCATCCTCACTCCCTTAAAATACAAAGCCCTCCACAGACACGGAGGTCCCTACTGGTGGCCACAGAAAGCTAGGTATGTTACATTTCCCATGAACAAGCTTTAGCAGATTATTGTATTCATCTTTCACCACATCACCATGCTGGGGGTGGAAAAAATCTTTTAAGGTCCTTCTATCATGGTGGGATGGCAAACCTTTGGTAGAATGGCTTCAATGGAATTAGTTAACAAAATCTTTTAATACAAGATTATTTTGTTGCCTGATTAAAAGTCTTTAAAAATTTGCAGAAAATTTTTTTTTTTTTTTGCACAGTAGTTTGTTCAAAGCTGCCACACAACTTATTTTGTTTTTTAAATATGCTAAGCCTTGACAGGCTCTAGTTTAGCTCTACAGCTTAGAAACATTACAAACTCTGGATCAAAAACTTGCTTCTTTATTGGGAAATTTCTATTACAAGTCATTTCTGATGATCTAATTGCTATAACACAGGCAAACCTCATTTTCATTAAGCTTGTGATAGAGAACTTAAGGTTTAAAAATATTTGGAAATTTATTTTAAAAACTGTGAAAGATATGACATGTAAGAGAAAACAAAATACAAGAATTTTTACAGATGAAATACTTCTAGTGGTAACAGAGCATGTGATTTTGCACTCCTACAGTAATGAAGGGCATGATTGAATAGCAAAGCAGACAAGGACATCCAGGCCTGTCTGTGCCATAAAGATAATACATCAATTTTGCTTTTGTTCATAATTATTTTTTTTTTCATTCATTAGAAGTAGCTAAAGTGTACAAGGGATCCTTGAACTGTCAGCAGAGAGAATGTGGAATGATTTGCATTTGTTCAAGATTAGTTTGTAAAAGTCTCAAACCAAATTTCAACTATAGATTCATGTTAGCTTGCCTAATGGTGCAACATTTTATTCAGTGAGAAGCTATTATCATATCTTTATGGTTAATCAAAACTTAACTTTATGTTTGTCCATAACACAATTATTTTCCTTAGTCCTTTTCATCTGAAGATCTCAAAATGCTTTGTAAACAGTTAGCTTACAAAGTGTAAGGTATACTACAATGTGTCATGGGTCCAGGTTGTAACCCTACTGGTCTCGAGGCAAAAGGAATTAGAACTCAAGGTAGAGGTGATTATCTTTTATTAGACCAACTATATTTTTGCAATAAAAATAAATGGCAAGCTTTTGGGCACAAACACCCTTCTTAGGCATAGGAGAAAAGATTGTAAAAGTTTTCCTGGGTAGAAATGAAAGTTCATATTTCATAGAAGAGTTGAAGGTGTAGTAAAATGTCCTGTTTGGAACATTTCATTTTATATGCAGATTAGGCTCAGAGAAAAGTTAGAATAGTCTGTTTACCTCAAAGTTGTTTGGTGGTAAGCAGGATGTAGTAAGCTGAGACACTTTGCCAGATAAGAAATGCCTGCCCAGAACAGCATCCCATCTATTTACTCCTCTATGAAATACAAAACACCATAACCAGAAGGAAATATGACTACATCCTGCTTACCAAACAACTTCCAAGTTTTCTCTGAGCCTAATCTGCTTATAAGATGAATTAAAGAATTTTTTTTTGGAAAAATCTAGCTGGTCTGATAAAAGTTATCACCTCTACCATGAGTTCTGAGTCCAGGTATATTACAATGCAGCCCTTTTACAGATGGGTAAATGCAGATGATTCAGAGACACGTCCAAAATTCAGGTCACCCAAAAGGTATGTGGCAGATTTGGGAATATAATATATCTATATTGGACATTTGGATATACCAAAAATCCTCCCAATCTCTTTTTCTTTAATTAAAAATCTTTCCTTTCCCAATATCCTGTCACAATTACTAAAAATAAAACCTGACCACATGATGTGCAAGTCCCCAAGGAAAAGGTACTAAAGGCTCATACCAATTTTAGCATTCAGCAAGAAAGAATAATAGAAAGTAGTTAAAGCATATAAACCAGTGGTTCCCAACCTTTTTTTTCCTGAAGACCAGCATGAGATCAGGACAGGGCTCATGGAGCTGGCTGCCTCCCTCCTGGGGCTGTCTCACCCTCCAGCTTTAACCCCTCATGTGACTGCCAGTGGTGGAAGTCTCTTGCCCAGGCAGACACCCACAGCCTGGTACCGGACCCCCATCTGAGTGGTTGGGAACATCTGAAAGAGGCTATTTGAGCAACTTAAAAAAAGACACCAAGTATTGTGGGTCTTTGAAAATGGAGTTGAAAGAGTAGCCCACTAATAACATATGGCAAAGGTATTGCTTTGATTATACTCAAGTGTCTCAACCATGTTGACGAAGAGCAAAGTTAGGGGGAAGATGAATTCCTATCCTTGTCCTTCCTGCTATGGATGGTTGCCAACAGGGCTGATAGTGTTTACTTTTTTTGTAGTATACTGTCCCACGGAAAAATGGGTTGAGAAAAACTAGTATCACACAGGCCAAAAACAGTGTTGAAGAACCTTTTCCAAATATTCAGTGATTTAAATATAGCTTGGGTCATTAACACCTGGTATTTCCATCTAATAACTCTCTGGTGCACGAGGATATGTGAAATGGCAACTTTGTCTAATTTTTTTGCTGGAAGTCAAAATTCTTAAATATTGTTTGTAACATCTAAAGCTTCTAAAGTGTCAGAAATATATTAGAGTTATGTTGTAGCCATAATGATCCATGTAATATGCAAGAGCCTAAGATTTCTGTGGGTGATATCTCTTATTGGACCAACTACTTGGTTGGGATAATTTTAGACAAGCCAAAAGCAGACTGTCTAGAAACTCATCAAAAACTAATCCTAGCCATGTATTCAGCAGTTACAAACGCTTGATAAATGAGTGCTTTGTAAGGAGACATGTATAAAATGAGTTTTCATTCTACAAACCCCTTCAAATACAATTATATATTAAGTGGAAGATAAAACCAATTGGATAGGAATTTTGTTTTAGTCATTGCCAAAGCAAGGGAGGCTGGTGTTAATTTTATAATGAATGCTGCCTAACAATATTGTGTGAACATTGAAACTTCAATCCAGTGGTCCATCTAATCAACATCTCTTAGCACACCTCTGGAAAGGAAGATGCAACATAGTCTTTTCCCTTTTTTACCAAGCTTGCACCCAGAGCCCAACAAACAAACACTCAGCAAGCCAAACACAGACAGCCTTGGGTTGCTTACCTTCCAGGAGCAGGATCTGGTGCCTGACTCCTTCTTCCTGTTCCTCCTCCTGCTCCCAGTGAACTGCTTGCAGACTATGATCCTTGTTGCTCATATTCATTTTCAACCAGTTCACTATGAACTGAATCAATATTATGTTTGGACACCAAACATTTTGGGACATCAGTCCCCCCCACATCCCACACTGCATCATTCCTCTCCCCTCCCCTTCCCCTCCTGTAACAAGCCACACTTATACAGAGCTAGAGTTCTACTTCCCCTTTTCCCCCCTTTTGTTGATACCTCTTCCTGATGAGGTCCCATGCACTTCTTTACTCCATACTCAACCATGGCTTCTCAACATGATCCCCCAACCCTTGAGAACCCAAAAATGCAGGTCTAAGAACTTCCTCACCTCCTGGGCACCCAAAAACAGGCAAGTACACTGCAGGGTTCTTTCAGGTGCAGGCTATTGAAGCAGGTCAGTGAGAACAGCCCTAACCAGAGGTCATCCACATCCTGGGATCCTCAAAGCATAGATGCCAGCACTTCCCCCACCCACTTGCCCACTGAAAGGCTGGCTGGATTGGGTGCTCATTCCCCAGCATGAGAGTCATGGCACTCCAACACCCAAAAGTTGACTCTTACCTGGAATGTTAAGCCCTGTATGTGTGCATACTTCTGACATGCAACAATTATGAATCAGTTGCCAAACAGTAACATTCTGAAATGTTTGAAAGGTCACATATGTCCACACCTTCACAGATCAGCTTGTAGAATGGTTCCTATATTTGAAAAGTCTAAAGATGTTAAGTGTGTTCTTAATTGCTTGACTATATAAGTATGTGGCAACACAAGCTAAATCAAATACATCATTTAAAGATAATAAATCAGGTTACAAGACGTAAAAGAACGCTTCTTTCTTGATAAATTTCAGGCGAATGAATTAATGAATAGCTGTTACAACGTACATTATCAAAACAGATAAAAATACATCTGTCTTTCCAAAAAAGATTTTGCTTCTGGCTTTTAGTTTGCAAGTCAGAACTGTTTGCTGTATGTGACATGTTAATAAGGAAGAAATGGCTGGTTATTTTTTTCATAGATTTCATAGACATTAGAGCTGGAAGGGATCTCGTGAGAACATCTGGTCCAGCCCCCTGCCCAAAGGCAGAAAGTCAGCTGGGGTCAGAGGACCCCAGCAACATAGTCATCCAAACGCATCTTGAATGTGTTCAGAGTAGGTACTTGCACCACTTCTGGAGTAGTGGGGGAGTCTAGTCCAGACTCTGGAGGCTCAGATGGTAAATAAGTTCTTCCTTACGTCCAGTCTAAAATGGTTTTCCAGCAGATTGTGACCATTGGACATTGTTTTCTGTAGGGGAGCCCTGGTGAAAAGACATTCTCTCAGGTCCTGATGTACACCTCTGATTTACTTATAGGCTGCCACCAAGTCCCCATTGAGTCTATGCTTTTCCAACCTGAAGAGACGGGTCTCTCAGCCTCTCCTCATGTGGTCTGTTCTCTTGACCTCTTATCATGTGTATGGCTCCCCTCTGGACTCTCTTGAGCTTCTCCACATTCTTTTTAAAGTGTAGAGCCCAGAGTTGGATGCAGTAATCCAGCTGCAGTCTCACCAAGGCTGAATAAAGGGGGAGAATGACATGTTAGGTCTTATTTGAAATGCATCAGTAGATGCAAGCCAGAGTTTTATTTGCTTTGCCGGCTGCAGCATTGTGTTGGCAGCTCATATTCATCTTGTTGTCAATCATGACCCCCAAGTCTCTTTCAGACATAGTGCTAGTGAGTGAAGCACTGCCAAGCCTACAGGTATGATGTGAGTTTTTAGATCTTTATTTTATAATGTTGAGAAGCACTCAGAAATGTGGATGGGGAAAAAGCAGTGGATATGATATACCGTGACTTGACTTGAGCAAAGCTTTCAACACTATCCCACAACATTTGAATTAACAAGCTAAGGAAATACCGGTTAGATGGAACCTGTAAAGTTTCATAGTTTCATAGTTAGTAGGGTCGGAAGGGACCTGAGCAGATGATCAAGTCCGACCCCCTGCCATGGCAGGAAAGAGTACTGGGGTCAAATGACCCCAGCAAGCTGATTATCTAGCCTTGTCTTAAAGACCCCCAAGGTAGGAGCCAGCACCACTTCGCTTGGAAGTTGGTTCCAGAACCAACTATGTTAAATTGGTGTATTCATAGAATCATAGAAGTAGGGTCGGAAGGGACCTTGTAGATCTTCAAGTCCTACCCCCTGCCTGGGCGGGAGAAAAGACGACTCAGATGAGTCCAGCCAGGTAGTCATCAAGCCTCTTCTTAAAGATCCCCAGGGTAGGAGCCAGCACCACTTCCCTAGGAAGTTGGTTCCAGCTCCTAGCCACCCTAACTGTGAAGCAGTTCTTGCGGATGTCTAATCTAAATCTACTCTCTAATAATTTGTGTCCATTGTTCCTTGTCATGCCGGGGGCTCTAAGGAAAACAGTGTCTCCCCTAAGCCCTTCTGGTCCCCCCTAGTGAGTTTATAGACTGTCACCAGGTCCCCCCTTAGCCTTCTCTTGTGAAGGCTGAACAGGTTTAGGTCCCGCAGTCTTTCAACATAGGGTCTGCCCTGTAGTCCGCGGAACATGTGGGTGGCCTTCCTCTGGACCTTCTCAATGGTGTCCACATCCCTCCTGAAATGGGGTGCAGAGAACTGAACACAGTACTCCAGCTGTGGCCTGACCAGTGTCGCATAGAGGGGGAGGATCACCTCCCTGGCTCTACTTGAGATGCACAACAAGGTCCGGTTAGCCCTGCCAACTGTGACCTCACATTGTCGGCCCATGTTCATCTTGGAGTCAATAATGACTCCAAGACCCCTTTCTGCCTCCATGCTCTCCAGAAGGGAGTTTCCCATTCTATAAAGTGTGCTGCTGGTTTCTACTGCCTAAGTGCAGCACCCTGCACTTGTCAGTATTGAAATGCATCCTGTTTATGTCAGCCCACTCCTGTAACCTATCCAGGTCTTGTTGCAGTCTTTCCCTCCCTACTAGTGTGCTCACCTCACCCCAAATTTTGGTATCATCAGTGAATTTAAACAAGTTGCATTCACTCCGTCGTCCAAATCGCTGATGAAGAAATTGAACAGTGCAGGCCCAAGGACCAAGCCCTGGGGGACTCCGCTGCCCACTTCCCCCCAGGTCGAATATGACCCGTCCATCACCACCCTCTGAGTACGACCCTTGAGCCAATCTGCAATCCATCTGACTGTGTAGGCATCAATGCCACAGCCGCCTAGTTTTTTTAATGAAGATGGGGTGGGAGACAGTGTCAAAGGCCTTGCTGAAGTCTAGAAAGACTACGTCCACGGCAACACCTACACCTGCATCCATTGCCTTTGTGACCTGATCAGAAAAAGCAATCAGGTTGGTCTGACATGACCTGCCCCTAATGAAACTGTGCTGGTTGCCCTTGAGCATCATCCCTGAAGCCAGCCCATCACAGATGTGCTCCTTGAGGATCTTCTCAAAGAGTTTCCCAAGGATAGAGGTAAGACTGACGGGTCTATAGTTGCCCGGGTCTTCTCTCTTCCCTTTTTTGAAGATGGGGACCACATTGGCTATCTTCCAGTCATCTGGCACCTGGCCTGAGCACCATGAGCATTCATAAAGCCGTGCCAAGGGCCCTGCAATAACCCCAGCTAGCTCCCTCAACACCCTGGGGTGGAGAGCATCTGGACCTGCTGACTTGAACACGTCCAGCCCCTCCAGAAGCTCTCTAACCTGGTCCTCCCCAACCTGAGGTCTGGAGATGTTCCCCTCAAGTCCATCTGGCATCACGGCGGGGAAGTCCCGGTCCCTGCACAAGAAAATGGAGGTGAAGAATTGATTAAAGAGTTCTTCTTTCTTCTCTGGCACAACCACCAGATTGCCCAGCGTACTTTGCAAGGGCCCCACATTACCCGGTGCCTTCTTCATCCTCCCTATGTATTTGAAAAAGGACTTTTTATTATCCTTGATCTTGGATGCTAGTCCTAGCTCTATGTCTGCCTTAGCTTTCCTGACAGCCCCCCTGCAGGTCCAATATTGAAATTATATTAAATTATATTGAAATTATGTCCCAGATTCCCTCCAGATTCAAGTTAACTCACAGCCCCCAGGCATCCCAGGATTCTTTGCACCTCCCCTACAAACCCCATCTCATAGGGTGGGTAGGCTAGCCTTGGCTCAAGTGATACATAACTGGCTTGATCATTAGACTCAAGGAGTAGTCATTAATGGCCCAATGTCTAATTGGGAAGAGATATCAAATGGAGTTCCCCAGGGGTCTGTTCTGGTTTTGTTATTAGAATCTCCATGAATGATTTGGACAATGGAATTGAGTGCATACTTACCAAATTTGCAGATGAAACCACGTTGGGTGGAGTTGTAGACACTCTAGAGGGTAGGGTTAAGAACCAGAATGACATATAGGAACTGTAGAAGTGGTCTGCAATCAATCAGATGAGATTCAGCAAGGACGAGTGTAAAGTCCTGCACTTGGGACAGAATAATTGCATGTACAAATACCAAATGGAGAATGATTGGCTAGGCTTTGGTACTGCAAAAAAGGATTTGGAAATTATACTGGACCGGCTATGGTTGAGGCAATAACATGCTCTTGTTGCAAAAAACCCAAAAGCATACTGGATTGTATTACACAGAAATGTCACTTGCAAATTAAAAGGAGTGACTCTCGAGCAAATCCCAGGATGTCATTCTCCCCTTGTACTCGGCCTTGGTGAGGCCGCAGCTGGAGTACTGCGTCCAGTTTTGGGCTCCACAATTCAAAAAGGATGTGGAGAAGCTTGAGAGAGTCCAGAGAAGAGCCACGCGCATGATCAGAGGTCAGGAAAACAGATCTTACGATGACAGGCTGAGAGCCATGGGACTCTTTAGCCTGGAAAAGCGCAGGCTCAGGGGTGATCTGATGGCCACCTATAAGTTTATCAAGGGTGACCACCAGGATCTGGGGGAACGTTTGTTCACCAGAGCGCCCCAAGGGATGACGAGGTCGAACGGTCACAAACTCCTGCAAGACCATTTCAGGCTGGACATAAGGAAGAATTTCTTTATTGTCCGAGCCCCCAAGGTCTGGAACAGTCTGCCAGCGGAGGTGGTTCAAGCACCTCCTTTGAATGCCTTCAAGAGAAACCGATGTCTTTCCTGCCTTCAAGAGTAAATTGGATGCTTATCTTGCTGGGATCCTATGACCCCAGCTGACTTCCTGCCCTTTGGGCAGGGGGCTGCACTCGATGATCTCCCGAGGTCCCTTCCAGCCCTAATGTCTATGAAATCTTGCTTTGCTGGGCACTGGTAAAGCTTCGGGCACCACACTTCAAGATAATTGTGAACAGATTCAAGTGAGTCAAGCACAGAGAAACAAAAATGATTAGAAGCCTGGGAAACACAATTTAAGAGGAAATGCTGAAAGAACTAGGGCAATTTAGTCTAGATAAGTGAAGAATGAGGGAGGATTTGATAATAGTCTTCAAATATCTGAAGGATATATAAAGAAGATGGAACTAGCCTGTTCTCTGTGGCTATAGTGGAATGGAAAAGGAGCAATAGCCTCAAACTTCAGCACAGGAAATCTAGCTTGGAAATTAGGAGGAAGTTCTTCACTATGAGGGTACTCAAGCATTGGAACAGGTTTCCTTGACATGCTGTGGGATCTCCATCCTTGAACATTTTCAGGAGTAGGTTAGAGAGGCACTTGGCTGGGATGGTCTAGGAATGCAGGAATGTTTCTGCCTTGAGCAGGGGCTGGACTGGATGACCTCATAAGACCCCTTCCAGCCCTACTTTCCTATGATCCTATTAGGGTTCAGAACTCTGCAATATTTAGCAGCTTTGGAATCCTTAAGTAACCTAAATCCTAATATGTATTACAAGACAGTACAGTTTGGGTTTCTTAAAACTTGTTATAAAATACTTGCACACTGCTTTTGTTAACTTTTCTATGAGAAATTCCTAGGAACCAGCAAGGTGTTAAAATCTAGTCCCTTAATCTGGCAGTCAACCATCCACTGAATTTACATGAATCCAAGACAGTTTGCATTTAAGATGACCACTCAATTATTAGATTCCACCTGTGGAAAATGTTTAATTTGTTCTTATGTATTATAAGCATATCTACTGACATGAACTAGCAAGTTATAAATTGAATAAACATTACCTTAATCTATAGAAAGTTTCGGCAAGAAAACCCTGGCAAATCCTACTCCTTTCTTAGTTCCTACAACTTGAGACCGGTCACTTTCACCTGCATCCTCCCTCTCACTCTCTTTACTGTTCTCATCTCCCTCACCCCTTTCAATATCTTCACTTTTCTACCACTACTTCCTCTTTTTCCTATGTGATCTGTAATGACAATTCTGAGGGGCTCCTCCACCATTCCACAGAACTGTGGTTTCTATATTTTTAAATTTTGGCCAGTGGTGATCAGGCACCATGATCTTCTGTTTTCCCTGCTGCCACCCACCCCCTGCCATGTGCCTCATGACCACTTGCCTTGCTGCTATGTTCCTTGCCACCATGTGTTGCACTGCCAGGTACCTTACCGTGATGAGCCAATGCCATGCTGGATACCTCCTCACTAGGTCTCTCACCTTCACATGCTGTGCTGTCAGATCCCTCAATGCTATATGCCTGACATGCTGGGTGTCTCCTTGCCAGTTCCCTCACTGCTGCATACCTCATTGTCAGATGTCTTGCTACGTGCCAGCTTTCTTAGTGCTGAATTCTGCTGCTGTGCTTGGTTGCCTGCTAATTAGGTCCCTTACTGTCACATACTGCACTGCTAGGTCCCTTGCTGCTGCATGTGGTGCTTCCAGGTGTCTCCACATTACCCTCTTCCTTGAAAACTGGTTCCCTGCCACTTGCCTGCAAGGTCCTGCTGCCTCTTCTGGAGTGGATCTAGGAGGATGTGATGGTGCAGACCCTTCCCCCTCCCTTCACCCACTGTCCCCAGCTGATCTGGGTGCAGGAGGAGCTTTGGGTGGGGGAGGGGAAAGATGCAACAGGGAACCAGGGGCCTCCTGTCACCTTCGGAGAGGGTAGTAGGCCAAGCCAGCTGTGTGCAGCTGCAGGGACAGGAGTGCAGGCTGGTCCTTAATTAGAAGGGAGAAACCCCTGTGTGGCTCAGAAAAGCCACTGTTCAGAAAAGGGGGAGTGGAAGGGCTTCCAGGCATACAAACCCAGGGTTTGAGCCAGAATGGTCAGTCAAGCCCCTCAGGCTGCAGTGAGAGGAGCTCCCACAGGGAAGCTGACTGCTTGAAGCAGCGCTCAGGGATAGTCAAGCTACTCATAAACATGAGCACAGACCCAGCCTTGGGAGTTATAGTTCAAGAGAGGATGTTCACAGACAGAAGGGTAAACTTTGAAAACAGTCTGTGTATATCTCCGTTGTGCTGGTATATGTTTATGTTTGTTGAATAACCAGGGGACTGGGAGTAGCCAGAGAGGTGGAGGGGGTATATCTGGCGGGCACCCTCCACTGTGAGGCTAAGGCCCAAAGAGCCAGGGCCCAAGTCAGGGGATCTGGGTTAATGGGCTTCAACTAGAGGAAAAAGGGTCTGAAGCTGAACCAGCTGAAGCCTGGACAAGGGCTAGGATTGGAGGGGCCCAGCATTAGTTCAAGTAGACAAAAAGAGAGACTTCAAGGTGATGGGATCTGAACTCCAAGCCAAGCAGGCCAAGGGAGCACATAGAGAGCAAAAAGGTAATATAAAAAGCACCTACAGCTCACCAACTTCTAAGGGCAACCTCCCCTCTGAATCAACAACACTGAAGGCATGGCAGGAAAGACATCGGTTTCTCTTGAAGGCATTCAAAGGAGGTGCTTGAACCACCTCCGGCGGCAGGCAATTCCAGACCTTGGGGGATCAGACAGTAAAGAAGTTTTTCTTTATGTCCAGTCTGAAACAGTCTTGCAGGAGTTTAGAACTGTTCAACCTCGTCATCCCTTGGACCATTCTAGTGAACAAACAAACATTCCCCCAGATGCTGGTGGTCGCCCCTGATAAGCTTATAGGTGGCTATCAGATCACCCCTGAGCCTGAGCTTTTCCAGGCTGAAGAGTTTCATAGCTCTTAGCCTCTCATAATAAGGTCTGTTTTCTTGACCTCTGATCATGTGTGTGGCTCTCCTCTGGACTCTCTCAAGCTTCTCCACATCCTTTTTGAATCGTGGAGCCCAAAACTGGATGCAGTACTCCAGCTGTAGCCTCACCAAGGCCAAGTACATGGGAGAATGACATCCTGAGATTTGCTTGAGAAGCATCTATGGATGCAAGCCAGCATGTTGGCCACTTTTCTAGCCGCAGCATCACATTGATGGCTCATGTTCATCTTGTGGTCAATCATGACCACCAAGTCCCTCTCGTCCATAGTACTAGTCAGTATAGCACTACCGAGCCTATAGACATGCTGCAGGTTTTTCCTCCCAAGGTGGAGAACCTTGCATTTTTCGGTGTTAAACACCATCAGGTTTTCATCTGCCCATTTCCTGAGTCTGTCAAGGTCAGCCTGGATTACTCCCCAGTCCTCGGGTGTGGATTCTTTACCCCAAAGTTTAGTATCATTGGCAAACTTAGCCAGTCCACTTCTGACACCAATGTCCACATCATTAATGAAGATGTTGAACAACTAGGTCCAAGGACAGAGCTTGGAGGGACCCCACTGGTCACAGGGCACCACGACGATTGACTTCCATCAACCACCACCCTCTGGGTCTGACCATGGAGCCAATTCCCCAGCCAGCGGATCATGGTGGACCCAAGGCCGCAGTTGGCTAGTTCTGCCAAAAGCTGATCATGGGATACCAGATCAAAGACTTTCAGATGAAGGACTTACTCATACAGTACTATGTAAAATAATTCTTCCCAAGTTCTCCTGAAAATGCTTTGCCCAAGACATCTTAAAGTCATCTTTGGTGTTTTTATTCCCACATCACAGTAGTGACTCTGATCAAATTATCTACTCGCATCTTTTTTTTCCTGTTATGTCTACTTGATGAGCCTCATTTTATAGTTGTATTGTGATGACCATTTGAGTAGAAGCTTTAGTCAACTATCTTGTCTCCTTCTCTATTTCTTCAAACCTCTCCTTATTTTATGAAACGTTGTCATTGTTTGCTATTATTCAGACAAAGCCGAGTCACCAGATAACATTTAGGTAAAAGCTAAATATTTTAAAAAGGTGAGAAATGAGAGTTGCTATAGATGTTTCTTGAAGAGGCATGACAGGAGTGCCTCTTCCAGAGTCCGTCTATCAGTGACCCCACCCTCCTGTTATGGGCCAACCGCCTGCCTTCTTACCTGCCATGCATTGATCTTAATTAATTAATGGATGTTAATTAGCGGGAAGCTGCCCATTTATTGTCCTGGTACCAGGGGGTGCTATCTGCGGCTCCTTTTCCTCCCCTACGCCACAGCCCAAGCCTCGCAGATGATACCGATGTGGTTTTATCTGGGCCTTGTTGTAATTTGGCCCTCCCCTTGTCCTCCCTGGGCTTTCCACAGCCCTATCTCGCTCTGCACCTTCCTGGCACTCAGGCTTTCCATAGCCCTGTCTTGCACTGCATCTCACTGGCACTCACCCCCCCCCCCCGGGGCTGGGGTTCCCACACTGCTGCAGGTCCCCCATGAGGCCTCCTCCATCTCCTAATAGCCTCACCTGAGCCATCAGTAAAACAGCAAACACAAAACACAAGCCCCTGGGCTATAAAAAACATCCAAGCCACTTGGCTTAAACATCATTCAATCCCTACCAGGGAATACTCCATCCCATAACAGTATCAGGAGCTGCTCATACAGTCAGGCCTCTCCCCTTTGCTTGCTCCAGCAGAGCTCCCTTCGCCCTTGGCTGCCAGGAGGGCACTGCCCTCCTGGCCTCAGGCCTGGGATTTATGTGGGAGCCAGGCCCTGCCCCTTCCAGTCAGCTGACTGGAAAGGTGCGGGTGCGGCCAATTCCCTCCTTAACCAGTTGTCTTGGCAACTGGCACCTGGGCTCCTGCCTCTGCCTTGAGAGTAGCAGGCACCTTAGTGTCCTGCTACAGAAGGTTTAAGTCTTCTGAAGGAATTGTGTCAGTTTTGGTGAATGTTACTTCAGTTGGAAGCTCACCTTTTTTGCACCAGGTCTCCTGTTTATAAGTGATAAAATTGTATTGGCCATGTTCAAGTAGATGCCAGAGATTTTCATATGCAAGTGCACAATTTGCTTATATCTAAACTATGATGTGTATACAAATATCTTATGTGAGTATCAGATGATGTATGCCAAGAGCTGCTTTAGTGCTATGAATAGGACATGTTGGGGAGGAGTGCATGCGTCTGATTATAAAGTGACCTTTTCCAATGGCATAATACACTTTCTGCATTGTACACTGCCTTTCATGCAGTGTACAATGCTGCCAAAGCTGCCTTTGGCAAGCTGCTTTGACATCACAATCAGTGCCTTAAATGGTAGCTTCTCATTTACTTTTTTAGTATAGCCAGCTGCTGATTATTTAGGTTTTGATGGAAGAATAAATATTTTCTTCAACTGACTTAACTTTTTCATTTGATGAGATACAAATGGAAAGTATGTTTCAGGTTTTTCTTTTTGTACTGTAAAATTAGTATGACGTATCTGTTTTTTCCAAGTGTAAGCTATTATTCTCAAAAGAGGTGGATGTGGCTGCATAGATAGTAGTTTGTGTAATAATTTTATCTTTCATTGTTCTTTTACAGGACTGAAATGTCTGTGCTACTTATGGAAAGTGATCTAGGCATCAAGGCTTTTAATATTTGCCAGAAAATGCTGTTTGAGACCCTGAAAAAACAAACCCTTTTGTTACTCCCACAGATTTTTAAAAATTATTTTAATTTGTACAGGGCTCTAAAGTGTGTCAGCTGCTTCAGTGAGTTAAAAGTATATGAAGTAAATTTATCCTCCCCATAAGCTATCTTGAATTATGAATAAGAGCTTGCTAGTTTATCCTGGGCAAGTCATTTTCAGCTACTGCTGTTCTACTTCATATAAATAAAATGTGTCTTGTGTTTGGGCCTGGTTTATTCTGCCAATAAACATACCCTCCCAGGATGTTGGAGAAGATTTTTTAAGCACAGGCTGTTGGTAATATTCATTATTGGTTAGTTAGAGAAAATCATTTAAAAATTAACAAGTTAGGGGAAAGTGATGATAGAGGACACCTACTCACCTACTCTCAGGCTGATTTAAGTATTCCATTTGCTAACCACAGCAAGGCTGTAAGGGAGTTAAATATTTGGTAAGCTGATTATGCTGGGCGGGGGGTGGGGGAGAGTGTTTTGACATAAATAACTCCCTTCAGTGAGTACAGCTTACGCTGCCCTGCCAGCTCTTGCTGTTTCCTGTAAGGGAGAGTTCCTCCTTTAATAGGTTGCTCCAAGTGTCTACGCATATTAAGAGGCTGGAATTAGCCCAAAAACCTCCCTAACCTTCCCCTTCTTCTCTCTCTACCAATCCCTTGAGTCCAGCACCTTTAAGCTTACGAAGAGAACAATGGTTTCTTTGAAAAAAGGCAATTAAAGTGGAAGCATAACATGAAAACATGATTGTGACAGTGGTCCCTCTCAAGGCCAGTCACTTACTTTGGCCCGCTCACCTGTCTGGGGTAGTCTGCCCACCTGACTTTCCCACCATGTCTTTGTTGTAATTAAAGAGAAGTTGTTTCTAGGTGGAAGGCTGCCCATTTAATGTCCTGATGCAAGGGTGTAACACATGGCTTCATACCATCCCTACACTGTGTCCCATGCCTTGCAGATGACATCCAGTTTCATCATTACTTCCCTGGCACCTAAGCTGGGCTGCACTCAGTGTTGGGTCCAAACTTAGCCTCAGGTATCTGTTGACATACCTTGGCCCAGCCTCTAGCCCAAAATTGGCCTCAGGTGTCCATAGACATGCCTTGGACACCTACTTCCCACTGAGGCCTCAACTCTGCCCCCTCACTGGGGCCTCTGGCCTATACATAGTCCTTCAGGCCCCTTCAGACCCTACTCTACATGGCCTCTAGCAGCCACTTCACACCCTCACTAGGGCCACTACTCCAACCTCTCACTGAGGCTTCTGGGCCTTATGCCCCTTGGGCTTCAGGGGTCCAGGCACATCGATGGACACCTAAGTCAGCCTATGGCCCACTCAGGCCTCAGGTTTCTGTTGACATGCCTGGACCCTGCCTCAGGCCCCATTAAAGGGGCCCGGGCCCTGTGCTTTTCTGTCAGAGTGATCTTCTCTAGTCTTTCCCATCCATGGGATGCCCGCAAGGCAGCAGGGCTAAGGATTTCCAGCACCCCATACTCACTTTCACTAGAGAGGCATTGGTGTGGCATTTCCTAAAGACTGCCCTGCCACAGGCAGCCCCACCACAGCATCCAACCCCAGCAGGGTGTAGTTGCAGGTCATGTGCCAGGACCAGGAACATCCTTCATCCCCATAGCGCCTTCCTAGACCTCCAGGTGTTCTGGGAGCAGGAGTACTCAGGCCAGCTGATGTTCATCCTTTGGCTCCCTAGTTGCAACTGCCTGCCAGTGCTCTCAATGCCTGACTAATACCCTGAATGCCTAGCCCTACAGCAATCAGGCAGCCTCCTGACTGCCACATGACTGCCTGATTGGGGCTGCTCCCAGCTGCAGGCTGGTCTGCAGGCAAGCAGACAATAATGCTTTAAAGGAGCACAGAATCCACCAAACAGTTCTGTGCAAATGGGTCTTGCTCTAAATAGTCATCTCCCAAAGTGGTATGGAGGAACATAGTTCACAATGACATCTGAGTTCTTACCTCAGTACAGTTATAATCTTGGGCTATGTGGAAGTTAGCTTTCTAGAAATTAAATAGTACTTAGAAGTATACATTAATACATGCAAGTGGAATACAGTTTCATTTTACTATACATGTGCAAGGCTGCTGTGACACGCTGTAATTACAGCGTGTGTTGCATGTGATTATGGAATTACACAGAGTCAGGACAGACTCAATTAATTGACTCATCTGCAGCATTATAATTGCCATACTTCAACATCTCATGTATTAGCATGCCTATGCTAAATAACGGCAGCAGGGGTGCTTTAACTAAAGTTCATTTTATGAGCTTTCATCAAAATGCCCACACCACCATTTTTCAGTGTGGGGACACTGATACATGAGATGCTCTGGGCACCTTAATTACAGCATCTCTTGGAGCTGTTCTAATTAAAGTGCCCCCCCCCCAACCACACACACACACACTCACTCCTGGAGCACATGTATAAATGCCCATAATGTCCAGCTCAGTCTGGTTGGGATTTTTGGGACAGCAACATATAAAACCGGCTTTTGAAACTATTTTGAACAATTTGTGTTTTTGAACTGGAGTTGTGTAAGTTCTTATGGTTCATACAAGCTCTTATAGTTAATAGTCTGGTATAGAACAAGCTGTTAAGGTAAACTGAAAACCTCCTTGTAAAGTAGATTCCAACATGAGACTGGGATTCTTTGGCTAAGTACAGACAGTCAAAAGCCCAAGGTTGAATCAATTCAGTCTTCACAGGTTAGTCTAAACTGTGTAGATTGAACTAATAGACAAGTGAACAGACATTCACTTTTAATTCTGGGAATGCAGCTGCATGCTTGCAGTGGCTCAGGCTAGAAGCTTGGTGGGGAGGGTGCTAGAGCACAACTTCCTTTTGGTCTGGAGCAGATAGCGTGGGCCAAGGCTAGCCCACCCACCCTGGGAGGAGAGGTTTCAAGGGGGGTGCAAAGCATCCTGGGATGGTGGGGGACTGTGAGTTAACTTGAATATCGAGGGTATCTGGGACAGAAGTTCAATAAACTGATTCAACCTATTACATTTATCCAGCTTTATCGTAAACAATTTTCAGCCATTTTGAAAGCTTTTTAATGTGCACTGCACTTCTGTTGTGTTATGGATTTGAACCAGTTTTTAATCACTTCTGTCCCTAGCCCTTAGGAACATCAAATTCTGTATCCTTGCAGAAAGTTAGGGTAGATGACCTGTAGGGTCTCCAACTTTGATTCCATGATAAATAATTAATGTTTTAGGATTATGAGAAACTTCATATCAAATATGATGAATGACTGCTGGATATATCAGTGCTGAAATTCAGCATTGAAGTTCTCTGGCAACTTTAACTCAAAATGATTCCTCTCCTTCCACCCATCATAACTTCTATACTTCTATTATACATAACTTCTATTCATGGATGAGTTATTTTCCACCTTCACACTCCATTTTCCCTAAATACCTTCTCTACGTGCTTCTCTAGTCAAATTAAAAGTCAAGGGCTACTCCAGAGTCTTTTTTTTTTTTTTTAAAGGGAAGGTTGTCAAATTCCCTGTTTGAGGAAGATTTTTATTCTTGTTATTTTTTAAACAAAATGTTATTCAAAAGATGCAGGGCAACATCCTATGATAGGGATTCTCAAACTGTGGACCATGAGCCCCCAGGGGGGTTATGAGCAACTTAACAGGGGGTCACAAACTTCTCTTCCCTCCCCAATACACAAATGCACTGCCTGCTTCCCTCACCCAGCAGCAATGCATGTGTTCTTGGAATCACCCACATTGGAAGTTGTTGCTTTTGTTTTCTAATATCATGTATGATTTAGTGAAGCTCAGTATTTATCTGTCAACAGTTCAATTGACTGCATGCGATTGAGTGCAAGTTTTTTCAGTAGTTTTTTTTTTTCCAGCAGTTGCCACTGTAGAGAGAAAATACCAAATCAAAAATAAAATGTGGAGCATGAAATGAGACTGACAGCCTCAAAAATAAAGCCCAGGTTTGAAAAACTAAGCAGTACCAAGTAAGCTCATCCTTCTTATTGGAAAGTATTGACAGTTTTAATTTGACAGTGTTTTTCAGTGAAACAGTTTTGAATTTGATAATCTTTATAAAGTGTTTTTTGACAAATATATTTCATTTAATGTACAAAAGCAAATGTGCTTTATTTATCTCCTACCTAATCCTAACAAAATCAATAGCTTTAATCGGGGGCGGGGGGGTCACATAAATTTATAAATTATTTTACAGGGTTGCAGTATCACAAAGTTTGAGAATCTCTGGCCTCTGAAGTTTTTTGCAATTCATTTCAAATAAAATACTCAGTACACCTGGCACTAAGCAAAAGTTTGTCTATTAAATTACAGTTTTGTGCATTCTTTCATTTATCTGCCTAAAAATAAGAATGTAAGCAGCTAGCATTTTTTTCTTTGTTGGCCAATTAACTTTACAATATGACCTCCATAATTAAGCATCTTCACAACATGTATATAGAAAAATGCCTCCATTATGGGTTCTATACAACATTTCTTACAAGAATTTGGAGACAAGGCTCCTAAAAATTTTACTACATATTGGGAGCTCAGGTTTGAGCTCTACGGCATAATTCTACCAAACAGTCAGCATATCTACAGATATGCTTTACTGTGCAGCTGACTAATTAGCTATATACAAGTGCACCCATATTAGGGCACAGTAAATCAATTAACTCCGTCATATGATAGTACTGTCCTGGACAAATATTGTCTTATGGGGGAGTCATTTAGTGCACCAAAATTCATGTATAGATGGTGACCACAGCTGGCTTGGGCATAAGGATGCTATACTGTGGGGGCTGCCTGCCAACTAGTGACACACTGTAGTACACTCATGCTTCAGGCAATGTCTCTGCCACCAGCCACTGCCACCCAGAGCCAAGGGCTGAACCTCCACTCAGATTCTTGCCAGTCCAGGGCTGCACCATCCCAACTTGAATTGCTGCTATCTGAGGTACACATGTAAATACTGTGCCCAGGATCAGCCAAGTTTATTTAGTTGGGGTAACTGCACGTTTAGATGTACCCAGTTTGTTGTTGAAATATATATGTAACCAACACATAGAAGTAACAAAGGAAAAAGAAAAACCACAATAGAGTTTGGAGTTTTATTTCTGAGTGTATTGAAATCAATGTCCAATTCACAAATGGCTGTTTTTAAGATATATTTTTGTGTCGTAGTATAACAATTACTTCTTATTGTTTTTAAAAATTATAACTATTTCCTTTATAAAACACATCATATCCACAGGATTGGTAAAAAATGTCAAGCCAATACACACACACACACACACACACATATTTTTATATATATAAAAATAAAAGGTGGAAAGTGGTGACCATCAATGCCATCCAAATATTTTATAGCTTTCCCTCCACTCTTCTTTTCTTTAGGAGAAATGAGTCTGATTGAGAACCCACTGCCTTAAAATTCTCAAACTCTGCAGAGATTACAGAATCATAAAAAGGGGGCTGTGGAACAGAATGCTACTTCCTTGTCTTTTCTTTTCTCAATTCTGCAGTGTTCCTAAATTCAATTTTAATTAATTAATATTGAATGCCAAAATTGATCTTCAGATTATGAGAATGGAAATGGCTAAATTGTAAGTTTCTTAGAATTGCTGATTGGCCCTTAAGTATAATGGCACTTCTGAGTATCATTATGTTAACTGAGGGAAAAAAAATGTTTCAATCACATTAGACATTTATTAGCATCTTTCTTTGAAACCTCCATACCTTCATTTTGGGAATATTTTGAAGAATTAATTGCAATTGATAATCTGTAATTGGTATCTTATGCTTTCCCTGGAGTTCAAGTCTAGTAGCAGCAGAATCTTATTAAAGAAGTTAATTAAGGTATCTCATTACATTTTCATTTGCTGCTAAATAACTAAGATTAGTAATGCTAAAATGCCTACCCTAGATTTGGAAGAAAAGATTTGTAATTACCATTTGTTTTAAAAAGCCCTGTTATGGTTATTGGAGACATCTATTTAAAGTGGTTATAGGGGAAACATGTTTGAACAAAGAATTAAAAAAATAAATTGGAACATTCTTAAAATAGTGATATTCAAGACAGTTCCTCTGAGGTGACCTATATAGACAAATGGGTTTTCTGGAGAGTAAAAAAGAAAAAAAGTGCTCATACCCATTTGTGTGGTAGAGGCTTTCAGGCCTTAATCATATAGAAGTGAGGAAGCACACGCAACTTCCCCACTTTAAAGATCAATCCAGTGATTCATTGAGGCAGGTATGATGGTAGCATGGTCAGGCTTTGAAAAGAGGAATGTGATGATAAAAACATTACTGTGGTGCATAGGTCCCCAGGAAGAAAATCCAGAAAAGCAGGACTGGAGTAAACAAGAATGAACTCACTCCCAGAGAAATTTTAGGGAAGAATAGATGGCCCTTCTACAATGATTTAAGATGAATTGGCTAAAGAATAAAGAGCCAGGGAGATAAATAGGAAAAAGAGCTTATAGTTGCTTGAGGTATGCTTTATCTGTTGGAATGCTGGGTAGGTGAAGTAGTATCAATTCTAATTGTCCCAATAAAATTCCTTATTTTTGTATGTGTGACCTACAATATTTGTGCTATGTGGTTCTTGTGTTCTCTACTGGACCAGGACTGTTTCCCAAATAAATATTTTCTTTCTTGGGTTATGTCAACCAAAGCATATGACTGCCACAAGTAGAATAATTTGATATAGTGGCATCTCATTGACTTAATGCAGGAAACAAAAAAGTAGGCTGCTCCAATGCTTTAAAATTTTCTGAACAAGAGGACCTGAAGGGAAGATCCCTAATTGATGAGTCTGATCCATGGAAGCATGCAATCATGAGGGTAAGCCATTAGAAGAACCATGAAAGACCTGAGGTACCAGCTTGCTGCACTATAAAATGAGAAAAGGCATATAGACTGAAAGAGAGTCTTAAAGGAGTGGGAAAGAATCCACTGATCATATTTAATACCCGGGTATTCTGACTGGAACAGGTTAAGTACGACTATGCCAAGATAGAAAAGACATTCAAAGAAGTGGAAGTCTTTTAATGAAATTATTCTAGTCCCTAGGGAAGGATGGTGAAGGCATGACCAAATAGTGAAGATCAATGCATGTTTGCGGGTTGTTGTTTTTTTTTTTTTTAAATATTATGAGAGGTTTTTAGTAGGGGTGTGCGAAGCGGGCCCTATTCGATTTGGGTTCCACCTGAATCAGGGACAGTGATTTGATTTGTTAATTTGGATCAGTGTCCCTGATTTGATTCAGCTGAATCCGAATCTGAAGATTCAATGCCAATTCAGAGAATTAACGATTAGGACATAGACACAGCTTTATAAGTTTTTTCTACATACCTCAAGGTACCAGCATTTCTTGTGAATGCTGTGATGCTGGGTTGGATGGAGTGTCCCACATGAGTGCCGGGGGGCTTCCACATGCTTGACAGTGAACACAGAAGTGAACCGGAAGTATTTCCGGTCCAGCTGAGGAGTGTGCCCCCCCGGCTTAGAATTGCTTCTGGTCCACTTCCAAGTATGTTGCCAAGTGTGCTGGGGATCCCCCCATGCTTCTGTTACATACTCCATGCGCCCTAGCTTTGCAACATTCACGAGGCACCTACTACCTAGAGGTATAGAAAAAACATGTAAAGCTGTGTTTATGTCTGAATCTTGCCAAATCTATTCGGAGGGTTCTGATTAGATTCGGAGAGATTAAAGGGTCCTCTGATTTGATTTGGATTTGGAGACTTGGCCACTGAATCGGGTCGAATCTCCATTGAATCAAATTGGGGACCAAAGCTTCTCACAGCTCTAGTTTTTAGCTATGTGAGCATTGAGGGGCATTCCTAGACAAATAAACATATTTCACTGTGCATCTGGGTACTAGATTTCGGAACTGAGGCTGGTATAATTGATAAGACCTTAAGATATGAACTGATGATGAGGAGGAGAGACTGATGTTATTGCTATACCAGGTTTGGGTATACAGGAAAAATAAAGTTAGGTAGGTAAAGGGGATAAAAGTTTATCACTGGGGAGGATAGACCACAAGGAGACAGAAAATACTAATACTAGATGAAAAAGAGATAAAAGTTAGTAAAAGAACTGCGCTAGATCTGGCTAGTAAAATGGGGGCATTCAGTAAGAAACTTAAGTGATTGTACACTAATGCAAGCAGGATGGGTAACAAAAATGGAGGAATGTGAACTATTGGGTCAGGATGAAAGAACTTATATAATGTGGATTAACGAAACACATTAGAACAGCAATAATGATTAGCCATCAGATATTGACGGTTATTTCTCACTTTCCTGAACAACCCATAAAATATAGAAGTGGTGTGGTAACATTGTTCCAATACTGTGATAGACAATGATGTGACAGACTGAAATAGAAACCAGTAGAGGTAGGATGGGAGGAAAAGGGGGGGAACCCCCCCCCTCAACAGCCTCAATCACTTTAGGTGGAGGGAAAAGGATGATAGCACATGGTGCTGTTAGATATAGACCCCTTCTCCCTCCCCCAGTAAGATTTTATTATGAATTGAGGTATCTGTAATGTTACTAGGGAGACAAATACTATCAGTTATGGAAGAATTTAGCTTCCCAGACAAGCTTGAAGAAGAACTACTATTAATATTCCTGAATGTGATAGCTGCCAGACATCAGCACCAAATAGTTATTTAACCAAAAAGGAGTAATGCAGTTTTAGATTTCATTCTGGAAAGTAGTGAAGGCATTACAGAACAGCTGGTCAGAGAATACCCATGGATTCAGTGATCACAGACAGATTCAGTTGAAATAAAGGATAAGGAAGGATAAAGGAAAGTAGTCTGTAAATAAGGGTCTGTGGGTTTTGTTGTTGTTGTTGTTTTTTCCAACAAGCAAATTAGGGGAATTAATGGACTCCACAGGATTTAAGAGATCAAGGATCTGAAGCTTGAAATTCCTTTGGATCAATGGTGTTAATATCATCTGGAATGTGTATCCGAGCAAAGAGAAGAGGTGTGTAGGTAGGTTTCAGACCTAACTGGATGGCTATTAGAGCTTTGGAGAGAAACAGAAAGATGGGGAGTGGGGGGGAGGGATGACTGCTCAGTAAAGAACCCTAAGCATTACAGGTCAGCAAGAAGTGCTGATCCCCCCAAAAGTTGAGCTAGACATAGAGAAGGAAATGAGTAGAAAAAACAGTTCTTTAGACATATGCATACAAAAAGAAGAATGAAAGAAGTGGTGTCTTTATGCAGCAAAGAGGGGATAAAGATTAAAGGTAAGTATGGTATGGCTCAAAAATTAAATGAATACTAAGAGGAGAATAGTTAGAGACATGGAGGTAAGGCCAAAAAACAGGGTAAGACTGAACATAGGTTTACTAGAGCCAGATTATGTTGGTTTAATCTGATATCTTTATTTATCAAGATAATTGACTGTGTAAAGAAAAGTTATGCAGAGCCTCAGTAAGGCATATGATACAACAGGATGGTACCTCCTCAAGCTGAGGACACTTTTTGGGGTCCCTCCCCCCAGTCAGGGCCTCACTCCAATATTCCCATCTACCATATCTGCCATACCTTTTTGTTTTTTCAATAGTTGAGAGGCTTGCTCTTTAGCAGAGAACAGCAACCTTTTAGAATAGCAGACCTCAACTGCTGTGGATCATAGCTCTCCCCCACTACCATGAGCTGCTGCTCCTCTCCACAGCACCCAAGCAGCTTGCTGCCACCTCTGCAATACGCCGTTCCACTCCTTCCACATTCACCACCAATTCACACCCCCAGCAGCAATGGGGAGGGCCAAATTCAGTGGCAAAAATAAGCAGCAGCTGCTGTAAGACTGTGAAAGGGAATACTGCAAAGAAGAGCAGCATCACCATGCAGGACAGAAATGGAGGAAAAACTGAGTTAAATTACATACCACTGATCCTTCTCCAGGTCCATTTTGTCCCATTTGGATTCTTTCCAGCTTTTTAGTCTCATGCCCTTTTTGTCTCCTCTATTTTTAGAGTCCAACCTTTTCCACCTAGAGCTCCTCACCCTCCCAACCTAAGCCATCACTCTTATAGGTCCTATACCCCTTTCCCTTTCTAGCTCATAATGGTGGCACAAAGGAGACCCATTTCAGCTCCCACAGGAAGCTCTTAGTAAAGGTGGATAAATAGGGATTAATAGAAGAACTCTGGCGGAGGTAAGGCACTTGATAAAATAGATGAAAAAGAGGGTTGTGTTGAAAGAGACATTAATGAACTTGAAGGAGCTTACTCAAGGATCATTTCCAGACCTTATTTAATATTTTCATCAATGAACTTGGAATAAAAAAAGGAGGAATTTTGCTGGTGACACAAAGTTGAAAAGCATCATCAGTATAGAGGAAGGTCTTAATATAATCCAGAAGGAATTGTAACAGCCTTCTGACACAAGTAGTAAGTGCATAGAAGAAAAAAAAAAACTTTAAGATATGAAGCTTGATTAGGAGACAGGATCTGATAAACAAGGAGGTCCCTTCCAGGCCTGTATACCTAATTTAGTCTTTGCATACCAATAAAACCTCCCTACCACAGATAAGGGTATCCTCAGAGTTTATATAATACTACTCATGAGCAAATAATAATAAGTGGAAAAAAGCAAGTTTTGTGACAATTTTTTGTAAAAATGTTGTCATTATCCCATTGTGCCAAAGTGCTTTTCAAGTGTTTGGCCTGTTGGCAATCTGTGGTATGAAGGCCCTTCTGGTGAACCAAACTTTTCAGATCCAAGTGTTTGTAAATTCTCAGCTCTTGTAGGGAAGATGCATGATGATAGGGTCTTTCTTTGTGAAATAGTTTACATAGTAAAGGTGGAGAACCAGTTATTCACAGACTTAAATTTCTTTATGCATTATACAAAATATTTTTAAAAATCACTTCACAAACCTCCAGATATGAATTTTAATAGCACAGAGGGATAGTACTTAATAATTATGAAAAAAAAATGAAGACTGCAATCAAATAACACTGATCTAAACTTCCATGTATTTTGGAAGAGAGAGATTATCTAACATACCAGTACCTAATATAGGATCAAGTTACCAGGTTAAATGCCTTATTTTTGCTTGACATACCATAAAGTTTTCAGTAATGAAATACCACTTGCGTGTTTGGGGATTGTGCTGCCAAGAGATTGCTTTTATTAATGGCAATTAGTCAGCAATGCAAATGGCAGCATGCTTCCAATTTGTTTTGAATATATGAATTATCAGAGGAGGATAATTTGTGTGGCATACTGTGTCCAGTCTTTGGTTCTACTTGCAGGGAGCGGGATGGGGTGGGGGTGGAGCTGGCTCCCTGCCACTGTGTGCACTCCCAGGTGGGGCATGGTGGGCATATGCCCCTACAATTTGTGCATAGTCTGCCCGCTGTGGTCTTGAGCTTCCCACCCCACTGCCTGGGGCTGCCAAGGCCCAGTGGGTAGGACTCAGTGTGGCAGAGCAGAGCAGGGAAGCTCGATGCTGCTGCCATGAGCATCATGTCACCATGGCAAGGTATCCCCAGCCTGCCTGGCAGCAGCAGGGGCGGTGGCACAGAGTTGTGTCCCTTGCTGCTGCTGGGTAGGCAGGGATGCCATGGTAGTGTGGAGCTCCTGGTTCTGGCAATGAGCTTCCCCACCCCACACTGCCCTGCTGTGCCAGGTCCCACCTGCTACACTGCAGAGGCCCCAGGGGGAGGGCAGTACAGTGGGAAGGAGCTGAGCCCACAGCATGCGGTCAACATCTGCCCCTTAATGGGCTCCACTCTGGCAATGCTGCCTGTAGGCAAGGGGAAGCTGGGCTCTGCACTACACTCACCTGTGGGTGGCAGCCACGGCTTGGGTGCAGCTGTTGTGGGAATGCAGGCTGCAGACCTGGGTCCCTGCCCTGTAGCCCAGAAGCTGGGGACCCTTTCTAGCAGGGATGTTGGGGGGCAGAGGACTGTGGATTGGGAGTGAGGGGTACCAGCAGGGCTGGGGAGATGTGGGTTAGGAATGAGGGGCAATGCCTTGGGCAGGACATTGGTATATCAGGGCTGCTCAGTGCCACAAAGCAGTGGTGGGGGAACAGCTGCAGCTGAACCTGCATCCTGCGGAGTGAAGGGGAAGGGGGACCTCTGATTTTCCATGATAAAAAACCCAAAATCAAACAACAAATTTATAGTTATTTAGAATGTATTTTATTATAGTGATTGAGGCACTGGCTTCGAAATTGCTTTAGAATTGTAAATAGATCTATAAAACAGTGTGTTCAACTGAAACCTATAGGTATAGTGGCACTTCATTTTAATCATGTAAAAATATGGATTTAGGGGGTTTTAATCAAAGAATTTGTGAAATTTTTATCAGAGAAATTGGCATTTTTAAACAGAGAAAACTAGGAGCCACTGTAACCTGCAGGAAAAGGAATAGGCCACAACTATTTTCAAACAGATTGAGGGTTGGCTCACCTGCTATTGATCTCTCTTTCAGGTTCCCCAGAATTGTAGGGGATTTTTACATGTGTTTTGGGATGTGATGCTGGGTGCTTTAATTAGCAAAATGCAATAATTAAAAGTGGCTGTGCATCACATGTATCAGCATCCCTATGCATCCCCATACTGAAAAAAAGACAGTGGAGCACTTTGAACTAAATATGTGTTATTTCAATGCCTCCCATCACCATTTTTCAGCACAGGGATGCTGATACATGTGACATGGAAGGCTGCTGGGGTGCATCAATTTCTGTGCTCCAGAAGACTCAGTTAACTGAGTCTGTCTGATGCACTGGATTTCCAGTGCGCTGGAGCAGGCTCCTTGCACATCTGTAGGAGCCCACTTTTTGGTAATGGTGTTTTCACTTGTTAATGGCCTTTTCGTTTACTATATGCCTGTTAGTTAATTCATAACCTGCAAGTAACACATTTTGCTTATTCTGAAGAACCAGAGGTTACAAATTAGTTTTCCCAAATGTTCAGGTTCACTGGAGCTAAATATTATTTATTAGTAGGAACCACGGAGATTGAATTCGTTCCCTTTTACTGCCATTCAGTGCTTGGCAGGAGGGTTACAGGAAGTTTGATCAAATTCTAGTTGAAGAGTTCATACCTGCCCTTGTCACTTCAGTTACTACCAGGCATGTCTACACATGCTATTACTGCACATGAATAAACTCTGAAGATTATTGCTCTGGAGTTATTTGCTTCTGGGTACACTTTCAAACGGTGCACCTGAGAGCAATTAACTCCAGCGCAATAAGCTCTGGAGTTTATTTATGCACAGCCCACCTCCCTGACCCAAGCTTGTAGGGATTTGGTAATGAAAGCTAAAGCAGCACTGGAGCATAGATTAGCTTCTGGGATTAAGGATAACAAAAAGTCCTTCTTCAAGTATATAGGTAGCAAGAAAAAGTCTCGGGGTAACATTGGACCCCTACGAGGCAGGGCAGGGCAGGGCAGTTGGTGATGAAAGCGTGAGAGAAGGCAGAACTCTTCAACAAGTTCTTTGCCTCCGTGTTCCTGTCTGCTGACAATGGGGTACTCTCGGGTAACAGCGTAGAGAGGCCTGGGAAGGATGCGCGTCCCCTGACTGTTAGTTCAGACCTAGTTAAGGATTACCTGGAGGGCTTAGATGTGTCCAAACCGGCTGGCCCGGATGACCTTCATCCACGGGTGCTGAGGGAATTGGCTGGTGTCATTGCGGAGCCATTGGCATGGCTGTTTGGGGACTCGTGGTGCTCGGGCCAAGTCCCTGAGGACTGGAAAAGGGCCAATGTGGTCCCTATTTTCAAGAAGGGGAGGAAGGAAGAGCCTGGTAACTACAGGCCAGTCAGCCTCACTTCTAGCCTGGGGAAGGTCTTTGAAAAAATGATCAAGGGCCACATTTGTGAGGGCCCTGCAGGGGAAGTGATGCTGAGGGGTAACCAGCATGGGTTCGTGCAAGGCCGATCCTGCCTGACTAACTTGGTCTCTTTCTATGACCAGGTAACAAAGAGCTTAGATGGGAAGAAGGAAGTCGATGTCATCTTCTTGGACTTCCAGAAGGCCTTCAACATAGTGTCCCACCCAAATCTGGTGGGCAAGATGAGGGACTGTGGCATTGACGAATGCACAGTCACATGGGTGGCAAACTGGCTCCAGGGGCACACCCAGAGGGTGGTGGTGAATGGGTCGATGTCGACCTGGGAGGGTGTGGGCAGCGGAGTCCCCCAGGGCTTGGTCCTTGGGCCAGTGCTGTTCAACATCTTCATTAGCGACATGGACGAGGGTGTGGAGAGCACCCTGTTCAAGTTCGCTGATGACATCAAGCTGTGGGGTAAAGGGAATACACCGGCAGGCAGGGACCGCATCCAGGCAGACCTGGATAGGTTGGAGAAGTGGGCGGATCTAAACAGGATGCGGTGCAACAAGGACAAGTGCAGGGTGCTGCACCTGGGGAGAGGGAACCAGCATTATGGTTATAGGTTAGGGGCTGACCCTCTTGGCAGCACAGAGGCAGAGAGGGATCTTGGAGTCAGGGTTGACTCCAGGATGAATGAGTCGCTAATGCGATGAAGCATAGGCAGAGCCAACCGCACCCTGTCCTGCATCAACAGGGGCATCACTAACAGGTCCAGGGAGGTCTTGCTCCCCCTCTATGCGGTGCTGGTCGGGCCGCAGCTGGAGTACTGTGTCCAGTTCTGGGTGCTGCACTTCAAGAAGGACGTGGAGAACCTGGAGAGGGTCCAGAGGAGGGCCACTCGTATGGTTGGGGGCCTCCATGGTCAGCCCTATGAAGAGAGGCTGAGGGACCTGAATCTCTTCAGTCTCTGCAAGAGAAGACTGAGGGGGGATCTTGTGCCTACAACTTTATCAGGGGCCACCAGCAGGGACTTGGGGAAAGTCTGTTCACCAGGGCCCCCCTTGGAGTCACCAGAAACAATGGCCACAAGCTGAGGGGGGATAGGTTTAGGTTAGATATTAGGAAGAACTACTTCACTGTAAGGGTGGCCAGAGCCTGGAATAGGCTTCCCAGAGAGGTGATGCTCTCACCTTCCCTGGAGATCTTCAAGAGGAGTCTGGATAGGCACCTGGCTGGGGTCTTATGACCCCTGCCACCCCCAGTGCTCCTTCCTGCCCATGGCAGGGGGTCAGACTAGATGATCTGTCTAGGTCCCTTCCAACTCATTGATTCTATGATTCTGTGATTCTATGATTTACAAGTACTATCCTGCTGCAGAGTAAATTGGTTTGTTCCAGCCTAATAGGGTCACATATGTAGGTGCCAAGAGGTTTAATGCACAGTTATTTAGTCAACAATAAATGTCTTGTGCAGACAAGCCCACAGAATATTGTTTTTAATGCTTTAAAGACTATAGGAAAAATAGTTAAATAGTTACACCTCAAAAGTATAACATAAAATGCTTAATTACATTTTGTTTCAATATTCATTTTTTTCCTCTTCTCTGATCATATTTCAAGTTTTCACATTTGAAAGTACTAAAATTTCAAAATCTACCTTATTTACAAAAATGTTCCCAATAAAAATGACTTGGCAACCTTGTATATTCACAGGTAATGCCATGAAATAAAATTAAATATAACAGAAAAAATCTGTTATCCCCAGGCAGTTTTCTGTTTAGTCCCCTGCATATGGCATATTCACTGGCCTACCAGGCCTGCGGTTCTTAAGTGTTTAGATAGTTAAATAACCTTTGCATTTTTCCATATAGCTTGCCACCTCATGTTTTAGAAAGAAGGCTGGTTTCCCAAGTAAAGTTGCTTATCACATTGGCAGGAAAGAGCTGCAAAGATGCAAAAGTACTGCTAGTTTAGGGATCAGTGAAAACTTAGTATTAGATATTTTAGCAACATTCCTGGATCAGAGAAGCTTTAGATCAGAAATAGATTTATAGAAATTCAGAACATCAGGTTTTCTTATAGTACATTACATTTAGAGTGTAGTGGGCTCTGTTTTGGAAAACATTTGCTGCTGAAAAAAAAATATGTCAGATCTGAAGTAAGTGTGGCAGGGGTGTATTGGATTAACATAATTTAGTAACCAGAACAACATGATAAAGACTGATACCTTACAACCTGCCACTTATTTTATATTAATAGACAGGTTAGAAATCTCAGCTCCGCTCTAACTCTACCATTCTGTGATCAGCCTCTAGATTAATGACTTTTGGTTTTGTTTTTCAGGTTTTTTGCATGGGTGGTGTTAGTTCCCTGAGCTTTTTCAGTTCTCTTTCTGGAATCTTAAATAAGATTTAGACACAACCATTGTAATCTTGTTGGGTATAAAATAGGAGCATACAAAATTGGTATAATCCTTTTTGGCCCTAAAAGGCAAATGTGAGTTCTGTTGCTTTGAACTTCAACCATCATGCACCTAGTAACATTTTTCTATTAACATATTTCAGATGTCTTGTTTCATGGACACTAATCTTATCAGTAAAAAAGAACTGTGGAAAGGGCACCAACAAATTCAAGAATTTTTCAAATTATGCTTTCACTGGAAAAATGAAAGTTGGCAAGCTTAGTAACGGGTGATCCAAACTCATATCTTAAATGCCAAGATGTGTAGTCTGGTGACAACTCTCCTAAAGTAATGTTATTACCTATAGCCAGCAAAGATTTTTTTCTACACATAAAAACATCAAATAAATTATTTGGAGTATATCTAAGTACACTTCTAACTTATACTACTGCCTTAAATATGTGGCATGCATACCCACAACAATGCAAAATGACTTTGGGGAAGAAATATTTGGAGTGATCAATTCCAAACCAGTAGTGCTTGCAAGCAGGTTTCCACTTGTCTGTAACTAGATGTGGTGTTTTTTATGGGTCACATTATTCTGGTCAGGAAAAGTGATAAAAAGCAAAAAGGAATCACTGAAAAGGCTTGTAAAAATAGGTAAACTAGATTGAAGTCCATTACAGGCAGTTTTGTAAATGAATGTAAAGGAAAAGGAGCCAAACACAGGCAAAGCTGTGAAATCTTACACATTATTTTTAAATGAAAGATTTAAAAATCTTTTCCTGTATTTCCAAGGAGCCCCCAAAAGTTACTTGCTGATTGGCAAACATAAATTCTGCTTGTGTTTGATTTACTGTGGACTTGGAAGTTAGTTCTGGGCTTATCCCCACTTTTGAGTCCTCAGTCTGTGGTAGGCTTGAGGTTGCCACCGGAGCCAAGCCCAAAGCAGCCTCACTGGTGCAGGTGACATAGACCTGCTACTGCAGTGGTGCAGCCAAGCCCAAAGTAAACTAATTTGTGTCTGTTGTTCACTATCTTAATGCAGTGCCTTTCCATTTTACTGCTTCCATAGCTACTGGCTTGCTTTCAAGGGAGATGGACTTTCAATTCAACTGGCTCTGGATCTCCAGTTCTGGATTGGTTTGTTGTAAGGGGGTACATGCTTTTCAACTCTTCCTTGGCCAAATCTGAAATGCAGTGGATGAGAAAGGATACAAAATATATTGACTTATGAAGCATAATGTTGTGTGATTCATCCTTTTAGGGTAAATTCCTCGGGGGGCAGTTTCTGTACTCTGTTAGCCTCTAGTTTTCATACAAACAGTTTTCTGTAATAAAGTGAGGGGAACCCCAAAATTATGGGAAACAAGTGAATCTGAGAATCAATTGGCTCATGTTCCTAGAAACTTGGTACATTTCAGAGATGCAAGGATAGTCAGAGCGTCCCACCTTTCTGAGTCTCTTTGGCAGCCTCCTTAGGTGCTAAAACCTGCACTCCCAGCAGGGGAGAAGAAGGGCTTCACTGTGGTTAGATGCCACCCAGTCCACTGCCTGCTCAGGTGGCTCTTGTTACTGCAGCTGGGCAAGGCTATGAGGGCATCAGGTAACAGCCTTTTCCAAGGCAAGTGAGAAGGCAGGTGTGAGAAATTAGGGGTGTTTGCCTGGTGCTTCTGCACAGAAACTGGAGCACCTGCGAGTTAAAGAGCCCTGGTTTTCTGCAGAAACATGGAGGGGAAAGTGGAAGGAAACAGGTATGGAAATGTTGATTCAGAAGTTAGCAAAGGGAAAGTAGAGTGGAACAAAAGCCAACCCTGGGAAAGGTGAGAACGGGGGAAGGACAACACTCACAAAGGTCTAAACCAGTGGTTCTCAACCTTTTTTGTAATGGGACCCATTTGTAAACATTGATGGTCAGTCCACACCCAGTGCCCCTCACTCCTGACTTGTTGCTCCACCACCTTCCCCCCAGTGTGTGGGGCAGGGGGGGCCCAAGCAGCCCCTGGCAGGCTGACACCCTGATAGCTTACAAGGGAAAAGCTTACATGGTTTCCTATGTTTTTTCTCTTTTAATAGAGGATCCATTTTTAAAGTTTGTTGCTCCCTTTTTAAAGTTTGTTTGTGACCCTTCCATATATTCTTGTGACCCACTTTTGGGTTGTGCCCCACAGGCTGACAAACATTGGTTTAAATAAAGTGAGAAGGGGGGAGAGATGGCATAAAGGATACGAAGAGGGATAGCTTAAACAAAGTGAGAAGGGGAGAGAGATGGTGGAATCCAGAATGAAGAGGGGGTTGGGGCAGGGAAGGAAGAAGACTGGGAGAGGAGGGGAACTAAACCGCTGAGGGCGGTGGGGGAGTGTGACTGGGAGTGGGCTGAGCTCAGGAAGTGGACGTGGGAAGGTGAGTGAGGACAAAGACAAACCTGGAGAAGGAAGGGGTTGACCTCAGAAGGGCAGGAAAAGGTGTAGCACTGAAAAGTGCTGAGTCGCCACTGAAGAAACAGTTTCCAGAAGAAAGGTGAAGAGGCTGGCACTTTTTTTGCACCACCGTCAGAAGCCTTTTATTGGCTGTTTTTATTATTTACCTACCTCCTAGGTCAAATCAAGTCGGGGCTAGTGCAGGAGGCAGGTGAGTTTTTCCAGTCCTTCTCTGGAGGTGAAAGGAGTGAGGTATGAGGCAGAAAGAGCTCCCTCTGCTCAGGACATCTTTCTCCTCCTCTCTTAGGAGCAATGTTGCTTTGCTTTGTCCCTTCCCTTTCCTGGATCATGTGATTTGGGAAGGAAGAGTGTACAACCTGGCAGCCATCTCCCAGACCTGGGGAAGAGGATCCCAGGGACCTTCAGAAGAAGCAGCGCTGAGACTGGGAGGGAAAAGCTGGATTCAGAGGCAGAACTGATGCAAGGAGAGGACGGAGGTAGGGGTAGAATTAAGTGCTGAGCAGCAGGGGCAGGGGAGATGAAAGACTTCCTTCTCTTTTCAGACCACTTTTAGCACTGGGGGAAGAAAAAAGATGGCAAAACTTCATAGTGGAAGGGAAGAAAGAAAAAGAAGAAGCTGTGAGCAAGGTGAGAGAAAATAGAAGCAGCAAGAATAGAGAACAGCAGGAATGGACGGAGGGAAAAGAGAATGAATGGAATATTGGGGGGGATGATCGAAAAGAATAATCTGACAAATATGCTGAAGAATAAACAAGGAAATCTCTTTATTTATACAATAGGTTTTTTATTTTATAAAAAGTTAAAATGATGCAACAATTGCCAGAAATATACCTATGCATTATTATTTTTTTAAATAGCACTAAATGACTTTTAAACACAGCTAATGGGTGCTGTGTTTATGATGATCCTCCAGATGAGGGTACATGTGTCTAGAGCAGTGGTTCTCAAACTTTTTAGATTCTGGGCACGTCTCCATAACTTCATTTTTGAATGCTGTGGCGCCATAGTTGAGAACCACTGCTGTGCTGCCTCATGCTACTTCAGGGCTTTTCAACTGTGGTGTTACCACCACCACCACTAGGTAAAACTGCCCTACTCACACGCTGTAGAGTCAAAACAGGAAGCAGCTGTGATATCTAGAATAAAGACATCTGGAAAAATGTAGACTATATTGTAACTCTGGATATTACTTATATTTCTAGTATGGATTGTGTGCAAGTGGCAACAGTTTAGTTCCATGGCCTGAATGCTGAGACACCAGGACTTATAGACCAACAGTAGTGTCAGCTGTAAGGACTCTCTCATTAATATGAAATTATTTTATATCATTTTGAATAAATGCTACATATGACTTAATTATTTGTATTGAATTTGTAACAATTATTGATATCCAATCTTAGTTTTATCATTAGAAGAACCCTTATGAGCCACACAGTAGAAAAAATGTATTTCACTTAAACTGTATAATGGTTCACCATGCATTGCCTTGTTTGGCTTCTTTAAGGTATTCTGTCAATGAAAAGCATAATATATTTAAAAGTATTTTTTCTCTGACAAATTCCAACAGAGGTTTTTCTTTAGGTGATCCCACTTGACTTGTATTCACTTTATTTAAACTCTGATTCTGGAAAATGGTAAGAATGCTACCATCAATTAGAAGGTAATTTGAAACAATAGTATTCAACATTTCACTGAGTTTCCTGTTTACTCTTTGCCTGTGAACATGTCATATTTAAATGAATCCTTGAACACGGGAGTGTCAACCTCACTGAGCCCTTGGACCACATCTGCACTGTAAGGGTTGCTCCTGGGCTGGATCTGCAAGGCCAGCAGCAACTACAGTGGGGCTTTATTTAGCCATCAGCGTGGAGCCATATTCAGACAGAGGCACAAGTCCTCAGGCGTGCAATTGCATTGTGACAGCAGCATAGGTCTGTAAGGATGTTGCCAATGACTATGTCTGTTGGGATCCAGGGACCACAAATTCTGTAGCACATCTCACCTCCAACTTGCGGTAGCCTATGGGACAATGTGGGGAGAGAGAGGGGGCAGATGGAATGATTCTCAGTGGGTCAAATTCAACCCGTGGGATGTGTCTGACACTTCTGCTCTCATTGAATAAAATGTTGTAGACGTTAGCTTCCTAGAATTTAATTTCCTAATTAGTAAATATCTTCTGCTACTGACATGACCTATTTTTTGTGTAATTATCTTTCTATACCTTATATGTCCACAGCTATGCTTGAACTGTATGGTTGTCAACGTTTGCTCAGAACCCCATTACTGTAAGAAAACCCATGTGCATCAGGCCACTCAATTTTAATGGATGGGATATTTTTCCTATTACTGGAAGCATCTACATGTGCCTATTAGTGTGCACAAATAAATTCTGGTTCATGTCCCACCAGAGTTTATTGCTCCCAGGCAGTGTTTACATGTTGCTTTTGGTACCACAGCACATTGAGCCAAGTCAGAGCTGGGACCATAGCTCTGACTTGGCTCAACACGCTGTTGGGGGGATTGGCTTGAACTGTTAACTAAACATCGCTGACTTGTGAATTTGTTCAAGAGGAAGAATTAAACAGAGATATTGGCTGCTCCCTTGAAAAACATCACTAGACTGTTGCATCCAATGCAGTACACACAGCTATTCCATTTGGAGGTAAAACAGAAAACTAAGACCTCATTTTTGGGTCTGTAAAGTAAGGTCTAAATAAGCAAAATTTTAACCAATGCCTATTGCAAGCAAGTTATCTGAGATGATTTGGATCAAGAAAGTTACCTATATGGCATAAGTACTTTGAAGGTATACGTTGTAGGATGCTAATAAGGCTTGCAAATTCTCATTCAAATAGACAAAGCTATACACTGTAAAAAGGAAGGATCAACAGAGGGAAAACATCAGAAGATGTTCAGGAATTGTCACCGCTAGTACTAGAAGATAATACAACTAAGCTAATAATCCTTCTGAGATGATTAAAATAGAATACCTCTTGATTATGATGATGATGTGCCATGCCTATGCTATGTTGTTTCTATTCTGTTTGTTTATTTCAATTAAAAAATTCACCAGTTGTCCACTCTACAGCTGGACCACTTTAAATATTATTTTAAATGACACTGTAAAAAAAAAATTCCAGCTGATTTACTGTTTGTTCTGCTTTTAATACAAAAGTAGTGGGTTATCAACATGCTACCTCCTGTCAGAGGGAAATCCTTAGACTTGTCAGTGGGTAAGTATTAATGTGTTATGCTACTAACCAGTGTTATAGCTTGATGAAGATGCATTGGTAAGGTTTGCTTCAAGGGCATTAAGGATTTGAATACTGAATATTGTCAAGCAGAGCTATATTGAAGTAATTTTAGAGCTGGTAAATGTATTGACTAAATAGAATTAAAAATCAACAAAAAAACAACTTAGTTTGTATGTAATTATGTGGCCACTTCTAAACACAGTTATTCTAGCAGTGCTTGCAATTTGGCTGCTTAAATTCCTACTTGCATCACTTCAGGACATGGACTTCTGCCTTTCTATTTATAAAATGTTGTTGTTCTCTTGCTGCAGAGTCTAATAACGTCAGTTGGGGATCAGGGCTTAGAATGCTAGGCACTTTCCAAACATTGCAGAAAGGCAAAGAGCTCTCAAAATCTAAGATTTTTGACAGTACCTAATGGATGGATAGCTAACAAATGAGAATGTAAATAGGGAAATGTATTTTCATAAATTGTGGGTCATAGCACTTCTAGTAGATACCACTGGTCAAACATGTAGACTGTTATGTCAAATGATCCACTGTGTCTGATAAAATTTACAGTTGGTATATGCTGAAAGTGTCCTGAGCAAGCCCAAACTAAGCAAGCAATGTTATCTGAGGTCAGAGTCAACCCAAGGAATCGATGGAACATGCAAGGTAAAGGAAATTCTGGGGGGGATAGACTACTAACAGATTAACTAGCAGTGGGGCACTTGGTAGGTTTTTTTGGTCACTTTATTGCTATTACAGTGCTTAGCCTACTTACTTCAAGCAAATGGTTACATCAAAACAAAATGTGGACACATAACTGTGGTTTATTTTAGCCTTGAGTGGGTGCTTCTACACTTGCCATTAAGGTGATGTCATCACTCTGGTGCAGTTTGAGCCAGTATCAGCTGCTCTCTGGCACAGTGCCTGCATGTGTGCCTGAGACTACAGCACTCTGAGCCAGGGAGGAGTAGCCCTGGGCTGGCAGCAGGCCCAGGGAGTCAGTTTTAGGTTCCGGTTGGGAGCAAAGAGGTGGCTGGAGCATGAGGTTGCTAAAGTGTAATGCTAGGTGGCAGGCAGCCCCTTTCTTTCACCAGCTACATGTATGTTTCAGTGCATGTAATTTCTCTGCCATGGTACTCTTGGGGACAGTACTGTCCTATCCTATGGCTGAGTTCATGACTTTACTGCGCCTGAATACTGGCCTATGTGTAAACAGTGACACTTTACTGTGGAGCTAATTAGTCAACTGCAGTAAAGTGTCTTGTGTAGATGTACTTACTTGTGCTAGGATGATTCTAAACAAGATTCGACTGAGTTCAACCCTCATAGTCTTCTGTCATGTATCCATACCTTTTTTTTTTTTTAAAATGAGCATAAAGGCTAATTATGCTGGTGAAAATGTATTGTTTATCTAGAGTCTCATCCTGATGCTTGATGGCAGCATTTCTGGAAGTTAAGTGTATACATATTGTTTTTTGTTTCCTGTTTTCCTTCTGAAGTTTGCTGTTTTCACTCCATCTCACTTGCTGTATTCTCATAACCCTTCTTTTCTTTTTTTTCACTTTACATTCTGTCTTTATCTCCATAAAAGCTTTCACATTCTCTTCTGCCTGGTTTTCCCTTGCCCTATTGTTCATTCCATTTTTTATTTATTTTCTTCCCATTTTTAAGTCCCTCCCCTTGCAGGAACTCTGGTCTGTAACCTGACCTTGTAGCAGGGGTACTGAGCCCATGGAAGTCTCATCAGTTCCTTGGTCCAGTTGCATTCCATCAAGATGACCCACCTCCTTGAATCAGCCTGGTCCCCCCCAACTCTCAGGAAAAGCCCTAGCTGGCCTTGCACTCTGTAGGCTTTGCTTCATGTCTCTTGGTGGAAGTGAAAGCTGCCTTGTACCAGAGGGTCACCTTCATTTGCAACAAGCCTTCCCTGATGGTAGCTTACTAGACAGACACTTCCCCCCTCTCCCCCGATAGCTGCCTACTAGCTACTAGGGCTGTGCCAAATTTTGCCGGCTGTTTCAATTTGACACTGTTTCAACCCATTTCAAGCTTAAAACAGCGAAACTGAATTGAAATGGAGGGCTTCAAAACAAGACAAGGCTAGTGGAAACATTTCGAAAGTTTCAAAATGTTTTGAGTTTTGAAGCAGCCAGGTGGTGGGAGAATAAAGGCTACACTCCCAGTGGCTCTGCAGCCCCATGTGGCTCAGCTGGGAGTGCAGCCCTGCCTCTCCCTGCCTTCCACAGCTGGGCTATGGGAAGCTGATCACAGCACAGGAGAGGGGACCTGAGCCCAGCCTCAGTTCCCCTCCCTAGCGGTAGGATCAGGATGGGGAAAGAAACTCATCCCAGCCCAATCTAGCGCTGGGAAGGGGAACTCAGATCAGCCGGGCTCAGTTCCTTTCCCCAGCCTGATCATAGCACTGGGGACGGGAACTGAGTGATTGGACTCAGTTCCCTTCTCCAGTCCCAGGTGGCAGCACCTGGCTTTCCTCCTTTATCTGGCAGGCAGATCAGAGGCCCACAGGCCTGGGAGGACTGGCACAATTCCTGCAGCCCTCCTGGGGTTGCAGGCCCCCATCTGCCTGCTGAAAGAGAGATGCTGTTTTGAGTTTCCTCATTATAGCGTATGGGTGAAATGTCAAAACAGTGTCACTGTTATGACTAAATGAAATGGAACTGTGGCTTCAAATCAAAATGAAATTAAAAACAAAATTGCTGTTCCATCAAAACCTTGAAACTCAAGCTGTTTTGCACAGCCCTACTGCCTACTTCTTTGGGTGTGGACAGCAATGAGTGGCATACCTGGTACCCTGCTGACCTTCCCTGTGTCCAGTGAGAACTTGAGAACAGTGGTGGGATCTGATTTGAGATCCTGTCTGGGAAGGCACTGTACATGTGGGCAAAGTGTATGATGCCCATGTCCTCATTGCATTCCCTGACATGATTTGGAGCTAATACCCAACCTACTTGGTCTGGCACACTCTGTACAAGCTGACCATCACCAAGAGAACTGGTGATCTCCAGTAGCAGCTGCTGCACAGGGCCCTGGGAAGCGGCACTTTTTGTGCATCACATAGATCCAGCAGCATTGGCAACCTGCCCTTTTTCCTAGGAAAAGGTGGAAGAGACTCTTGTTTGCCTTCCTGCACTGCCCCTAGCTGCAGCCACTCGTTGTTATTCTTTGGCTTTCTGAACTTGGATTTCTTCAGGAATATGTTCTTCTTTTCTATCCTGTACTGAGCAGTGGAGGGGACTGATCTGTCCAGCCAACTTCCTGCTAGGCCAGGCCAAGATGGCAACTCTGAACAGCAGTAGAAACTGGCTTTTAGGGATCAGCTCTGATGCCCTCCAAGTCTTCTGTTTTTGGTCCAAGCATGTCTCATATGATGCTTGACCTTGTAACAAAATGTGGACCAGTTTGTGTCGTGGCCACGGGGGAGTGGGGTGGGCAGTCTGCAAGGTGGAAGCACAACTAATCCTAAATGTGTAGTCACACGAAAGGTGTTGCAGAAAAACTGGATTCAATCTCTGGTGACGTGAGTGGTTTTTGTTCTGACAGGTGTTTCCTGCTTGGCTCCTGGGTAGGCCATGTCTTTTTTTTTTGCACTTTCACCTTGTATTCTTAATATTCTTATAATAAACATGATTTAAAAGAAGTCAAAAGTCTCTCTGTCTCTTTCTCTCACTCTCTTTCTCCTCCCCCTCCCCCCTTGATGGTTTTGTCAGTCTCTAGGGCTTCAGTCCACATAATGAGTTTTCTCCTTTCTGTGTGATCTCAGGGTACTCTGCAGGGAATAATTAAACCTTTGGATATTATTACACAACTTCCTTGTGTCCTGTCACTACTACTGAGCCTAGCCAAACTGTTTATCTGTCACCTGGGGTCCCATCAGTGACGTAAGTAAAATGAATAAGTAGAGGATAAAGACGGTCTGTATTTTTAATGAGTAACTGTGCTCTGTGACAAAGGCCTATGCTATGACCCCCATTAATTTCCATAAGAGGTGATGAATACTGAAATGTTTTGCAGATATTTGTCACCTTTTTAAATGATTTTGCTAGCTATGTTACTTAATACCAGTAAGTAACTGGCACTAATCTTTTTATATTAAGAAATAACTTTTCTACCTCTTGCTGATAACTAATTTTTCTTCTTCTTTTTTTCTCTTTTCCAAAAATATTCCTGTGGGAAATGCCTGTACATTTTTCTAGGTAGGGATTAAAAAGCCCTATGCAGTTACCTAACCAATCACAGTTTTTAATTTATTTAGCTCGACTACAAAATATGATATAAATATAACAAACTTGATTTTCAGGGGGAAAAACTTGAATGAATAAATTGGATTTGACTATGATGTACTTATAAGTATTTAGCAAGAAGAAAGAACCTATATTTGTTAGATGAATTATTCATTTTAAATTCTTCTCACAGCTTCAGTTCTACAATTAATCTGGCTTGGGCATTGTATGCTGGTAAAGTTTTTAACCACCTGGTAGCTCTATTAGAAATAATTGTGATTACATGTTAACTCTCAAATACTGTCATGCTGTATATTTATAAATGTGTATTTAGCTTGTCACTGCTCTGTCTTAGGACAACAGCCTACTGAATATTGCTACTTTGAATATTTTCTGTCACTGTCAGACTTTAAAGTGATTAGCCATGCTTTTATTACCACAAAACTGAATTTCTTCAATTCCCCATTGGCTGGTTTGCTGAATAAAATTTTGCATAAACTCCAGGTGGTTCATAATGTGCTGCCGTAGGTGGTACTTTAAAATGATAATTTAACTCATTTTTAATATGCTTGGTTCAATCTACTGAATGCCTTCTACTAAGGTAGTCTGATTCTTTTTGTTAAAACTGCCTGTTTTACTCGGTTTTGTAACCATCTTTTATGTGGTGAAATTCCCAGGTGTGGTTTCAGCCAGAGGTTGACATTTTTAGAAAAGTTGATCATAAAACTCAAAAGCTTTTAGGAATAAAGTTAGTGAAGTGGGGAGGGTGTCAGGTAATTTTAATAGCTGTAGAAATATTTTTCTTTCACAGAAAAATAATTCTTTTAGGTAACTTGAGTGGCTTAGATTTTTGGATCAGAAGCTTAAAACTGAACAAACTGATAGCAGAAATTTATTTTGCTGTCCATGAAATATTTCCCCTAATACCTAGTTGAATAAACACAGATTTAGCATTCACACATTCAAAAACAAATTCTGTTACTTAATTTAGATATCTTTTAAAGTATGTTCTTATATTCTTTTAAGGCTCTTTTTATTTTACTTCTGTTTCTTCCAAGAATTTGGCTTTCTTCTGAAGGGAGTGCTCTGAATGGAACTCCTCTTTATGATGTGGAAATACTCCTAGTCTTCATGCAAGAAGAAACTTTTCACCGGACAGGTTTTTTTTTAAATTATTATTATTATTATTATTTTTTATTCCTGTATAGCCCCAGAAACTGGCACAAGAAATGAGGGGGAATTCCAACTTTGATATAGAAAAAACATAGGGGTTAGGGTCACAGTTTAACAGGCCAGAAGGAAGGGACATGTAAAAGGTAAAGAAATATCAACACTGTGGTGACATAGTCAGCACCTTAATTTTCCCCCTCTCCCCAACACACCAGTCAGTTGTCCTCAGATAAGCCTTTAGTTCCTTCTTCTTTCATATGGCTGATACAGATACAGAACAGCAACTATAATTTTACATTTAGGTGGTGAAGTCAGACATTTACATCAGGAGAACCATTAGAAACAGCAGAGTGTATTGCCGTGATACCTCCATGTTTGTTGAATGAACACTGAGTTGTTTTATGTTTTATGATGTGTTCTGAGGGACCACAGTTGCACGCTACAGTTGTGGTTTTTTTGTTTTGTTTTTGGGGTTGTTTTTGTCTTTTTTAATATTTCATTTGTGTATCAAATATCCATATCTCCCATGGTTTGTGCGGATATGGTTTTAAATGGCCCATGAGCATCAGGGGCCTTGATGGATGGGGAGACGTATGTTTTCCTTAATTCATGGGACTTCCCATAGAGTTGCTGCCTCGTGATGAATAGGTGGATCCAGGGCTTTAGTCTCTAGAGTGCTGGAACAACAGCCTGCAGCTGCCTCCAGGTCTGACTCTAGCTCCTTCAGTCCACAGTCCTGGCTGACCAAGCCAGTGAGATCTCCAGCCCTACTTTACACTCCGCTGTGTAGAGCTGACCATGTTGCAAGTACACATTTCTGTATAACTGTTGGGCACTATATTTAAAACGTGAATGCTGGGTTTGTTTTTGTTTTTTTGTGGGGTGTTTTTTGTTTGTTTGTTTGCTTTTTGCAACATTTATGTGTAATTGGGAACTATACTATTATCCCCAGAGTGGGAACTAGCTTCAGATTATGGTTTAAGAAATAGTAGAAATCTCCGTTTCAAGATGTTTGCAAGAGATGTGAAAGAGAACAACTGGGAGAAGTTTGCTAAGGATTGAAGCACTTGGAAACAATCTACTAAGCATGGAGTGAAGGCTTTTGAGCAAAAATATCTCAGGAAGAACCCCACACCACATTCAGGATGTGATAAGTTCGAAAGAAACTGTCATTTTAAGAATTGGGCTCTACAGCCACATTCATAGATACAAAGTGAGCTGAAACTTCACCCTATTGTTTCTCAAGACAGATACCTAATAACGTAACCCTTAGCAGCTTATCGGTCAAAAATGCACTGAAAAGTGAGACTGATATTCTAATCTAAATTATTTGGGTTTAACTTGTAAAAGAGAAAAGGCTAGTAATGTGCAAGCAGTGTCTTTAAAAAATTGTTGCCATCTGTTTTATTCTTAAATTGAGTCTGAATCAAATTATTGTTATAACACTAGTTTTCTCACATTTACCATATGATGCCCAACCTTAGTTTTTTTTTCATCTATACCACCAGATGGCAATCTAACATTAGCTTTGAAGATCAATCAAATTAGAAGGAAAAAAGGGAAGTATAGCAAATTTTATTGTGTTTTTCAGCATATGTTCGTCAATGTTTTTCTTTATTTCTGGCTCTCTTTACTGTTTCTGTCCACTGTAGTAATAGGAGTATCTGTATTTGATGTAGGCTAGATGCACAGAACTGGGGAGATTATGAATTTTACTTGAACTATTGAATCTTAACCATTTTAGGCAGCTTACATGTACAACAGTGATCCCTTCCTGATCCTTCCTAGTGTTGGCAAGTGTAAGTAGCAATTTTTATTTTAGCTGTGAGGTCAATTGGCCTCCCTGCAGTCAGCCTAAATACCATTTTATGGAAATATTATGGGAAGTAACGTCTGATAATTTTGTTTTCAGACACTAAGCAGATCATCTCCATATTGCATAATAGCATCTTGTATTATTTTCATCCTCTAATCAGGAGGTCATGGGAAATCAAGTGCCTCTTCTGAAGAGTCCTCTAATGGAGGTTTCCACTACCCTACATCACCTAAAGGAACTGGAAAAGGTCTATTGAATAAGAAACCTTTTCTACATCAGATATTATTAAGGTTAACAAATGGTGCTCATAAGTTGTAAAACTCATCTCTATTAACATCTCATGGAGAGAGCCTCTCTCATGAGATAATATTGAGCTGCTGTGTGACTGGGTAATAAACTTGAAAACCATGTGTTATGCTGTGAATGTATGCTTTCCTGGCATAGAGCCTGAGCAATGGGTCTTGCAGGTCAGAGTTCTGGGGCTTTGGGCAAAGAAAATGGATCTATGATTTTACTAAATTAGAATATCAAAATGATTTATATTTCTATTAAAATGAGGTTTGATTAAAAACGACCTGGTGTATTTATAATATGTTATGATACAATGTCAAAAATGTAATGTTTATATATTAATACTAGCTTTTTATTATTCAAGTGAATTCATTTCAAATTGGCTGAAAAGAAATTGCACTCCAAAATACAAAAGAAAATATAATATTAATTAAAGTTGCGGGTTTTTTTAATAAATCTATTACTTGACTTTGCCACTCTAAATGTAGTACCTAGTGTATGCACAATTTTCCCCTACCTTTTCATATCAAAACTGTGTTTTTGAGATTTTTCTACATTTAAAAACTGCCTTCAGAAACAGTAGTGATGGGCTTTGAGGGCCTATGTAAGTCTCCAGCCTCAGAGTTCAGTAGCTTTCCTGTGCAAAACAGGTGATCCTTTTAGGTTCTGACTGTATCCTCTGAATTACTGTCTTTGCTTCTCATTTTATTGGAAGAACATTGAGGTTGCTCAAACATATGTTGGATAGTGAAGGTATAGTGGGCTCCAAAGCATATTATATACTACAGTACTATGTTTAAGAATAACTGTATAATATGATCTGACAGTGCAAAACAAAACCATTCTGAGTTGAAAAAACAAAGTAGAAGCATCTAAGATGGTTTTAAAGCCACAAGGAAGTTGAAATCCTCAGCAGAACAGAACAGAAAAGAACAGGTGCAGACCTTTAGCTGAGTTTTAGATATGCCTACAAATAAACTAACCATGCTCCATTTTAAATGACTAGAAAGCAAAGAAATTGGGAAATGCTTTTTAAATCTGACCATTTAAAAGTTGAAATATTCTGATCTAAACTATATGCTGTGATAATTCTAATTCCATAATAATTGGTTCCAAAAAGTAAGATGTATAAACTTGCAAGAGCAATATAAATTATCATCACAATCATAAATAATGGAATAAAAATGCTCTGATCTATGTAGAAGTAGGTATTGTAGCAAAATCCTTCGAACTTGCTTATGTGTACTGAGTCTTTTGTGCCACTAGTGGGAACTTATAATTATTAACAGGATTACACATGTATCACTTGCTCAAATTGGGGAGAAAATGATAGTATCACTCAATGTTTCTGTGTGGATGGAGGATAAGTTTATCTGGGGTATAACATGGGGAATGCACAGCAAATCTGATTACTTCCTCATGGCAGTGGCTGTTGTTATTTGAAATATATTCTTTAATGTTTTGCTCAATATCGCATCATACTTATTTTTCATTTGAGTGAACTGTTACATGTTGTTTTTAATGCAGGAGCAGGATGATCTTGAGGACTGTGAAAAAGTGATATAAGATTGTCTGCTCAAGCGCTCATCTATTTCATTGGTGAACCAAGAATCATTGGTAAGAATTCAGAAACATTTATGAGATACTCTTCTTCCATGATTAGCATATTTATGTGTGTCCTGATTTTGCCAACTGATTTATTTTTTTTAAATGTGCACAAATTTTACAATGAACAGAACACTTTAAAAACTAAAGACCATGCACTAAACCTAAAAGAGAACTCCTACAAGTGTAATCATGACCAGTATTTTGTAAAGTCAACTGCACTTTATTCCCTGCCCTTTCCCCCCCACTCCTTATAATTAAAATTAGGCATAGTTGAAAAGTGAAAGTGAAAGCTGTTAGATAAATTGACTAGGAATAATCTGAGTAACTACAGAAATCTGATAAACACAGCAGAGTTCATTACAGGTTTCTCTTATCATAGTTTGCAATTATAGTGATCAGCTTTTTTACTAAGATTTCTGCTGTATCCTTGTTCGTGCTAAAAGATGGTTCCTTCCTAATTTAAATCTGATTTCAGACCAAAATATAGGACATTAATTTGGGTCATAAGATTCAAATCATACTTGACAGGGGTTTGTATTTAAGGTTCTGTGTTAGAGCTATTTAAAAAAAAATAGCCAAAAGCATTATGATTTGTTATTGTAGGGTATTCAAAAGATAAACGAGTAGATTGTGATTATCAAAATATAGATAAACAAGTCGCTTCTCCAAGATCTTAAATAAGAATGGGATAGAGAACAACTGTAGCACGAAGAGTGAGATTCTTTTGGTAAAATTCACCTTGGTTCAGACGATGCTCTTAAACCACTGCTGATCACTTAGACAAGCTTAGATTTCCCCTTTTAAGACTTTAGTGAAGCTCGAAGTTTGAGAGGTCACCCTACCTAGGGTGATTCCACCCACCTAATATGTCCCACCTATAAAAATGCCAGTGAGCATATCTACATCCACACATTTTATAAATTATTTTATAGTCTTTATGATTCATCTCTGCTTAGTTTAAGCCAATTTATAAAAGTTGAAACAAACATAACTAAAATTAGTTTAGCTCCAGATATTTTCTAGTTGCCACAGCAAGGATGTTTACTTCCTGTTGTAAATTTCTCTGTGCTACTGGTTTCCACTGCTAGGCTGGTGCCACTATGAAAATTCTGACTTATTGGTTGGCAGAAGCAATAGAAAGCCTGCCAAAAAACAAGCTAGAAGCAAGAACACATGTGAAGAGTCATCATGTATCTCTTTGTAAGAGACTAGAGCTTCTGTGTTCTGGAATATAAGCAAAGCAACATGTTGATGACTGACAGAAAATATATTTCTTTGGAAGATACTTTTTATGTTCTGTAAATTTTGTAGATAAGAAGTTTTGGGGTTAACTTTAAGGAACCATAGCCCATGCCAAGAATGGATTCAGCTGGAGATATGGTAAAACAACAAATTGATAGTCAGTTGAAATAAATCAGGAGATCATAATGGTCTTGATTTTGATTGATTGACCTCAGTAGACCGACTCACTGGAAAAAAATTAAGTGCAAAATTAAGCACAATATTGTTTTAAAAATATGCATAAAACTCTGAATTAAAGTAGTTTATAGTGGGTGTGTCTACATATTCTTTAATGTACCATAGTTACTGCGCACTGAGTTTGTTCTTGGATTACCAAGTACTAAAACAGTGCACAGTAACTGACAGTTATTGCACAGTAGCATATTAGCCTGGGTTTTACTTGGCACACTACTGTGCAGTGTTATTAGGCTGCTGTGCAGATAATGTCTTGTGTAGATGTACCCACTATATACCTACTTCTCTCCCTGAAATGCATGTGTGGCCATTTTGAATTGAATTATAAAAAAAAAAAAAATGCAGTGATCTGGAGTAAATTGTTTTCCATCATAGCTTTAATAAATCTGCAAAACTGAATTGCAAGATGAATTGGAACATAGAGATTAGAAATCAAAAGTACTGTTTTGTACAAGTGAGAATTATCTGCTTAAGTGCAGCTTCATAAACTGGTAGGTCTCAATTTCAGAGAGCCTCGGGGAAAGCATGAAACAAAACCCTGACAGCTATGGCTTCTTGAGAAAACTGTAAATTTTGTTCTGTGATAGCAACTGAATATTTTTATCATTAAACATGTAGACATAATATCAAGCAGAAGAAAACTCTAAGGACTACAAATATTGTAAAAGTGTTACAGTTCACTTGTCAATTTTAAAAACATGTAATCTAACCAAAATATTTTGCTTACTGGGGCAGGAAATTGTTTACTAAAATAACACATTGAGAATTTTATAAAACCAAGCATTAAGCAAAGAAAAATAAAGAGGGACTTTCTAACAAATATAATAAAACAAATGCCACTGATATGAATTGATATTAGGCAGAATTTTGGATATCTGGTACCTCTTTATGCATTGGTACAGTCTAAATGAATTTTCAAATCAAAATAAGCAGAAAATTAACTATTATCTGTTGTTTAAAATCCTGGACACATTAAGTTAAAGGTGACTTAATTTCTACCAACTTCCATAGGATGAGAATTATACCCAGCTTGGTAGAAAATGAGCAAATATAGTTTGGTGATGTAAATTTAATTTAATTTCCTTTAAACTGTTTTGGAACAAAACCTTCAGACGCTATACTCTTCCAAATTGAAAAGATGCTTAGTTTTTATATGGATAAAAATTTGCATAAAAACTGGATACCCCTAACTATGGTCAGTTTTTTGTATATTGCAAGAATGCATGTTAACTTGTTATGAGTGATTGTAGTTTAGAATCTTTTTCCTATATAGTACAGTATTTTGTAGCATGTTTGCTTTAAAAACAAATATTAAACACACACTAGCATAGCAAAAAATATTCATGCCAAACCTGTAGTCATTGCTAAAATTCAGCTAAGTGTATGCAGAACACAAGCCTCTCCAACTGCTGCTGCCTTTTCAGTGTAATACCGAGTACCACATTTAGTTGTCTTTTGGGGTATAATTGTAGACTTATTTCTTGGAGTGAGCTTTTTATAGGGGTATTTCACTTCTCTTTGTAACCTTGTGGGAGGCTTCCTAGTGGACAGCAAGTGAAAACTATGTAAGAGAAGGGACTCAACCCTTTTAAAACAGAAAAAACCGATTTCCTGAATAGCAGAAATCACCTGTGTTTGGCATCTGAACATTTAAAATATATATTACAAGGGGTTCCTATCACCTTTTTCCTTCTGGTCACAGCGTACAAAGACTTGGTGGGCTAATATGTGCTCCTACCAGGAGACCATTGTTTGGATGATTCCTTCTCCTCCTTACTTTTCCCTGCACCTGGTACCCTAGTGGAAACAAGACTAGGTGAGTCAGATCTCCCAAACCACTGGCTAATTGCTTACTGGTATACTTGGCTCTGCTACTGATATCTTGTGTTGCTTCATGCAAGTCATTTTCTCTCTCTTCCTTAGTTTCCCATCAGTAAAATAGGAATTGCATACAACTATACCTTACATATATGTATTAGTCATTTCAATGAATGCCTGTGAAGCACTTGGATATTATGCTGTTATGGGCCATGTTATTGCCTAGAGGAAAGCCTTGCAACTAGCTTTTCTGGCACCACAAATCTGGACATTTTCTTGGAGAAATGGTGTTCCAGGGTTGAGGTTCCATTTATAACTTGCTCATTTGGACATTTACGGTGGAGAAAATTGTATATAAATGCTAAATATTATTATTAATTTAATCTTCATTCTTCTTAATTTAATCTTTCTTTCATTTAACATGGATTTAAAGTAATTTTAACAGCTTTATTTTTAACATAATAGAAATTTACAGATCTCGAACTGAATTATGTAGAGCCATAAATGTTTGAGTGCAGCTTTACAATGGTTCAAATGAAAAGTTTGCAATCCCTACTATGACTACAATTGAAAGGGACAGCGTTAACAATTGCACAGAAGCTTTGGACCATTAAATCGTCTTGCCAATTAGACTCACAGCTGCCTATGCAGAGGAGTAATAAACAGAAGTTAATGTAAGCAGGCTGAAAAATCCTTTGTCAAAATGAGCTCTTCCAATGAACATTGAGCTTGCATCTCTTTGTATAAACCAAAGGTCCACACTTCTAGATTTGATACTTTTCCATGCAAAATTGTAGACCCTAATCTCTGAAAATGGGAATGTGAGCTCTGCTTTTTATTAATGCTTCACCATTATTGCTGCTGTGGGCAGACATTTGAGGAAAACTACTGATGCATAGAATGCTTCCTGCAATACCTTAGCAGTAGGCTTCTCTCTAGGGTAGGGGGCAAAGAGAAAAAATAAAAGGATTTGCTTGCTGTGTAGCTGGGGAAGGCAGCGCAGTTGGCTCTGGCAGTGAGGGGGTTGACTGACAGTCTGCAGTGCAGTGGAGTTAGCTGGGCTCCCTATATGGCTGTGGATTAGCTATATGCTAATACTGATAGGAGAAGAGGAGCTGTACGAGCACAGCAAGCTGCCAGTGGAGGCGATCAGAGTCTTAGCAGAGCTGACTCCTCAAGAGCCATGGCTGAAGGGGGTGAAGGAGGGGAAGATGAAATACAGTTCCTACGAACTGTAAGTATCTGCTTTTCTAGGTCATGTAGCAGATCGTTTTACTGTCTTGTGTCTATTTCTGTTGCATTGCATTAAACATAAAATTTCTGTGCTGGCTTTGTAAAGTGGGAGGCTTCGTTTAGTCAGTGAAAATAATGCAAGAATATGAGCTATAACAGCACTAGGCAGGCAGTCTCAGTGGGCTCTTTCTTGAATCTGCTCGATAGCCAGCCTTAGTTGCAATTTGGTATAAGGAGACCTATCTCCGCTGTAATCCCCTGTGTTTGAAGCGTCCTCATCAACTTTGTACTTGGGTTTCTAAATGCTGCATGCCAAATACCTGACCTCTGAAACTTCTGTATAGGTTAGATTTCACTGACATTAACAGAAGCTTTGCAGATAGGAGAGCCCTAAAACGATGAATAAACCAAGCAAGAATAGCCCCTTCTGACCCCCTTCCAACACACACACATGCATTCAGAAGCACACTTGTGTATAGGGAATACCAACAAAGGTGGGATTGGGATCTTTACAAATAAGCAGAAAACAGATTTCTAATCAAAAGAGGTTCATTTTAAGAGAAGGCAAGGATTTATTTGGCTGGGGGTGTTAATTAGCAAAATAGCCTTCACCCAGTGCAATTTTCTATAAACAGTCCTCACACCATTCTTCTTTAAGGCTTTACACAAACCTAGCATGACAACCAATTTGGACTTTTATGCAAGGGCTTTTCACACATTAACTTTGCTGATGGGAGGTGAAGGGATGGCTTTTTCTCTCCTCCCCACCCCCTTTATACCTTGGTATGTGTTGTAGTGTAAATGAGATGAAGAAATTCCTGTTGGTTAAAGTGTGTTCCCTCCTCCTTTTCCCATGCCATCATCGCTTTTCATTCATTGTAGAAAGTGTTTCAGAAACAGAGAGTCCCTAGAGCTGATGATACAACTTTAAAAAGCTAAGCCTCCAAATAGACATGCTCACTATCCAAAATAGGTATTTGCCACACATTGTTACTTGGAGTGGGGAGGGACATAGGAAGGTAGCTGCTTATGCAAACTGTTATGTGTGATGAAGTGTCACTGGCACTTTCATGGCTGTGAGAAGTTCCTGAAGAAACAGATCATTCCAGAGAAGATCAGCCCCAATTAACCACCCTGACTGATGGTTAATATTCCCTCCCAGCCCCCCAAAAGGACCACTTTTCTGAAATACATTTGGTGGGTAGCTCAGTCTTTGGGAGAAAATGCTTTCTTCTGACAACGGTATCATGCCCTTTTATCTTTTCACTTTTTCAAGATATTTCTTCCATGGAACACCCTTTCTCAATAACAGCCCCTCCATAGTTGAGCCATGACTGCTACTTGAGATGGCAGTTCTCACTGCTGTGACCTATTCGCACTGTCCAGGGGGACTCTGTTGCAATCCTTTTTAGCTGTTACTGAATAAAGTGCTAAGCACTAAGGCATATGAGAGGGTTTAAGAAGCTCTAGAGGAAACTAGATGGGAAGAAGGGGATACTATTCTTCATTTCCCAGGGTTGTGACTGCTCCCTTTACATGTTCTCCTTGCAGGGCACAAATGCAGCAGCACTCCTTCACTCTTTCCATGCAATTTACTCCTATTCAGGGAAATGGTAAAAGCTATTAAAATGTTTCCAGATCTCCCCAGTGTACAGGGAATTTATTAGGCACAATGATAAGGGCCATAAATTACTTTATTTTCCACCTTGTACTTCCCATGCTTGCATGTATACAACATAGTTATCATCAGACCCTTCATAAGCACTGTTCTTCGTCAATGAAACTGGCCCATTAGACTTTTCCCCTAGCCAGAATCCTTTTTTTCAGGATTAGGGCTACCTAAATCAGAAGAATGACCTCTAGTGGAATAGAATTTTCTACTGAACAAATACATCTTAATCATTCTTGTTTTTCAATCTGTAGGAATCACTGAACTACAGTATAGGCACCACTTTGTGCCTTTTAGATGAAGTATAAAACAAAAGATTAACTCGTGTAATTATCCTCTAGCACTTTCACAGACACATTAATTCTTTTGCTCTAGGAAAGTTTCATTTTGGTATTTTAGGGCTCCACATTCCCGACACTTCCAATGATTTTTAGAATGTTTCACTTCCAGATCATTTTAAGACTGAACTCTTTATATCCAAAAGTGCCAGCCTTTCAGGAACAGTTAAATTGATATCCATACCCATTTCTAAAGTGTTTCAATCTTTAGCTCCATTTATATACTTGGACTGTAAGGTCTTTGAGGCAGGAATAGTTTTTTGTTCTTTGTGTATATGTTGAATAGATTAAGGATGTCCTGACATCTAACTGGAGTCTTCATGTATTACAGCAATATAAATAATAGAAATAAAAGAAAAAGACTTTGTTAATATAACAGTAATTATTATTCTTTACTTTCCCTGACAATTACCTAAACATTTTGAAAAGGTTCAAGGTAAGGTTTTTTTTTCCCCTTACTTTTCCAGCTTTTTTAATTCATTCTGTAAAATATGTCTGAAGTTGTTTTAGATAATGTTTAGGATTGTTTCTTTTAGTTTTTGTTTACAGCCTATACCCTGCCTTTATCCTGAACACTGAATGACTGAGTATTTTTATGTACACTCGTGTGTGTGGTGTATATTTGGTGGGTGGGAGGACAATACCTGATTTAAGTTTATTACATAAAGTGCTTGTTTGTAACATTCCTATAGCATTTGTTGTAAAAAATTATGACAGTGTGCTGTTTCCAATATCATGCTGAAGAGTTTGAAAGAATCCTGCTGTTAGGCTAGTGCACGTTGGTTAAGTATCTCAGATAAGTTTGTTTGCTGTTGTGATTTAGATTTTCACAGGGGAGATTTTTCTAGAGTTTTTTTGCCACACATCGCTGCCAAACCAAATGAATATGAGGTAATGTCTTGGATCCGGTGGCATTTATTTTGCTTCATTGAAAATACCAGCATAATAACTTTTAACAGGGGATTGATGAAGGAAACAAAATGAAAGTCATTATTATATGCACTTACAGAGAAATATGCCAAACTAATTTTCCAGGTTAGAGTCGGTGCTGTAGTAGTCATACTGATAAATGGTGTGTTATAACTAATAACATACTTCAGAAATTTGCTGGGCCTCATCCTGCTCAAAGTAATTTTGATGTCCAATCTTAGCAAATCACAGGTAGACCATATGAGACAATTCAGTGAATCCTGTTTCCCCAGTGTAATGATATTTTTTCATGGATGCTTACAATACAGCATTTAGCCAAATCCAAGAAAACTTTGAATTTAAGACAGCCCTCCAATAATCGTATTATATACATGAGGAAATTTAAAATTTGGATTTATTTTTCCATGTATAGAATCTAATTATTGAAAGGTCATCTTAAATTCATCCTTCCCTCTCTGCTGCAATGGGAAAAGCAGTGGCATGGGAAAGGGTGGGGATGGGAATTGAGCAGCCTGTTCTCTGCTGCCTGCCCTGTATCACTTTCCTCCTCCGCCCCTGCTGCCACTTGCCCCTCCCATTTGGTCCCCCAGCTGTCACTTACCCTCAGTCATGGCTTCAGCTTTGGCTCGGGCACCAGCAGTTGTAGCAGTGACAGCTTTACCTTGGCTCAGGGGTGAGAGCTGCCACTGCCATCTCTGCGGCTGCTTGGTAAAGCATGGGCTAGAGCCACAATGTGCTTTGATCCTGGCCAGAGTGGAACCAGAGCTGGAGCCATGACTGAGGTGAAGTAGCAATGGGAGATGGCTGGGGAGGGGCAGAGGCAGGAGTAGGGACTGGGTAGATGCGGCAGAGGTGGAAGAACAGAGTCAGTGCAAAGCAGAGGCTTCAGGGAGAGGCTATGCCTCTGTCCCGGATCAGGGTCAGAGCCACAGAAACCACCTGTTGAGTAGGGAAAATTCTTGGATTTGAGTAAATATGGAATATGTGTGTGTATACGTGTGAATGCACATGTCATCTTCTCATCAATACTTGTCACAAATGCTCCATTTTTACCTGTAAATAGGTAACAGTGGTTGTACTAACTTAAAAAAATGTAAATTATTCTTCCCATGCCAGTTTCTGTTCCCAAGCAGCTGCCTTTTTCATTTGTCTCACTGACATAATTGTACAAGTGTTCAGATGAAAACACTAGAATCCAGACATTATGTAAGACCTGATGGGTAAGAAAAGGAAATTGCTCTGTCATAGATGGTGGGTGCAGCAATCTGCTGTTTATAGAGAAGGACTCACACAAGTTTTTCAGAAGGAAAAAGGAGGGGGTCTTTACTTGTGGGTTTTTTCCTTTTTTTGTTTGTTTCGGCTTGGCTTAGAGGTCCTATTCAACAGAGTTTGGCAAGAACCCTTTGGATTTTCAGAAATCTAGTGAGGTATAAAGAAATAACTGTCTGTGAAAGTGTTGCATGTCTTTCAAATAATTATCTGTGATTATCATCACAAATTTCACACATCTCACTGATCACCAAGGAATTGGTTGAGAATGAGAATGTGAAAGTGAAAGGTAATTTGGATGACAGTGACCAGGAAATGATAGTGTTCAAGATCCTAAGGGAAGAAAAGGAGGAGAAAATCAGAATCAGACACTGGGTTTCAGCAAAGCAGATTTGAGCAAACTCAGGGTTCTGGTGCATAGGCAAATTCCCTGGAGGCAAGTTTGAAGGGAAAGGGATCCAGGGAGGCCTTTGAAAGTATGTAAGAGCAAGCTATCCCATTGCCACAGAAGAATGGGAAGTGCAACAAGATACCAGCTTGGCTAGACAGAAGTCTCTTTGGTTAGTTGAAACTCAAAAACGGAATCCTACAAAAAAATGAAAACTTGGTCATAATGCAACTGTCAAGGGAGATAAAAGCCAATTAAAAGGGTTTCTATAAGCATGTGAAAATTAAGAGGAAGAAACCATAGGTCCCTTACAAAATGCAGAAGACAATCTAGTTATGGATGATGCAGAGAATGCTGAAATATTTAATGCATTTTGGTACTTTAGTTTTTGGAAATAGGGGCAGCTATCATCTGCCCAGCACAGTTGGCAGCAAAGAGAGGGAGTGAGTCAAGCAGCCTTGTGTAACGGGCTAGGGATTACATGGAGAAGTTAGACGGTTTCAAGTTGTCAAGGCTGGATGGGATGCACTGAAAGAATTGGCTGAGTAATTTTGGAGCCACTGGCAATCCTCTTTAAGAACTTGTGGAGGTCAGGTGAGGTCCCAGATGACTGTAAAAGAGCAAACATAATTCCCATCTTTAAGAAAAGGAAGGATGAGGATCTGGGGAACTACAGATTATTTAGCCTAATTTCAATATCTGGAAAGATCATGGAGCACAAGTCATGCCTGACCAATCTGATTTCCTTCCATGATAAGGTAACGGGCTCTGTGGATGCAGGGAGAGTAGTGGAAGTGATATACCTTCACTTGAGCAAGGCTTTTGACACCCTCTTCCATTACATTTTCATTAACAGGCCAAGGAAATACAGATTGGATAAAGTGGATATATAACTGGATGGATCATCATACTCAGTGAGGAATCATCAGTGACTCAATGTGTAGTTGGGAGGAGGTATCAAGTGGAGTTTCCTAGGGGTCTGTCCCGGGTTTGGTATTGTTTAAAATCTTTATCATAATTTGGATGATGGGGATCAAGTTACATACTTAGCAAATCTGCAGACAACACCAAGTCCAATGGAGTTGCAGATACCACCCTCCCTGCCCCCCCCCCCCGAGAGTAGGGCGAGCATCCAGCTGAATAGGCTGAAAAATGGTCCACAATTAATTGCATGTGATTCAGCAAGGATAAGTGCAAAGTGCACTTGGAACAGAATAATTGCATGCACAAATACAGACTGGGGAATGGTTTTTGAGGCTGTAGTACTACAAGAAAGTACCTGGGGCATACAGTGGACCATAAACTGAATACCAGCCAACAATGTGTTCTTGTTGCAAAGGCCAAAAGCATACTGGGCTGCATTAACAAAGGTATCACTTGCGAATCGAGGGAAGAGATTTCCTCTTGCACTATTCCGCACTAGTAAGACCTCATGTGGCGCACAGTGTCCAGTTTTGGGCTCCTTACTTCATGGAGGATGTAGCCAAAAAACCCCCCAGTGAAGAGCAGCAAAAGCAGTTGGAGGCCTAGGAAGCGAGACTTACGAGAAAAGGCTGAAAGAGCTAGGGTTATTTAGTTTGGAGAAGAGAAGACTGTGGGGGGGATTTGATAAGAATCTTCAAATACCTGAAGGGAGAGAGCATAGAGATGAGCTTTCCTCTCTGGCCATAAGAGACAGGACTAGGATCAATGTATTCAAGATGCAGCAGAGGAGATTTAGGTTGGAGATCAGGAGAAGCCATTTGATGCTGAGGGTGATCACGTATTGGAACAGGCTACCTAGAGCAGTTGTGGTATCTCCACTGAATTAGAGGAACAGAATACATGACTAGAATTGTTTAGTCAGGAATGAGCCTGCCTTGAGTAGGGGCCTGAACTAGATGATCTCTGACAGTCCCTTTTAAGCCCTGCTTTCCTATGATCCTGTGATCACTTGACTAGATCATTACTGCTCATAATCGGTGCAATTGTATGCTGACATACATGTTTGCCCATCTAAGCTTCTTGAAAATCAGGTGCTCAACTTCATTTGTACAGATAGCAAAATAAGTATGCAGGTGTCTTAATTAGTTCTTGGATATAAATAATAAGGATCAAGATAGACCTACCCTAACTCTCAGTATTGTTATTGTTTATCTCTTTACTAGAATTCTTTACTTCTAGTTTTTTGCTAGACCTTCCTTAATTCTTGGTGTTAGCCACTGTTCATAATTATTAAAGTGACCTTACCTTTTAACAACAAAAAGCCCAGTAGAGTGTTCAACTTTAATTGGTGATGCATAGGGATGGTTCTTTTTAGATGAGCTTAGCAGATGCATTTTTATCAGATCTGTATCCCTGGTGATACCAAAGAATAAGTATGAAGTGGTAATGTTAAAATAATCCATCTGCCACAAAGCAGCTTAACATCCTGTATACTATAATGATTTTAAGGTCTCGTGCATGCATACTTGTCTGTGTTTCAAGCATTTGAAGCTGCTCTGAGAGGCTTGCTTCAGCACAGACAGTGGCCGCTCACACTTTGCTTACTAGTTTGATATTGACAGTCAGGGATGCACCAAGAAATTTCTGAGGTGGTGGAGCCATAGAGATCTTTAATAGAAGTCAGCAACATGATGGCAGGGAATATTTTCAGTGAGCTACAAGAGAAATTTAAACAAAGGGCTAGTGGTAGAGACGTAACACAGAACATGGATGTCTTGTGCCTCTTGAGTCAGGGAGGGCACCTGCCTCCCCTGACACCAGTCAGCAACTGGGATAAGGGGGTAGGATCCCCCCAGTGGCTGATCTCACTCACCTTTAAAGTGAGTGAGATGAAAGCTACTTCCGGAAGTGGGGCGGCTACTTTTGCTGGCAGCCCCATTCCCTGGCCAGCTCTTGCAGGGGGGCATTGGTGCACCCACCTGCCCCCGCTAGCTAAACAGGGAGCATGGCCTGGCAGAGGGTGCATGTGGACCCCTGTGCACTGCCTATGCATCGCCCCTGACACGAGGTATGCAGCCCGAAGAAAGGGGGATAAAATGGAATTTACTCCACTTCTGTTTCCCAGGATCTGGGCTGCTTCAGGGGCTAAAACAGCAGCCAGCATAAGTTCAGAGTAGTCTCCCTAGAGTTGACAATGCCCTGGGCAGCAGACCAGCTTCATTCTACAACTCAGTATCATGTGATTGCGCCCTTCAACTCTGAGCCTCCTTCTCTATTACAAGACTTATGAAGGCAGGGAGCAATATGGGAACACATTAAGCAGAATTTTCTCTTGGGTCTTTGTAGCACCTATAGTCCCTTATACGTTCCTGTAGCAAAGGGTAGAACAAGTTCCACAGTATTCTGTCTGAATTTAAAAGTCTTAACTAGCAGTAGACATAAAGCTTACTGTTTCCTAGCACTGGACCATGGTTGTACATAACTTAGTTTGAGGGGAAAATAGTGGGAAAAGTGTTTAAGGTTTGGGAAGCCAGTGTGTCTCAGATTTGGAGTTATTAAATGTGGACTAGGGACAGGAATTGCACACAAATTGGTATAAGTGATTGGAAACTAGTTCAAATCTGTAACACAACAGAAGTTCAGTGCACATAAAAGCTTTCAAAATGACTGAAACCAGTTTAAGATTAATCTGGATGAAAGTAGCATCAGATTTAACTGATTTAGGTTAAATCAGTTTATTGAACTTCTTTCCCAGATCCCTTCCAGATTCAAGTTCACTCAATCCCCCAACATACTAGGATGCTTTGCATTTGCCCGCAACACGCCCTTTCCCTCGCAGGGTGGGTAGGTTAAGAACAAAGTTCTTAATGGATATAAGCAGGGTAAGATTGCGTTAATAAAGGCCAGATAAACTGAAACGTTTATTAAGATGGGAGATAATGAGAGCCTGCACAGGAATTTTAACTGTGTAGGTAGATAAATATCTCCTAAATAATTTGTGCACTACAGAAGTCTTGTTTTTCCTTGACAGACTTTAGAAATCTCTTCACTACATACACAGTGTTTTGTTCAGTCAATCAACATGTAATCATGAATAACAAATCAACACTGATTAAGCAACCTTAACTCTGACCATTGACATCACAAAGCCTCATCATGTTGAACTTTAAGGAATGTCAGCTCTTCTATAAGATTTATTCTTACCTGTGAAATTAATTAGTTTGAAGACTGGTACTTGGGTGATTCCAGAATTGAAAAGGGAAATCCTACTATCTAGCTGTACAGCATTAAGCAATTGGAGTTTATTACTGGTACTTAAATATTCTACCTTCTGCTGAGGCATTGGGTCTGGTTCATTTCCAGGAACTATAATACTGGATTTAATGGGCCATTGATCCATCTAAAATAATACATCTTACAGAGAACCTAGCTATAGAAAGTTTGGCAACCAAGGACTAGCTGGCTTGGTAATATTTCTAATGAAGAAGAAAAATGTATAGTAGCCATCTAAGTGAATTTAAGTAAATCATATAAAATAGTACCTATAGAACATCGAAAAAATTGCATAACATCCTGAAAATCTGGTGGTCACACCAGATGACAAAGCAAACCTCTTTAACAATTTCTGCCTCCATCTTTCTGAGCAGGGACTGGGGCACCCCCCCTCCCCTTGGATCCCCGATAGACCCAGGGGAGACACTGCCAGGCCCAGGGCCAGTGAGGACCTAGTCAGAGAACATATGGTGGGTCTAGACATGTTCAGGTCAGCAGGTCCTGATGGTCTCAACCCCAGAGTGCTGAGGGAATTAGCAGAGGTCATTGTGGGACCCCTGGCACAGCTTTATGAGCACTTGTGGTGCTTTGGCGAGGTACCAGAGGACTGGAAAAGGGCCAATGTGGCCCCTTTTTCAAAAAAGGGAGGAAGAGGGACCCAGGAAACTACAGACCCGTTAGTCTTACCTCGGTCCTGGGGAAGCTCTTTGAGAGAATTTTCCAGGAGCACATCTGCAAGGGACCAGCAGGGGAGATCATGCTTAGGGGAAACCAACATGGGTTCTCATTTGAGGCAGGTCCTGTCAGACCAGCCTGGTGGCCTACAACCAGGTCACAAAATCCTTGGACTCAGGTGTTGCGGTGGACGTAGTCTTCCTGGACTTTAGGAAGGCCTTTGACACTGTCTCTCACCCCATTCTCATTAAGAAATTAGGTGACTGTGGCATCAATGCCTACACAGTGAGATGGGTCACAAATTGGCTAGAGGGCTGCACCCAGAGAGTGGTGGTGGATGAGTCTTTTTTGACCTGGAGGCATGTGGGCAGTGGGGTCCCCCAGGGCTCAGTCCTTGGGCCTGCACTGTTCGACATCTTCATCAGTGACTTGAATGAGGGGGTAAAAAGCACCTTGTTCAAATTCACGGATGGCACTAAAATGTGGGGAGAAGTGGACACAGTGGAGGAGAGGGACAGGCTGCAACTAGATCTAGACAGGTTACAGGGGTGGGTGGGTGAGAATAGGATGGGATTCAATACTGACAAGTGCAAGGTACTGCACCTGGGGAGGCAGAACCAGCAGCATACCTACAGGCTGTGGAACTCCCTTCTCGTCAGCATAAAGGCAGAAAAGGATCTTCGTGTCATTATTGATTCCAAAATGAACATGAACTCCAATGTGGGGACGTGGTCAGTAAGACTAACTGCACCTTGTCATGCATCCAGAGATGCATCATGAGCAGGCTAAGGCAGTCGTCCTCCTCCTGTATGCGACACAGGTCAGGCCTCAGTTGGAGTACTGTGTCCAGTTCTGGATGCTGCACTTCAGGAGTGATGTGGACAGCATGGAGAGGGTCCAGAGGAGGGCCACTCGCATGATCAGGGGACAGCAAGGCAGGCCCTCCGAGCGGAGGCTATGGGACCTGAACCTGTTCAGCTTCCACAAGAGAAGGCTGAGAGGGGATCTGGTGGCCATCTACAAAATGGCCAAGGGGGACCAGCAGGCTCTGGGAGAGTCCCTGTTCCCCTGAGCACTACCAGGAGTAACGAGGAATAGGCCATAAGTTGACTGAGTAGATTCAGGCTAGATATCAGGAGGCACTACTTCAGTCAGGGCACCTAGGATCTGGGACCAACTTCCAAGGGAAGTGGTGCTCACTTCTACCCCGGAGGCCTTCAAAAGGAGGCTAGATAATCACCTAGCAAGGGCTGTTTGACTCCAGCATTCTTTCCTGCCCATGGCAGGGGGTCAGACTTGATGATCTGCTCAGGTCTCTTCTGACCCTACCAACTATGAAACTATGATAAGAACTTTACTAAAAAAGCACCCACCCATTAGGATGATATCCCATACAGATGGGAGGAGAAGAGGATAAGAATATAAATGTGTTGTCATGAACCTTTATTACATATCTTAAGAGTCATATTTGAAATAATAAAATAGCAAAATGAATTGCAAATTATAGCTTAGTCAGTGCTTCATTTTGAAGAGTAAAAAGAAAAGTTATCACTGTATGTAAATTGAGCATAGAGGTGGTTAGCCATGTTAGATTGAAGTGAGGTGGAAGGTCTGACAAAGTAGGTCAGAGGTGCCCAAATGGTGTCCTGTGAGTAGTTAAATTGTGGCCCATAGGGCTTGTTGGCATGGCTGCTGGAACTGCTGCATTGGCATAGCTCTGAAACCCAAGAGGTGAATGCAGCCACTCCTCACCCCCACACCTCATCCACTGATGAATTTGGAGTTTTTGGTTGCGCTTTGGTGCCTAAAGCAGCAGCAGGGGGAAATCAGAGGAAGACTAACAGTGGCAGCATTCACCCCCTGGGTTCTGAAGCCACACCAATGCAGTGGCTCCAGCAGTAGTGCCAACCAACTGTTGCCCCGTCATTGGAGGTGAGTTATCTAACCTATGAAAAGCCCCAACCAACCAGATCTATTCTCTGAGGCAAAATGTGCCCAAAAGCCCTCCATAGTTTGCCTACAGAAGCTCATGTCTCTCTTAAACCAGTGGTTTTTAAGGGGCCACCACGCCCTACCCTCTAATTGCTTTCAAATTAATTAATTAACTACATGTGGGCATTAACTAGAGCATTAGTCTTGGAGTCCTTAATCAGATTTCATACCTTTCAAAATTCAAGGGGCACACAAATTTCAAATTTGGGCTTAACTCATCTCTGAAATGCTTTCATGAATAATAACTGTGTTCCACACATTGATAAGCCACAATTCCAGTCTTTTTAAGAAAGATATGGATCAGATGGAGCAACATCATCTAGAGAGGTGCACTGTGTTTAAAAGTGTGTATTGGGCAATAAAAACAAAATCTAAATTTACCTTTAAAATCTGTATATTTATCTCCACAATATCCTTCTTTACGTGAAGATTTCTTTTCTACCACTAATGCCATACCTTGCATCATTATCTACGTCTAGAGAAGACTCTTGCTTTTCTGTTAACCTTCTGGTATTGCCTGGTTTAGGATACTTGACGTGGAGAAACCACAAGGAAAAGAAGTTATGCAATGTTTTTCTTACTGGTCCATTCTTCTCCAGTTAACAACCAAAACAACATAGCTGCAAGTGAAATCAGGACTTTGCCACCCATCTGTTTTCACATCTTACATTATTATCAAGCTAATATCTATAAAATTACTATATAGAATTAAAATAGAAAGAATGTACAAATTTCCAAGATGAAACAATGTATCATTGTTTATAGCTGTGCTTTAAGAACTATTTTTAATGGAATAAATTAATGGAATATTTTTAATGGATCATTGTTCACTTTTCAGTTTGCAGCCTTTCTAGCCTTTTCAGTAATAACAAGTTTGAGACTTAGTTTAAAAACAGACCTGGGATTTCTCCTGCCATAAAGTTTTTTATCCTGATATCCTAGGCCATCCCTATTGTCCCACATTAAGTACCCATGAAGTATCTGAATTAACATTTTGCCCCATAAAATTGTGACTAATTCAAGCTAATTGCCATTGAAACTGTCTTTGTAAAAGATTTTCTGCAACCTGTTTTAATGAGTCAGATTAGCTCCCATGTCTGTTTCTAATCTAAATGTGTCACCCCCCACCCCAGCTTAAAAAAACACAATATAATAACCTAAATGTATATGATCATACTTAATTATCATAGGCAGACTAAATTCAAGTCAGTTATAATTTTTTTAACAATCTGACCTAGTACTTTTGCGTCCCTACCACTCTACATAAAGTAGACCTTGAGCTTCTTAAGTCCCACTTAAGCCCTGGTTTGACCCTTTGTAGAGGCATGAATTGTATCTGTAGCAAACAATGTAAGTTTGTTGGTGACATTCCCATGGTTTTATAGAAGGCAGCAAATGGATTGCCTGATCTCAGTGGTTCTCCTTAATCCCCTGCCACGTTAACTGGATCTGATTCATTGTGAAACCCAGCTGTCATTTTTGCCTTTCCTATGTTCCCATGCGTCAGCTCCCCCATGGTATGGGTGCAATGTGGCCCAGCAGGGCACTGTGTGGGAGCTGGGTCCAAGTGGTGCAAGGCTCTGGCTGACCAGTGGAACTGCCCCAGCTCCCAGACAGTGTGTGGCATCCTGCTGAGCCATGCTGTATCCACGCCATGAGGCAGCTGCTGTGTGGGTGTCAAGTGGGGGGAGGGTGATCCCTGCTGACCCCCACTGCCCTGCACTGTATGGGGGGGCTCTGCCATGAGCCCCCAGAGGCGCTGATTGCTGCTGCTCCATCCAGTGAAAGTAGGGCTTTTTTATATATATATATAAGTACTGAGAGGCTTGGGCCAGGTAGAGAAACCATGGGCACTTCCCCTGCGACTCCCTGCACTGGGGCAGAGGCAGGCACAGCTGGAGGAGCTGTGGGAGAACCTGCAGCTACCTGGCTGTGCCTGCCTCTCCCTGGCCGATCCAAATCGATACCGACACTCCACAACAGACTTGGCCAAATCAAAACGGAACAGTGATCTAACACCAGGATGAATAAGTCTCCTCTGAAATGGCCAAATCCAAAACTGAACTGAAATATAGCCATTTCACACAGCCCTAGTAAATAACATGAGTCCAGCAAACTTTGTTTCAAGATACATTAAAAAGATGTGAGCATGACCTAAGTTTGTCTTCTCTTTTGTATGTTAAGGATATAATTTAACTCTCTATAATACTGTATTGCTTTAACAAACCAGGCATAAATGTTATTTGGTTTAATGCATCTAGACACATTCATGTTCTGAGAAGAATATATATTACATTGCAATCCTCAAATTTAAGGAATGAAATATAGGGGAAACAATGAGAGCTAAGGGAAAAGTTTATGGCATAACTAAATATCATAGTAACTTTTTCTCACAAATTGTTTTTACTATCTTTCATTTTTTAATATGTTTGTTAAAAATATCCTGGTACCATTAAACAGTTCTGGTTCAATTGTTTTTTGTGCTGGTGATAATCATACACATGATGAGAGAGAAACCAATTTGCAGAGGGAAATTTAACAAAAAGTTTCCAGTTTCTCATAATAATCACAGTTTTACTTATAGAATAAGCTTACACATCTTCTTGTAAAGCAAAAGCATGATATGTATTCCTTTGTATAGGGTATTGTACTTAGTTGCATAAAAATGTGTACACTATGACAAAAGTAATTAATATATTGGTAGATATCTGTAATGGAGATGTAGTTGATCCTGTTAATGAATGATGGAACTATGGGAGCAGTTCACCAGTTCTGGATGATTCATTATTGGGGATATGCATCATTACAAAGATGAAGAGAATTTTTGTCTGGTATGAATGGGCTCTGGAAATCTGGAAAGAGTGAGATCAAAAGACAAGGCTTAGAGTAGTTTCATGAAGTGTTATTTTTGGATTTATCTCGTTAGCAGAATTAGAAGTAGGGATTTATTCTTGTTTTGTGAGAATGTTGGAAGTCAAATTGTGTAGCGCCTCTAGAGTGGTAAATAGGGGACACCACACCTTATCCTGTCAGCTGTACTAGAGGTTTGTTAAAGTAGTGGTTTTCAACTTTTGTTTCATTTTGCGGGCCCCTAAAAAGTTTCAAATGGAGGTGCTCTGACCCCTTTGAATTGTAAATGTGAGTATTCACATACTTTTGATTGATCATAGTCATCTTTTTCGGACTCCTTAGACATAGTTTGCAGGACCACAGGTTGAAAACCACTGTGTCAGAGGATACCTGCAGTGCTTTACTGGGTAATAATTAGTGTGATATCTAATGATTTGCATTTCACTGACATCTCATTGCATTGTAAACTGAGCAGAGAACTTTAACTATATGAAGTGCTAGGTCAAGGTGTACATTGCAAACAGGGATTGGTCAGATGTAATTACATAAAGTGAAGGTCAGATTGTTATCTCACACTAATGTAAAAATGGTAGGGTGATTTTTTTTTTTTAACGTAATACAGTTTGTAAGGAAGGAAAATAAAATAAATGTTTTAAATTTAATAATTGTGTATACAGAATTACATTAAAGGTTGAATTCTATTTTGTGTAGTGTCCAAATGGCAGCTTTATAGCCACAAAATAGACATTTTTGGCACTTTCAGGTATGTATGCCCATTCTCAATGCACATCTGTCTTAAGTCATAAAAATGGTTTAGAAAATACAGGTTATTAGGAATAACCTGTATTTTGTATGATTTTTGGTTAGATGAAATTCTGTTACATTTAGTCAATTTGAGTACCTTTTAAGTGTTTCAAAATTGTCAGAAGTAAATTTTCTCAATTAAAAAACCTCAAAATCTCTAATTTTAGTAATAAACTTAGCTAATTACATTATTGGGCACTTCAAAAGTTTCTTGTGCTAAATTTCTTAGGATTGCAATACCCTGCTCATGACAAATAGTAACTCATGAAATAGCATTGATCTATTTTTGAGATATCTGACATTACTAAATTTAATACAATGATTGTTCCACAATAAACAGTAACTGATTTTCCACCCCCAGCCTCCACAATATGTGTAATATCTGTAACTTCATAGCAAGTTTGATTTGGGGAAAAAAGTACAGCAACAGGGAAAGTCACAGCGAATATTATACACAGTATTGTAACATTTGTGAAGTGGCTTTAGTATATTTTTGAGAAACGATAAATTTTCAGCAGTATCAGTTGTAGTTACATTGGTTTAAAGACATAGGCAGACAAGGTTCTTTGGGTCAATTTGATCTTTTATTAGACCCACTCAAATATTTGAAAAAAATTCTTCTTTTCAAGCTTTTGGGCACAAACACCCTTTGTCAGACTGAGCAAGTATCATTTTTCAACTGCAATTAGCACTTGTCTGCTATTCCAATAATTTGTTTGAAGTAATTTTAGATTCATTTAAGATTTGGTAATTAGCATAGGAATTTAAAAGCCTGTATGTATGGGGAAATCATCTTTTTCTTTAGCTTCCAAGGGTGCTAGTGACAGATACACATTGAGAACTCTCTCATACCTACCCCTAGGTAGGCTCAGACTCAAGCTCTCTGCATTTGGCTAAGGTGCAGTTGTGCTTTTTTGCCATCAGAGTCTGATGTGATACCTGTAAAATAGAGGTTTCTTGTTGAAGTAGGGTATATTGCTACTAAAAGGAATTTCAATATATGTAAAGTAATTAAATCATTTGCGTAAGTTGTTGCACATGGAACTGGCATGAAACAGAGTATGTGATTCAAACTGTAAGTTCTGAAAATCATTAAACAGTTTGCATGTGCTGCATTGTCATTGCCTATTTTTCTTTAAATTCCAGAGTTTGTAATCTGGTGATAATATGAGAATTTCAGCTAGCTCTCTGTCTGTAATATCAAGTGCTTACACTTTAAAGTCAAACTTGAAATTGGGACTTTGAAAGGGTCAAGCAAAAAGAATCCTATATTTGTTATGTTTTAAAAATGCAATTATTAAACTAATTCTGTGATTTTGGGTGGGGGGAGGCAATGAGGTGGGAGTTGCTTATGATTTCTGAATGTTTGAGATGGATGAGATGGCATGTGTAGACTGACATGCTACAAATACATTATTTGAAAATTATTCTTTCCACTTATCTGTCAGAATATGAATTCAGGATTTTTGTTCTTTCCTGCATAGGTTGATAACCAGGGATCCTGGTTTTATTTGATTAAAAAATCACAAATTCTCTGATTAAAAAAAAATGCAAGTACTCTGATAAAAACCCCAAAATCTGTGATTAAAATTAAAGCCCCCCCCAGCCCTGCTTGTGCTCCCCACCTCCACCCTGCTCATGCCTTTCACTCCCTCCCTATCCCTGTTTATGCCCCTGTCCCCCAACCCTGCAGGAGGGGGCCCCCAGCTGCCAGGGATATGGAGTCAGGGACCCAGGTCCACAGCTCCCTGGCCCCAACAGAAGGTAGTGGCTGCTGCAGCAGAAAGAGCATGGAGCTGGCTTCCTCACTCCTCCTGCCTATCTGCTGTGAGGTTGGGTGGGGGCGAAGCTGGCTTCCAGATACAGCATGCATTCCCAGGGGTCAGGGGGACCTGCACACCCCCCCGCCCCTGGATCTGTGCAGGGGCAGGGTGGGTGCGAGCTGTGGGCTTATGCTCCCCACCCTGATGCACTCCCTTGGGGCCTCTGCAGCGCAGCATGCGTGACCAAATGTGGCAGGGCACAGTGGGGACACGCAGGAAAGCTGCTTGCTGCTGTGAGCTCCATGATGCCCTGGCGACACTTCCCCTGCAGGCTGGGGCAGCAGCTATGGGCACAACCCTGCACTGCTGCCAACGCTGCCCCTGTGCACACAGGAGAAGTGTGGCCAGGGCAGCATGGAGCTGGCAGCAGCAAGCAGCTTTCCTGCACAGCCCCACTGCTCCCTGCCGTGCTGGGTTGCACATGCTGTGCTGTGGAGTAAGGCTGTGTGTAATTTGGCCAGGGGTTTTGTTTTGACACTGTTTCAACTCATTTTGAGCCCAAAACAGTGAAATCAAAATGAAACAGAAGGCTTTAAAACAGCCTCAAAATGAAACAAGGGCAGTCAAAACATTTCAAAAGTTCTGAGTTTCGAAGCTGGCCTCACTTGCAGGGAAACAGAAACTAAAGAGAGGGAGGGGGAAGAAGGGGAGGGACTGCTCTGATATTGACATATGTAGCGGGCCAGTGACTGTGATCCTTCCCTGATGTCCCTTCCAATCCCAGGACTCTGGGGGAGGGATGGAAAATGAGCTGCGCCTTAACACACGCACAGTCACACATGTCATGAGTTTTGCTTGTCAGCACCTTGAGATGCAATTTCCCAGAAACCCTTGCACCTATCTCCTTTATGGCCTCAGAAGGGACTACCAAGCCTGCTGTTTTCACCCAACTGTGCCTTCACACTTACAAGTGACATGAGTTTTGTTTTCAAGTCTTTATGGTAAAGTTTATTAGAAAACCCTGCACCTATCTCTTCAAAACTTGGCAGATGTCATGCCCCAAGAAGGAGCTATCAGCCCTGCTATTTCCATCTAAATCTGCCAAGAAATGACAAAGGTATAGGCAGTTTTGTTCTTCCCCATTATAGCCTATGGGCAAAATTTTAAAACACCAAAACAGTTTTGACAAAATGAAATGGAATAGCACTTTGAAACTAAATAAAACTTGAAATGAAACACTGTCCCATTGAAATGGAAGTTGAAATGAAGTGGTGCTGTTTCACACAGCCGTACTGTGGAGGCCCTGGGGAAGGGCAGCAGGGCAGGAAGCATGAGCCTCAGTGTGCACCCACCCTGCCCCTGCCCTTCACACAGATCTGGGGAGCCATGGCGCATGGACCAGAAGCTGCACGCTATCAACCCGAGTGGGCTCCATGCTTCCGTGTGCAGCTTCCAGGTAGGCAGTCCTGTGGGAAGCTGGCTGGGGGCTGAGGGAAGTGTTGGAGAAAGCCCCACATGGAGTGCCCACCCAGCCAGTGGTGTATGGACCTGGAATGATGTGCTATCAGCCTGAGTGGGCTTCATGCTTCCCTGTGCAGCTTCCCTGAAGGGCTGACAGTGTGTGACTCCTGGTCGACATGCCACCAGCAAGCACTCCATGTGGGGCTTCCCTCAACACCTCTCCAGCTCCCTCAGCCCCCTGCCACACACCTATGCCCTGCCCACCACCTGTCCTTTTGGCTTTTTATTCATCTCTGGCAGTCATCCACACCCACACCTGCCACCCAGGGTGCCTGCCCAGTCCTGCAGGTGACCCTCAGCCTTGACCCACAACCCACCAGCCCTGCCAGAGGGGGCCTCTAGCAGCCTGCAAGCCCCACTTACCTTAGGCTTCAGGAACCAACAGTGAGCCTAAGCCAAGCCTTGGCCCTGCCCTTTCCCCATCTCCCTCCCCCTCCCAACAGGGTTGGGACTTTCCCGCCCTTTTTGCAAGAAGATTTTGCAGGCTGAAACTCTTCCAGTCTGCAGAGCTCTTTGCAAAAGTGGGAAATCCATGGGTATCTCTGTTAAAAGGGAAAATCCATTTTTTCTCAAAGTTGGGAAATCCATGGTTTTCTCTGTTTTTCTGTGGGAAATAGAAAATCAGATCCCTGTTGATAGCAACATAAATACTTCAATAAAACAGTACAGGGAATACAGTTTTCTTGAGCTATATTTTCACTACTGCATTAGTCTTCATTATTGATAAAATAGTAATAGTTTCCTGACAGTCAAAGCACTGGACCTGATCATCATGGGTAGAGACAGACCTTCAAAAAGCAAGACCCTAAATTGATTCAATATCTGCATAGATTGAGCCAACTTGCAAGTGAATAGACATTCACTTTTGACTCAGGAAATGCAGGCACATGCAGGTTCAGACCAGAAGCCAGGGGTGGGGTAGGAGGTGCTCAGAGAAGCTGTGCTGTGGGGGCGGGGGGAGGCATGGCCAGCCCCAGGCAGTAGCCTCAAATGAACTGGCCAGGGAGGGGGTTTAATTCCCCCCTCCCTGTCCCATCAGCATGGACCTAAGCCGGGGTCTGCCTGGTGCTCCCCCTTCATTGCTGCAGGGGCATAGCCAGACAGTGGCTGGCATGTCCCCCTGAGACAAAGGGGATAGGGAGGAGTTTATTCCTCACTCTGCCCCTGGGGGACTGCAGCTAGGGTCTGTCAGCCCCAACCACCAGCTCCACTGATTTGCTCCCTGTGTGGGGAGAGCTGCGGAATAAGCCCCCTCCCTTCACCCCACACCCACCCACAGCACAGCCTCCCTACCGGGAAGAGACTTGCTCTCCTGGGACACCATTACAGGGGCTTATAGTTTAATAGTTTCATAGTTTCTAGGATCGGAAGGGACCTGAGCAGGTCATCTAGTCCGACCCCCTGCCATGGCAGAAAAGAATACTGGGGTCAAATGACCCCAGTAAGATGTTCATCTAACCTCCTCTTAAACACCCCCAGGGTAGGGCTGCTGCTCTGTGAGGGTCACTCCCCCCCTTGCTGCTCCAGTGGCAAGGGCAGGGGCATGGCCAGAGGCTGGCCAGCATGGCCCCTTAGATGAATGGGGTTTATTCCTTTCTCTCTCTTGCACCTGGCAAAGGGGGCAAGAAGGGGGCTTACTCTACCACTCACCCCATGCAGGGAGTGATTGACAGAAGCAGTAGTTGGGGCTAGCAGACCCTGGCTGCAGTCCCTTGGGGGCAGAGGAAGAAATAAACCCCCTCTCTGCCCCCTTTGCTTCAAGGGCCCATGCCAACCAGCATTTAGCCACACCTCCGCCCTGCTGCTGCTGCAGCAGCAAGAGGGGGCTCCAGGCAGATGCCAGCTCGAGTCCATGCTGGCACTAGAGGGTACTGCCAAGGTTGGCCATGCTCCCAGCTGCTCCAGTGGCAAAGGCAGAGGAAATACCTGACAGGGGCTGCTCTGCTCCTGCCAGGCAGACCACAGTTGGGGTCCCTGGGGAGAGGAACCCCTTCCTTGCCCATTTTGCCTGAAGGGGCAACGCCAGCTGGTACCTGGCCACACCCTGGCCCCTACAGGAGTGAGGGGGGGGACCCTGACACAGACTGCTGTGCCCCATCCAGGCAGACCCCAGATGGGGTCCATGCTGCTGGGATAGGGGAAATTAAATCCCCATCTCTATTTGCTTCATGCTGGTGCTGGGGCTGACCACACCCCCGCCACTGGAGCAGTGAGCAGAGAAATGCCCAGCAGGGGCTGGGGTCTATGCCAATGGGACATGGGAGGGAGGAGGAAATAAACTTCTTCCCTGCCCCCTTTGGCTTTGGGGGGTGGGCAGTATCTGCCACACCGCCACCCCTGTTCTGGCTAGGGAGAAGTATTTACATATTTGACTACAGAATACATAAAAACAGTAAGGCTTTTGTAATTTTTTGAGCATCAGTGTTGTGTGCCTTTAAATTTAGTACGGTTAATGATGTCCTTTATAAATTAGCTGTAAGAACATCAGAACTTCAGGTTAAGATTTAAAACCAGCCATTCAGAAACAAAAACAGAGCTGAATTAAAAACTGTTGGGTTTTCAGTAGATGAAATGCTTTGAAATAGCATTAGCAAAACTAGGTACAAAAGGTAATGCTAACACCGCATGCCTAGCATATATAATAGCACGCCTCAGGTGGTGCTAGATGCCTAAGGCCAAATGACTTCAACCACCCAAGAAATGAATACTCATTCTGAATTGCACTGTCTGAAATATCTCATTCTGTACTGTGTAATGGAATATATACGAATAGATTTTGTCCATGTTCAAGGCAGATAAATGGCAGGGTAGATGTGAACATTATAGACTAACTAAATCCAGGGCTGGACACAGGCATGGGTGAACTGGGCAGCTGTCCACAGCCTGGACAGAAAGGGGACCCCAAAATAGTGAAAATAATGTTTATTATTATCATTATCTCTGGCAAAGGGGGACCAGATACCAAAAGTTTGCCTGGGAATACCAGGAGTCTAGGTATGAGTAAATCCAAGACGTAGCATAAATTTTTGAGAGTTGGAGCTCACTTCATCACATTCTATATGAGGTAGGTTCATACCATTAATAATAATCAACTTCAGTTATGAACATAATTCTAAAGACATCATATCTTCAACAGAAAACTGGCCATGTATAATATATTTTACAAAAATAATGCAAAAAATGTAACAAGTCACTATAAATTTTGAGAGGCAACTCTTAATATGATTTTCTTTTAAAATATGAGCATTACTTTGCAAAGATTTCCCTAATATCAAGATCAGTAGGCTTCATACTATGTTGTTCCAATGTAGCCAAAGATGTTGAGAACAGGCCTTGAATAGGTTGTAGGTGTGGTAGTGGTTGGCTTGAGTATGTATATGTTGTGACTACAGCTTTTCGCTTCTAATCCAGCTTGATTCAGGTCCTGACAGAAATATTCATAGAATAGGAGACCCTCTGATTGATACTGCCAGGCTAGGGTTTCACATTTATGCTGATTTTTATTTATTTATTTTTTTTGCACAGTCAGTGTACAATTTTTGGCAGCGCTGGGCCAAAAATGGTATGAGGTTTGGATTTACTTCCAAATACAAAGGTTCTGTGACTTGGATGTGTACTGTAACTTTCCTGGTCTGACTGCAATATTTTCCTACTGAGAATTTTATTTGTATTTAGAAGAAATGTTTATAAGCATAAAATTCCTTGCCACTTTTGGAGTCTGTCAACTGAAGGTGATTGAAATGTTATTCATTGGACAGGTGTTTTTAAATTTAAAGAAAAATCTCTGAATAAGTTTCAAAATTATTTAATAAGCATAACTGTCAACTTCAGCTGTGTCTCCAATAGTACCAATAGAAGTTACATGTGGAATAAGACCAAAATATGGTTGTCATATGAATGCTTGTTAAGGTGAGAACAAGATTCCACATTTAATCTCATTAATTTTCTTTAAGTGAAAATGAATGGTTCTTTGTAACATTCTTAGAACTAAGAAATTTAAGTATTTATGAAAGATGTCTATTGGATAAGAATGAGGTTTTGATTTATTTAAAAAAAAAAAAGAAGGTGACAACTATACTATGCATATTTTTCGAAAGCTGTTTTATGTTTTTGTTTCTTGCCAAAATCTGGAAAGCATCTTTTAGCCTTTGCTCAAAGTCAGATAAAATAAAATAACATTGCTTAAATTCCAATCCAGCAGTTCACTTAAACACATGCTTGACGCTAAGCATGTGCATCAAAATATTCACATGGTTATCATTTACTTTGTACTCTTAAATCCTTGATTCAGCAAGGCACTTGAGTTTGAGACAACTGCTGAGTGCCTTATAAAGAAATAGTATCAAGTAGTATAAATTGTCTCCATCAATCACTAAGCCTGGCCATTACTCATTTGTGTTTTAAATATCTGGTTTTATTTTATGTGAATTATTTATTGTTTGCATTGAGATATAGCTCGATGTGTCCATAAACCAATCATTTAACAATAGTTGCTTCTAAAATGTAAATGAGCAAGTGTTTTGAATCTTGGTAACTGCACTGTAAAATGTAGTGACTTGGCAGTTTAATGTACCAGGTAACATGAATATATAATATTTTGGAGTATAGGACTATTTTATTTAGATACATCAATATGACTCAGCATGTGTACTAGGTCTTTCTCTTTCTATTACGTTTTATTTGTGCTAATATACTATCTTGCCTGGAGGTAGTTATGCCTTTTTCATAATATGTTAAAAATATTTTACGTAATATTTTGATTTGCATCCTTGTAAAACCTAAGACAAAACCAAAAACAAACTTACTGTTTCTTTCATATAGAATAAAATGAAATGCAGCAACCTTTCAAAGACAGATTTGCTTTTTTGTTATTATTCAGTTGAGAATTTTACTATTTCCAGAAACATAGAAGTCAGTAACAGTTTTGTTTACTTACGGTTTGTAGCACCATTTTTTACAGGATTGAGAAGAAAAACAAATATGTTGTAATATGTTTAACAAACATGGGCAATATATATTACCTCTGATTCGTAGAATATATTGCTAATGAAGGATGGTGTAGGTTGTAGGAGTCTTCCTTGCAGCTATTATGTATAGTACTTTTCCATTTATAGTAATTTAGAAATCTAATACATGCATCAGTAATCACTTGATATGTTAGGCATAGATTGATTAAGGAGCATAAAAAATAATATTGCTTTGGTAGAAATTGGTTCAAATCATACAGTTGCAGATTAGCATTTAACAGACAAGTTATATTTTAATGAACTAACTATTCTAATTGGTATGCTACTATTATTACAAAAGCCAATAGGTTTCCTGCTAAATTTTCTAGCTCCTATCAATAAAGGGACACTGTTGTCTGGGAGGGAAGAGCTGATGTGTTGATGTCAAGTTCAAAAATGGTTTGCATAATTTTGTATTAAGTTTCAGCATAATAAAACTGTAGTATCATGTCTCCAAAATTGGCAATTTCAAATGAAGTTGAAGGTTTTTACCTATTATTATCCACCTAATTATGGATTGCTATATCTTTACAGTATTTTTCTGACCCTGGCTATTGATCAATTTTCTGTGAAGCAGAGGATTGGTTAATGAATGACCCTGCAAATTTAAGTTCCTCTGCAGTTATATAAACTATTATTGTAAAATGATTTTTTTTTATTGACCAACAATGTTTTTCTCACAAAATATAGTTGAAACAATGTCCTAGGCCTAGATATAAATTAAGCTTCTGTCATTTGTTGAACCATGTCAGTTTTAGTTACATATGCTTCCATGCATGCTTCCAGCATAGTTATAGTGATGTTCCATCTGTGTACCAAACATCTCTATTGACTTCAGAAGTTTCTAATAATAAATGCTAAAGTGTTAAGGTGCTTTTATTTTATCTACATGTCAGTTTAAGACCATACTTAACACAATCCAGTCTGTATATCATTTCTTGTTCTGCAATTTGACATTCTAGTCAGTTTTAAAAGTTTTGTTGTTTAAAAATGGCTGATTGGAGGTCAGTGAGGGAACAACCAAGGAAATGCCTACAGTCTTTCGTCTCTTTCTGATATGGCGGCATCTGTAGCAGTTGGTTGGTTTCCAATACAGTTGAGGTGTGTTGTGGGTATTGCAAGCTTTCACAGTGGTGCCTAAGAAATGAATTTTTTTTGGAGTGTTCCAGAGTCTATTTGATGGGGGTAGAAGTTGTAAAAGTCCTGGTAGAATTTCTCTAGAGATTCTTTCCCATTATTAAGGAGTGAAAAAGAGGAAACTGTAAAGTCCTTGAACTTCCATTAAATCACTCCTTAATAATAAGTCAGTTGACATTATGTGTTGTCAAATGTGTTTGACTTTATGTTGGTAGTGCCTGATCTGAATAAATGCCTCGATAAAATTTTATCAGAGTTTTATGAAAGGTTAACACAGTACTGGTACCATGCAGAAAGGTGTACTCATTTACATAAAGGTGTGTCACACTAGTTCTCACAGCTGAATTCTTTGGATATGTTGCATCCTAAGGGCACAGACAGAAGGGCAGCTCCCTGTTGTAACTCCTGGTGCTTTGCAGGAAGCACTGTAAATTATAATGATCCCCCAGATCTAATAGACGTTAGCTGTTGGGTCCCAGGGGTTGGGAAATCAAGTTGTTGTTTAGAGTGACTGCAAGCCTACAGCCATTCTCCTCTAGCAGTGCCACCCCACCTCCAATCCTCAGTGTTATTTCTAGAATGGGAGGGGGGAAGGGAGCAGAGAGAGCTCATTCTTTGGGTTGCCCAGCTGTAGGGTGGGGTGGGTGGATTGGAGTGCCCCTCCTCCATCGAGGTGAAAAAACCCCAGACTGAACTCCCTCTGCTCCCTTCCCCTGCCCCCACTTCCATTCTGAAGACAGCACTGAGAGCAGGGCTGAGCTGTGTCAGCCCAGCCCTGCTTCTGGCACATGCAGACACAAGTTACTGAAGGCACCCCATTTTGGAGCATCTTCATGTGAACACTCACACAATAAGGGTTCCGATTGTTGCAAGATCGGGTCATTTTAAAGCACTCTGCAACTGTGCGCTTACGTTTGGGCATGGCTGTAGAGTGCTTGCAGGGGCCCCTTCTGTTTGCACCTTAAGGTTGCGTCCACACAAGCAGGTGTGCACATTTGCAGCAGCACAAATAGTAGTGGCACAAATTTGTGCTCCTACTTTTTGCTGCAGTGCAAGCTGTTACTTGTGTGGTTTGCAGAAGGACACATTGTCTCATTGCTTCATGTGCTGCAGAGGGGTGCTGCTGGGGAACAGGTTGCCTCAGTGTAGGGCTAGTTGGCAGGCCTAAAGTCACAGCCAGCCAGGGAATAGTATGTGGAGATGGAGAAACAGGCAGTCCGAGGCACAGTGGCTCAGCAGCTGGCAGGGGTGCAGTATGCCTCAAGATGGGGGCTCCATATGCCTCAGCCTGGGGGCTCTGCACTGGAGCCCCTATGCTGAGGCATGTGGAGAAGGAGGAGCAGGCAGCCCAAGAAGCTTCATTCACCCCTGTCTCAAGGCACATGGTATGCTAAGGGCTGCCTGCTCCCTTGTCTCAGCATACCTCAGTACAAGGGCTCTGCTGTGGAGCCCCCACACTGAGGCATATGAAACCCCTGTCTCAAGGCACACTGTGCCCCAGTCAGCTGCAGAGCCACGCCTTCCCTCCCACTGGCTGTCTGCTCCCCTGTCTCTGCATTCAGCCTGGCACACAGCACTTTGACATGCTTTGTGCTACTTTTTTTCCCAGGGTTTATTTATTTATTTGTTTGTTTGTTTGTTTGTGGGGGGGGGGGTTGGTACCAGGAAATCCTGGTAGCAAATTTTGTCCCAGTGCTGATAATTAGCAATGTTGCACATGGTTTAATGTACAACACATGTGGTTTGTGACACCACAAAGAGGTTTGCAGTGCCACAGACCACATGTGTCTATATGTCTGGATCTAACCTAAGTGTCCAGCAAAACTATTTTTTCTTATTCTAATTCAAATAGCCTGCCTGTCAACATTTAAAAAGCTGTGGCTTTTTTTCCCCTTTTGTATAGAGGTACCTGAAAAACAGACAATCAGACTATTATGGCTGTTTCTCAGGATTTTTTAAAGAACTCATACCTTTGCTATATGTTTTAGCAGCTGTAAATTCTACTGCAAAATATAATACATTTCAAAATAATTTTTTCAGTAGTTTAATAGTGAGAAAAACCTTTTGGTACCTTAATAGGCACTTTACAAGTAGATGTCACAGCCTACATATTTGTTTTTCCGTAACCGTTTCCTACTCTATTTTTTTTTTTTTTACTTGGACAGCTGCTGAAATATATAGCAAAGAAACCAGGTCTAAAGTTCATAATACTGGTTTCCCTTGCTTTATGCAGGTTCTGTATGTGCGAATTCACCCTTATGGGATGACCCTTTATATAACAAAAATTCTTTATATGCGAGGTAAATTCACTCTTATGCAATTGGTGTGGTGGAAGCCTAAGCACTTTGCTTCCTGTTGCAGCTGCGCTGCACTCCCTGCCTATCCAGTGGTGGGACGCACTTGGCATCGTGCGGTTCTCAGGGTAGCAGGGCTTGTAGCACAGCATGCAGCAGCAGCCACCTCTGCCCTGTACACAGATTGGGGGGCATGTGCCTCTAGGGCCTCCGTTCATCCCACCACCTAACCTGGCCGGGGCCCCACTCACCTCAGGCCCTGCTCCTGCTTGTGCCCTGTTCCTTCCCTCAGTGGCGGGGCCTTGATCTGCACCCCCCCCAACCCACAGCCCTTTGCTTCTGTGTACTGTCTGCTGTTGGTGAGTACCAAAATTATCTTGTAAAAGTGGTAGAAATGGGTCTGGGGGTCAGTACAATCAAGATCTTAGAACACATTCCTATTTGTTACATTGTAAAGTGGGTTCCCTTTATGCAAATTTGAGTGATGCACCGTTTTCTAGGAATGCATGTACAGCATAAAGCAAGGGAAACCTGTAGCTTTCTCTCTGTCTGTGAAAGGAAAACATGAAGGCTTCAGGCAATTAAGACAACCTTTCTGAAAATGTTGGTGCCAGAAAAAGGAAGCAGTAACTCCTAGCACAGAACTATGGGTATTTGTAGACAATCATAAGGTTTTTAATTGAAGCGGTGGTTTTTTAAAAACAACGCTTCAATTTAGGGCAAAGTAAGCCTCCGTGTCATGTACACCCATGTCCTTACTTGCCTCTCTGGAGGCAGGAATGGTAGAGTGAGCTTCTGGCAGGCTGTTCAGTCCCTGAACTTTGTGTGTGGGGGGCTGGTGCTTTCTGCTGCAGCAGTGGTACCCCCCCTCCCGGCCCCAGGCAGCACTTGTCCACAGGCACCTGATATGGGTGGTCCCGGGGGGCACCATAACTGTGGAGAGAAGCATCAGGCCCCAGCACAGCTCAGGCAGGCAAGCAGGCTCCAGGGAGAAATATATATATATCAGGATCACCATTTTTTGTGTTTTTTTTTCCTTCAGTGTAGCCTGTCTTCCTGGGCTGCTGCCGGGCTGTCTGCACAGCTCCTGAGCCACAGAGCCTGGTGATTCCCTCCACAGCTGTAAGGTAGCAAACTAAAACTCCTCAGAGGTGTTTTAGTTTGTTGCACCCCAAAAGTCATTTGCTGTGCCCCAAAGTCATTTAAGGTGCATTACACTGCCAAATTTGCTACAGCAGCTGGAATTCACGTACAGTACACTGCCAAATTTGCAAACTTGTAAAAACAGCAACGCTATTAAAGCAGTGCAAAAGAGCATTTAACCTGTTTTAATGTGTAGTCTACAAATGCCCATCTCAGAGTGAGATGTCTTGCTCCATCTCCTTTCCACCATGGTATTAGGTCAGAGCTGTTTAGACTTAATATTTAGTCAATGAAATTAGCAAATCTGTGGAAAATCCTGTTTGTGGCCCATTATTATATCCCTTTTTAATTTACTTGGTATTCAAGACCAATAATATTAAAGGATAAATTAGAAAGCAGAATTATATCAAGAAGATACTATGAGAAATAGAGTGCTTTTATGTTGATAATTAGGAATACTGGTAATTAAAACTATTGTATTCTTTGACTCCCTCCTTCCTCTCAAAAGGATTATATTATAACCCCAAATACTACTCCTTGCAAAGAAGATGGTTTACAAAGTAACTAGGGATACACAGAGCCACAGGAAACAGCCCTGTGTATGGCATAGGTAGTCCAGCTGCTTGTTGCAGCTTCTGTTTCAAAGGATACTGCTTCTCCAGTCTCATGTGTAGGATCCCTAACAAGCTCAGGCTGACTGGAGAAGCAGTGCCCTTTGATGTAAATGTCGCACAAACCTCTGTACAGGTCATCCTTAATTTGGCAACCTACTGTGAGCTAAGTAGGTTGCAAACAACCTGGTTATAAAGAAATCTAGGTTCTATAATTTTAGGCTACTTGTCAGATAAAGAGCCATTTACTTGTAGTGTACAGTTACCTATTGGGCCATACTAATCAGTTGGTCTTCACAAAGAAACTAAGAGAAAGTACTAACAAACTTTAGGGTGGGAAAGGGGAGATGTTAATCCATGCTTTGACATCACAGGAAAGAGAGCAAATAGAGTTGTTTGTTTTGCAGTAGCCTTCTTGTTGAGATGAAAGCCTCATTTTCTAGAAAAGCAAGAAAAAGAATGAGTCAAGAGTATTTTTCACCATTTCACAGATAGGCTTAATACAGACAGTCAAAAAACCCAAGGCTAAATTGATTCAATATGGGCAGGTTAGTCTAAATTGCATAGATTGAACCAATAAACAAGTGAACAGACATTTACTTTTGATTCTGGAAACGCGGCCAATGGCACAGGCTCCCTGCTTGGCTGGAGCAGACATTTTGAGTGAGAGCTAGCTCATCCACCCTGCAAAGTGGGGGTTGCAGGAGATATGCAAAGCATCCTGGGATACTGGGAGACTTCATTAACTTGAATCTGGAGAGGATCTGGGCAGAAGTTCAATAAACCAATTTAATCTAAATCAGTAAAGTCTGATACTATATCCATCCAGGTTTATCTTAAATTGGTTTCAGCCTTTAGAAAGCAGTTCATGCACACTGAACTTCTGTTGTGTTACAGATTTGAACCAGTTTCCAATCACTTATACCAGTTTATGTCCCTGGCCATAAGGAAAACACTGAGGCACAGGAAAAATTAAGTTGCTTGCCTAACTTCTCAACAGAAGCCTGTGGCAGAGCCAGGGTTTTGAACTCTATGCACCTTAATTACAAGGCTGTTTTTTGAATGAGCTCTCGTCAGATAGAATTCACAATTGATGACAGTCTTTTAGGTCCAGGTGGAGTTAGTGAAGTTGTGGAGCAAGAAAAAGAATGTCTTACATGTTTCAGAGATAAAAAGATAAGTAATGTTATCTCTACAAAGCAAGCTGATAACAAAGTAACAGTAGCATACCTGAAGTAATAAAACAGTACAAAGACTGTGAGGAATAGCTTGAAGAGTCACATTTCTGTTTGAATAGACAAAGCTGCATCTGGTGCTTCAGAGTACATAGTGGACAACAGCAGAGTGCTTAAACAGGAAGGAAAGAAGTCACAGAGAATACTGTTTGAACCAGGCGATATTAAAAAGCCTAATAAGTAGCTGGAGTCAACCATCTGTAGATGTTAAGGACAATGCCAAGACAAAGACGATTTATTCCAATAGAATCAAACAAAAGGAATGTTTGGGCAACTGAGAAGTTATGTATTAGATGGACAAACCAGTGTGTTTGTTTTCTGTATTATCAAATTCAATTAAGACAGAGGGAAAGGTGATAGCGTCTCATACCACCAGAAGGTACCCAGGATATTATAAACAGTGCAAGATAAAAACACAGTCTCTTTTTGCATTCAAAAGCAGTGATTAACAAGATCTCATTAGCAAATAAGTTTAGGGAACCTAAAGATATGGCTGAGGTTTGCATTGTTTAAAGACAAATTCAAATAAACAATCATGACACTTGAGATAGTATAGCAATAAAATTAAGTTAGATGTAGTGGAGATTCATATCTCAGCAATGGAAAGAGACTGGATTCAGGCACTAAAAATGAAATTGTTTATATTCTCATATATACCAAGACTTTTAAGGATTGTTAAGTTACTAAATTAATTAAAAGAGATAAGTTTTGTCATTTGGCACATGAATGCAGGTTAGCATGGGGCATGTTTGATGCATACTCTGCTATTTTCTAACAATAAAATGGTTTATGGATACCATCATCCCGATTATTTCAGGCCTTTAGACTATTATCAGAAGAACAGACCATAAGGATAATGTTCCTATACCCACTGCAGAAAGCATACGAGAGATGTGAAGACCTTTCACAAGTTTCGTGACCTCATCGTGACATTTTTTTTCTGTCTAAAACTTCAATTCATTGGAAGAGAAATGACATACTCAGAGTATATATACAATGGAACAGTTGGAAAGTTGTCATACGTATTTGTATTTTTTCAGAAGTAGGGATATTGTGCAAATCTAACAGAAATAGGTATGTCTGTATCATAGGGAAATAGTGCCTCCCTCTGCAAGGATATGGCATTTCATGGGTGAGGACAGCATGTTCTTCAATAGCAGAGAGAGAAACCAGCAAAGTAGCCAGCATTGCTTCTTCACAAAGCTGTAGAAATTGGAATTCTGCTCATTACAGCAAAGTTTTTGAGCATTAAAGGTCTCCAAAGCCAGAGTAGTAGGAGATTGTGAAGAACCAGAAGAAAATAGGGAAATGATAAAGCGGGGAAATATACGTGTTTTGGGGACATTTTTTAATGCTTTGATTTGTATCTATTTGTTGAAAGAGGAAGTTTGTATATTAAAGTTTCTTATCTAAAAATGGCATATCCACCAATCAGTAACTCCCAGTGTTTGGTTTTTTTTTTCCTGTGGGGATAAGGGCATAGGTAGGGAAGCCAGGCAAGATAAAGGAAATTTCACTTAGCTTTATTTACACTAATGCTTATTAAGAGGAATACAAACAATGTTTATTTGTTAAGGATTTTAAAGTAAAATGCAAGGTGATGTTTGTTTTAAAATACTAGTAGTCTGCCATCCCCACTTGCTTTATTTCTGAAACAAATGTTTACTCTTCTTTACTCCTGATAGCTTTGTAGAGACTGAGCAGCTCACAGACAGAAGCGCAGCTCCCCACTGTAAATCAGAACACTTTGCAGTAAGTGTTTTGAGTTACAAGAATACCCCAGACCAAACAGAAGTTCACTGTTGGTTCCAGGGGGGAGGGGAAGCCTGCAGCCAGTTTCCCTTAGCAATGACCTCAGGCGGAGGAGTGGACTCCAAAACACTCAACCCACCCTCTAGCAGGGGCTGAAAAAACCCCAGACTGAATGCCCTCTGCTCACTTTCCCTCTCCCATTCTGAAAAAAGCTTGGAGACTGGCAGGCAGGCAGAAACAATTTAAAGAAGATGCTATGGCTGCTCACATATGTTAGAAAGAAACCTCCAAAAAAACTGGTGCTTTACTTTAAACTTGGCATGCTCCTGCAGCGAGCGCAGTGCATGCCCAAACGAGGCAGCACCTTAGTTGGACCTGACCCACCCAATGCCTGTATGGGTTAGGTGCTTTATTGGGGATTTTTTGGTGCTTTCATCTAATAGATAATTGAATCAGCTTTAGATAAAAGCACCAAACAGCCCTGTTGAAGCACTCAATCTATACTGAGGCTGTGGAGCTAGGTCAACTTAACATTCTTCCAGTAAAACATGTTTTTTTGTTTTTGTTTTTGTGTTCTTCTAAACATCTGTAAGCAGCTATCTTCATCTGACCCTTCATGCAATAAGGGTTCAGATTTTTGCCTGATCAGCCATTTTTTAAGTGATCTGGAGCCATTCACTTGTGTTTAGTCATGGCCTAAGTAGTTGTGGGTGAATTAGCTGAATTGTATTGTGCCTTGAGTAGGGCTTTGCAAAGCTTCAGTCATTGATTCAATTTGTAGGAGATTTGGCCTGATTCAGTGGCCAAACCTCTGAATCCAAATCGAATCAGGAGACCAATTAATCTCTCGGAATCTAATGGGAAGCTCCGATTTGATTCAGAGAGATTTGATGATTTGGACATAGACACAACTTTATATGTTTGTTCTACACCTCAAGGTACCAGGTGGCTTGTGAATGCTGAGATAGTGGGGCAGACAGAGCATCCCACAGGAGCATGCAGGGAGGTCACCAGCGGGGTTGGTGGTGGACCCAGAACTGGACTGGAAGCACTCCTGTTCCACTTCTGGGTCGGGCGCAGAATGCACAGGGGACCATCCCCACCCCCTGGCTCAGTGACTGGTGCCTCCTGGGTCTCAGGGGCACCTGGGGTCCCCCAGCAGCTGATTGCCAAGCTAGGGGGCTGCAGCGGGGGTCCCCTGCGTGCTTGGGGGCAGACCTGGAAGTACAACAGAAGTACTTCCAGTCCACTTCTGGGTCCACTGCCAAGCATGCAGGTGGCTCCCCCATGCTCCTGTCAGACACTCCATCCACCCCACCAGTTCAGCATTCATGAGCTATGCCTGGTACCTTGAGGTATGTACTGCCACTTTAGGAGGTTAGGCAGCCTGCTGAGCCAGCGGCAGGTGAGGTCAGGCCTATTTGCAGAGGCAATGAACTGAGATGAGGCTATGCCTGGTCAAGGGAGTCACCTGATTGGAGGAGGGCTGGGTTTAGACACAGTAGAAGCCCAGAGCCTGAGAGGGAGGCTGGCAGTAGCATCTTGGGAGCTGGTGGAGGAACATCATCCAGCAGGAAGGCTGCAGGTCCTGAATGCCAGTAGGCAAAATGACATCTTTGGATGGGAAGTAAGAGAATGAAGGAGGTTTATGGAGACCCAGTGTGGGAGATCCAGAGCCCTGAGAAGGGGCTGTGTGCACAGGGACCTAGTGAGAAGCCAGGCAACCCTTGGGAGAGGGGCTGAGAGTCTGTGGGCCTACTGAGTGGTTATATGGACCCTGAGAGCAGGGCTGAGCACTTGGGAGGCCTAGTGAGGGGTCCGGGTGAACTCCATGAGTGGGGCAGAGTATGTGAACCTATTGAGAGGTCCAGATGAGCCCAGAGGAGCAGGGGGATGCACTGAGAAAAACATATGGGGGTCTCAGGGTGATCCCAGAGAGAGGGAGCAATCTATGGAGGGGCTGGAGGGGGTGGACCCACAAAGATGCAAGGGCTGAGAGCTAGGGGGCTTAGAATCTCAACTGGCCTGTGTGGGGCCAGAGCTCAGGAGGGGCCAAAGGGTAAAACAGACCATAGCAGAGACTGCCAGAGCCAGGAGAGCCTGGAGTTCTTGACTGGCCTGAGATGGGGGCAGGGCCTAGGAAAGGCCAAAGGTCCTTGTGTGGCCACAGCCAAGATGAAGGAGTCAAGGAGTGTGCAGCCCAGCATGATGATAGCAGGTTCTTGGCCATCTGAGGAGGAGGGATCATGGACAGGTGTCTGAGATTGAGCTGGGGAGCCAAAGATGGGGCCTGGTGGCAAGATGGAACCAGGGCCATGGGGCCTGGTAGTTAGCAGCCCAGGAGAGGCTTAGGACATCTAGGGGAAGCCCAGAGTGGGACATGTAAGATCAGGAAGACCTGAAGACTAATCCTAGGTAAGACCTAAAACTGCACCCACTGCCATGTGTGCTAGCCTGTGGAGGAGGACAGCTAGGGAAGCACACCCAGACAGAAAAGTTTTTCGATACTGGTGAAAAAAGTGTTGATGTAATCAATCACACATCTTTACTTGACTCCAGTTCTAATAGTGAAGGGGTGCATTTCTGAGCCATTGCTTCTGTTGACTGCTGTCATCATGTTGTCATGATGAAGTCTTACTTATGGTAGCAAATTTTAGTGGGCATCCAAGTCTCATCAGATCTTCTATAGACCCTTATTAGTCAGGTCAGTTAAAGCCATGTAAAGATCTGTGTTGCTTGCAGCACTTCTCCTGCAGCTGTTTAGCAATAAAGGTCATAACTAATGTACCTCTGAATAATCTGAAGCTACATGGGAACTTGAGTAGAATCTCCTCAATGAGGAAAGTGAATCTATTGAAGAGAATGCTTCCGAGCTATGAATGGGACTGCAATATTACAATAACTGCTGCAATCTGATCCATCTCCTTTCCTGAATATGGTAACAATTCTGGTATCTCCCAAGTCACTGGGAATATGTTCATATTACTAGATCTTCAGAATAATGAGGTGGAATCAGATGAGAACTTTTTCCACTTTGCTTATAAATTTCAGCTGGACTACATGCTTTGTTATTCATCTTCTTAATGACTTTCAAAGCCTCTTGATAAATTAATAGTCCTTAATGGGGTATTGGGTAATGGCTTTGATGATATGGTTGCTAACAGTAGAATCTCAATTTAAGAGCTCTTGAAAATGCTCCTTCCATCCTGTATTGGTCTTTAAGGAGTGTTGTTCCATCAGTTGTTCCTCAGAGGGACAGCTTGTATGGGCCAAGCACTCAAGGTAACCTTGGTTGTGCTGAAGAAACTATATGTGTTGTGGCTGTTGCCAGGCTGTTGAATCTCTCCCACCATTTATTTTTTCACTCATGAATTTTCACTGGGTCTCATCTTTAAAGTGGTGATAAATGTCTTGCTTCTTTTTTGAGTTGATGTCAGTCCAGTATCTGGTCATAGAAATCTGCTCTAGGAATTTGCTTTTGTACTTATGATAAGGTATACCATTAGCTGAATTACATGTAATAAAAATTATTAGAACTAAGTCTTATGAATGACAAATATGGGTAAGGCCCATAAAATACTTTTTTGACTAAGCATACTCTTTAGCTAGGTCTAAATCAGAAGAAAAGCTAGCAACTTAATTTCTTGAAAAAAAATGAATTTCCTTCCTTGTCAGCTTTAAAAGTAAATTCAGCAGTCACAAAACTGAAATTAGTGGTGCTGGTCACTAGCTGTTAACTCTTCAGTTTCCAAACAAAGAATTTACCTATTGTTGACCACAGATGCAGCTATTTTCTTTTAACACTTGTGGTTAACTACCTCCACCCAGGCAGTGGAACCTACAGTCGGGGGTAATTTACCTGGTACAGTCTAGACTTGAATCACACAAGAAATTTAGTTGCAGTTCTCAGGGAAGGATTTTCAGATTGGAAAGCTTAGCTTTCAGGTCTGTGTTAAAACAAAAGAGCTGTTTGCCTTTGATTGTAGCACTTGCTAAAATCTTGCAAAAAGACCTCCCTGGAGCTACCACTTTGCAGGTAAAGTTTAAGTGACCTATAAAGCCTGAAAGTGGTGTGGTACCATTTATTTGACTAGCTATGTGCCTCCAACAAATGCTTTAAAATGCTGTAATTTTTTCTGTGGGAGTCTTGACTCCATGGTAACCAAATCCAGCCTGACTTCAACAAATTTCATCACAGTACCCTCCCTCTTATCTGATGCAAATGATTCAACCCTTGTGCTTTTTTTTAATCTCTTGGCAAATATAAGCTAAATTGATCCTATACACTAGATTCTCCTCACTTTTGAAGGTTCTTTTTCATTCATTGATCTTTCTGAACAGAGGCAAGCATAGTAAGGTCAAAGCAATGTTAAGATGGTAAATTGGACTGCATTCTCCTTTATTGCATGTAATATGCAGAAGAAAAGATTGAGACTATTTGCCTAAAGGAAGCAAACAAAAAAGGAACATAAAGTAAAATAATAAAAGGTGTGTACGTGATTTTTCATGTGGCAAACACCTGTCAATTTCATTGCCACAGGATATTACAGAGGCAAAGATCTTAAATGAATTCAGAAACAGATTAGACACTTACAAGGATAACACTCTTGTAATAATTGCACTTTAAAATGTTTCAGAATGACTCTGAACACTCCTGAGTGAATAATAAGTCCACTGTTTAATTTTATGGGTTTAAAGGGAAACGCCTCAGGGGATACTTATTTCAAAACTTTCATTGAGTGGTTTGTGGAGGATAGTGTGTGTGTGTCTATTCTAGATCTTTCTCTGAAACATCAGGTGCTTGTCACCATTAGTGACAGTGATATACTGCCAGATGGACTACAGGTCCAGCACCTCTGCATTAATTTTGGGCCAAATTCTAACCCTTGATACATTTGTGAAGTTCCATTGACTTCAGTGGGAGCTGTCCAAGGGCAGAAATGTCTGTCTAATCTTTTTCTTCTTTTGATTTTAGAGCTTGATGCACACTGAATATAGATTTGTAAATACATATTATCTCATTAACAGACATCATGTCAGCAATCTGTAAGGAACATCAAATTCAACAGATGCTGGAACCCTTCTGCATACTCCTCTGTTTTATTACATTTTTATTACTGCTCAGTCATCATAATGAAACCATATTGAGCCACTTACAACTTGTCTTAGTCCTTGAAATCTTCTCTGTAAATTGAAATGAGATTGTCTGATTTTATTCGGATGGTGTTTAAAATACGTTGGAACTTTTAATCTTTTTAAAAAGCATTATTCAATATTTTCTGTTTTCTTTCAACCTTAGGAAAGCATGGGTATAATAGTAGTAAAATGCCTGTACTTTTCCTGTTAAATTGTCTCTTTTCTCTATGTATATCAGCATAGGCGTTAAGGGCACTAGCTAGAAAAATTAAATTAATCCCTTTTATGAGGATGGTGTGTGTCCAGTGATTTTTCACCTTACTTAAAAAAAACAAAAACATATACAGAATTTTTCCAAATATTTTGTAAACTATTCAGAGAAGAGAGAATAGACCACTTTTCTGTTGTTCAAATTTCAGCTGAACAGGGGAATACAGTGTAAGATAATGAATTGTCTCAATGATTGACAACACCATGTACATTTATTTGGTCTGGGCTATGGCCAGCAGTACAAGTGTATGTGTCTACATCTGTCCTTACCCCAGACTGTGAAGACAACAGTGGTCTCTGTGTTCTGTGGTGCAGCTTGTTCACATGATGGGTAATTTGATGTTTGCCAAGTTTCCTGGGTGGTGATCTAGAAAATGGTCGCTGCAACATCTAAAAAATGATGGCAGCAACAGTGGTAGCTGTCTATCCTAAAAAGGAAGGAGCAAGAACTATCATTCCAGGGCAGAAGAGTTTGCAGTGATTCATAGATGGGGAGTTGCGGAAAGGAAAGCTACTGGGTGCTAGTGGACTGAGCAATTCCCTATCAAGCTCTGGTGGTGAGAATAAACATAGTTTGAAGTGTTTCAAAGTTGTTTCTGCTACTTCCAGGGTCTTTTTTAGCTATGGCATGGTGTCATCTGTCCCTTTGCTTTATAGCACTTTTAAGACACTTAAAGCACCACAAACATTGGGTGCCTAACTCATTCCATGAGCTTTAACTTAAGCATCTCAGCAGCCATTTTTAAACCCACAAGGGCCTATACACATGATGTGTGGTGATGCTAGAGTTCTAATTAGAACAATGAGCAGTCTTGATTAAATGAGTCCACTCCAATGCATTCTAATTAAAACAGGTTGGAGCACATGTATAGGCTCCTATTATGTCCATCTATGCCCCTGGAAACTGCCTATATGATTTCTGTAAATCATGCCAGAAGTGCCCCCTGCAGTGACTCCTTTAACCTTTTTAATTTCATAACTTGCCCCTCCCCCCCGATTGGCAAAGGGCATTGGTGAAGGGGGTGCATGAAGGTGCACATGCCCCCCTGAAATTGGCTGCTACCGCAGCTGCTGGCGGTGGTGGCAGGTGGTCTCTGATCACCACCCCCACCTCACCACTGACACCACTGTGGTGATTTGCAGGTGCTCCTCGCTTGGCCCAGCCTCGCTGCGGATGTCACTGCGGCTGCCTGCAGGCAGTCCCCGCTTATCACTGCCACACCCCTGCTGACAACATTGCCGCCACCACCTGCAGGTGGTTGCTGTACCACCCAAGCCTTGGGAGGCATGAGGCATTCATGGGAAAGGGCCCCTGCCAGCTGGGCCATTTGCTGCTGATCACCAGGGAAGTGAAAACCACAGCATATTTAAAACCTCTGTCAATCACGCAAGGGGTGGGTGAATGATGACATGAAAAACATTAAAGTACTCACTGGGCGGGGGGAGGACACTTCTGGCACGATTTGCAGAGACTCCTACCTAGTATGTACTCGCACCATATTTACCCTACTTTTTCCTAGTAGATATTAGGATCTGAATCTTTCAGTGATACTGGCATAACTTAGGGATGTTTTTAATAGCATAAAGACTGGTGCAGTCTGTTTGGCTTGCATGCTCCCTCCTTGAGTACCATTCCAATCCCCATCTCCTGCCCAACCTATTTCTCTGCTTTCTGCTCCCTATCCTATCTGCCATGGTATTCCTGGCTCCCTTGCTTCCCAGTCTGCCACATGCTACATGCAGAGGCTGTGTCACTTGCAACTTGCATGCTGTAGGCTGGCTTCCCCTTGTATAACCAGATAGGCCCACACTTTAAAAAAAGTCTTATCCATTTTTCCTTTACAATTTTCATATCCTTTAAAAAATACTTATATATCCAAATGCAGCCAAATACTTTTGTTTATACTTTAATTATATCAATCACCTAGCCAAGTACACCTGACTGATTTGTCTAGATTTGAACAATGGTTTTCATTTGATAGATTCTGAATTCTCCAGGGCAATGGTTATGCCTTTGTATGTGTTTGGATAGTATTTAGTAAAACATGTGCGTATCCTGATTGAATATTTTGCTGGGACTATGTCCTATAAATATGAATTATACATACTTTTGTGCAAAGAATTAACTATGTGTTTATCTCTATTAAAAAAGGAGAACATTAATACTTAAAAAATTAATATCCACCATTGGATATACTTTAATTAAAAAGTTGTTTTGAAATATTCTAAGATGTATTTTTTATCAGTAATGCCTGTGGTAAAAAACATGGTCCTTTCTAAGCTAGTAGGCAACAACGACATATTATCTGAGACCCACATAAGCTAGTGTGGTAAGTTTTAAGTTTAGAATAAATCTTTCCTTTTTGGGGCAAGAGTGATTTTTAAAAGGGGCATTCTTTTTTTAACACACATTTTAGTTCATTTTTTGAACCAAATTTCAGATCAATATGAAAATTAAATTATGGATACAACATTTTCCTGCTTCCCTTCGTCATCTTATCGTAGTTATTTTGCTAGTGGCATCCATTTGCTTGTCTTTGATTATATTTCCTTTAAACATCTGAAGTAACTTTAAAAAGCTCAGCTCATTGATGATTTACAACAAAAACTGCCTCTGCCAATTTTCATTAGTCTTTATTCAGCCAAATAAGTATTGTACTTCATGTGCTCTTGCTTCTAGAGTGCGAAGACATAAAATTAGAAGTACATTTTAACATGGAATGAGACTAGTTCTGTACAAGTTTTACATACTGTTTTCTGGAATTCATCAGGAAGGCTCTGACAGTTGCAACATCAGATCTCCTTTAATTAGCAACCCTTTCCAAACTATATCCATCTTTAGGCACCGCTCTAGTTTACTTGTTTTCAGCATCCCCATCTATCACAATAAATAGCATAGAACAAACTAGAGTTTAGAAATTTATTTTATATATCAGTAAACTTTATAGATGAAGATAACTTATTTTTGTTGGGTTTACATAAAAAAAGAAAAGGCCTAGAGTATCACGAAGGATCTTCAGACTCACTTTGTTCATAATTTTTCAAATACATTTTTTAACCCTACTAAGAAAGACTTTAGTTGGACATCTTTACTTTGTCTGTCTATTTCTCTTTCACACTAATTAAAGTGTTTAGCAAATACTGGGTGTGCCTACATGAGACTCTTTACTGCACGGAAGACTAATTTCCTGCACAGTAAAGCATCATCATCTACATTTACTGCACAATAAATTAGCCTAATGTGCAATTGTAATAGCACACGTAGCAAATTGCTCCATGAAAGTGGAGGCAGCGGGGGGCAGGGAAATTGTCTCCTCCCCTGGGCAGATCAGGACAAGTGGCTGGGAAACAGTTCCCTGCCCCAGGCTGCTGCCTGCTTCCCAGCTCCTGCTCTGATGGGCTGATTGGAGCGGGGCCAGAGACACTGTCCCCTGCCTGAGGCAGCTGCCTGCTTCCCAGCCCCATGCCTTGATCTGTCAATCAGAGCACAGAGCTGGGAGGCAGGAGACTGTTTCCCAGCCCCTGCTAATCAGGGCATAGGGATAGGAAGCAGCTGCCTCAGAGGTCAGACAGCTTTGCTGTCTCCTGGAGTCCAGGCCTGACCCTGGTGCCCCCAGCCAGCCTTGGAAAATTTGCTCCTGATGGGCACATGTGTAGATGAGCTCCTAAAGAAAGCTTACTGTCCCTTATTTTACTATGTAGTAAGGTTAAAGTACATTAATAGCATGTGTAGACATGTCTCCTGTAGTCTTAAGACTATCCACATGATAGTATCTTGCTTTATCTCTGTTTGTCTTCTGAAGACGTACAATCGTGTAGAAACTCTCCCATTTCATAGATATCCAAAATTCCCACTTCGTATCTTCCATACCAGTCCTTCCCAACCTGCTGTTTTTTAAATTGAAACTAAAGCTTTTTATCATTTACCATATTCTTCTTGAACTGTGGTTCATTATTGTTGTTTTTATTTTATATATATTGTGGTAACATCAAGGTAATAATGTAATGATGAGTAGCAAGTGGGGCATAAGCCCTTGTTGCTGCCTAAGGGGAGAGGGTGAAGGTGGGGATGGTGCCTCACTGACCTATGCCCACCTCACCACACACCTTTCCTGCAGTTGATCTGGTTAGAGCAGTTTGGAGGACAGAACAATGGCAGCGGTGCACGAGCAACAGTTGGTGGTTTGCTGTTGCTGGGGGAAGGTATCATCTCTCTTTTTTTGCCACCAAAACCTGAGGTTGAAATGGCTGCTCAGCAGGCAGTGTCAGAAAAAGGAGCTGAAATCACTCCCCGCAGCAGTGAATCTCTGGCTGCTTATCCTGATGAAGGCTCAATAGTGGTCAGTTAAACCTCTGCATCAAGAACTGGGGTTATGGATCAGATTTTAATTTTGCTGGGTGTGCTAGAGAAACATAGAAAAAGATGATCCCTGAACCTAAAAGGTTAATCTTTCAGAGCTCTGTTTCTGTTACAAATAGAGTTGCTTACCTGTTACTGTATTTTGCCAAATTTGTCTTCTAATTACGCTGGTTGGGATAATTACAATTTAGATTTATTCTATAATTAAGTTCCTTACATGTTTAAACACTCACAGTACCAGTTGTTTCTAGTCCCCATTTAGCTGTAGTTGTCTTACAAAAGCTAGAGGAGGCTGAAATCTGTGCAAAAAAAAGTTTCTGGGAATCCAATGGAAAAGAAAGTAGAGTACTGACACTGACAAGTTCCAGCATAATGGATGTTGGAACTCTCATCAATTTGCAAGAAAGATTAGTCCTAACTCCTGTAGGAGCAACAAACCTGTAGTAGTTAATTGCTTAGAAATCATACTTACCACAAATAATCACAAGGTATAAGAAATAGCAAAATGATTTATTACATAAGCAAGAAAAAAAACACATAAATAGTGATTATAATTAAAAACAGACAGAAGTAGGATAAATTAACTATCAAAGTTAGAATATCACAAATAAACAGCTCTTAGGAAGAAAACATGATGCCCAAAGGCTTATCTAACATTGTTCCTAACTGTGCAGTTGCTGCAGTAAAAGATACCACACAAAACCCTTGCCTCTTATGTTGCATACAGACATTTGGAGAGGTTTGTGGAAGGTTAGGTCATGTTAAAAATGCCACTTCATCTAACTCAGTTTACCCTGCTGTAGACCTACATTTAGATCCCTATTTAGGTAGATCTAAGCGCAAATTGTATAAAAGTTCCCAGAAGGTTAGATTGGTCTAAAAACAGCCAGTCCAATCCTAGATATCCAATTGTCCCAAACTTCTCTACAGTTCCCAGTGCAGTCTCAGGGCAGAACTTTTCCTACCTGCCCCCTGGCACGGGGCTAGTTTTAGCCTCCTGGCCCTTCCCCTCACCCCTAGGTGGACAATGCCCCCCTCCACAGACCAGCCAGTGCCTCCCCTGCAGCCTGCCAAACTTCCCATCCTGCAAGCCACTGTCAGCACCAGTTTTATCAGCCCTCACCAGTACAGGGAACTGAGCAAATAAGTCCTAGTGGGGGGAGGGATGGGGGGTAACTTTAATGGGTGAGGGTTGGGGGAGATAAAAATAGCCCTGGGTCCTAGGTGATGGGGGACAGAGTCCCCCACTTCTTATAAGACTCCTTCAGACCCTGGAAGTCCCTCTGATCCCACCAAACCCACCTGGACCCCATCTGCTTCTCCAGTCTCCCCCACAGACCTTGCTAATCCCCCAATCCTCCAGCAGAGGCTGCCTGCCCTCCCAATCCCTCCCACAGATCCTGCTTGAGCCCCAATCCCCCACAAATCCTCCCAAACCCCTCAACTTTGCTTGCCCCTGATTCTCCCAACCCCACTAGTCCTTCCCATCCTGACTTACCTTAGATTGTGTGGCTTTTTTTAAAACTTAGTTGAACCTCCCCTAACCTCCCCAAATGTCTAAGCCCAGCCTTGTACATTTCCTGAACCACCACAGCCACAACACTCCAACCCTACTACAACATAGAAAAGAGGCATTAAAAAGTGGGAAGCATTGAGTAAAAGTAAGAATAGTGTAGCCATCGTGAGATTCAATTTAGATAGTCATGAATGAGAGCAACTAAATACTTTTTGTTGTAAAGCAGTAAAGTCTCTGAAGTCCTTTAGTCTACCTACCACTTAACTAGGGGACTCTCTCTCAGATTATCAACTTCATCAGTCTCTGCATATATAGGAACATGTATAAATTATGACTTCTGTCACTATAAATAATACAATACATAAAGCTGAAACACTTGCTGCTTCTACTAACAGAGAATTATAACTGAAAGAACCATGTTAGTCACTGTGTCATAGTTTCTCTATAAAGACTAGGAAAGAATCATGCACTTAAACAGTTTTCTCACATAGCAACAAGCAGTGGCTTCTACTTTTAACAACTTAGAAGGTAAATACTGCATCCAGTCTGTTCAGTTTTGCATCCACTCAATAGAGATGTTCTTTACTGACCCAGATATGTAGTCCCTACCTATGATCTTCATGCTCACTTGGAAAAAATGTATTCTTATAATGCAATACATAATAAAAATTCAAATCCTAGTTAAGACAAGAAACTTTGTTATTTTCACATTTGTTATAAGGGTAAGGTCTCTTCTCTCCCCTCAGAATTTTCCCAGACTTGTTAACACATATGGAATAATGCATATCACAGTGAGGTATTCAAATTGACTTTAGTGAGCAGACTTGACTGTGTTATCTGCGTGATCAAATAAACTTTCTTGCACAATTCTTAAACATCTGCATAGGACTTGTGCAAATTACTGATAGATGTGTGAAGCATGAAGCATGACTCCATTATCAGAAAACATCTGTGTTAAATAAGGAAATTATAGTGCAGTTTAGGGGACCTTAAGCAGCCTTGAAATTAACACTACTTAAATATATTAACCTTTCATTATTGTCATAATGAGAACTCCCTTCTCGTCAGTGCAGAGGCAGAAAAGGATCTTGGAGTCGTCATTGATGCCAAAATGAATGTGGGCCGGCAGTGTGGGGAGGCAGTCAGGAAGGCCAACCACACCTTGTCATGCATCCACAGATGCATCTCAAGCAGGTCCAAGTTGGTGATCCTCCCCCTCTATGCAGCACTGATCAGGCCACAGCTGGAGTATTACATCCAGTTCTGGGTACTGCACTTCAGGAGGGATGTGGACAACATGGAGAGGGTCCAGAGGAGGGCCACTCGCATGATCAGGGGACAGCAGGGCAGGCCCTACGAGGAGAGGCTATAGGACCTGAATCTGTTCAGCCTCCAGAAGAAAAGGCTGAGGGGGGATCTAGTGGCCATTTACAAACTAGTCAAGGAGGACCAGCAGACATTGGGGGAGTCCCTGTTCCCCCAAGCACTCCCAGGAGTGACAAGAAATAACAGTCACAAGCTGGCAGAGGGTAGATTTAGGCTAGACATCAGGAGGCACTACTTCATGGTCAGGGCGGCTAGGATCTGGAACCAACTTCCAAGAAAAGTGGTGCTGGCTCCTACCCTGGGGATCTTTAAAAGGAGGTTAGATGAACACCTTGCCATGGTTGTTTGACCCCTGTACTCCTTCCTGCCATGGCAGGGGGTCAGACTTGATGATCTGATCAGGTCCCTTCAGACCCTACCAACTATGAAACTAGTAGTCCTTGAGGACTTGGGCTGATTCCCTCAGTCTGAAGCACAAATAGTGGTCTCCCTTAGTCAGCCTGACCAAGGGGACCCCAAAGCATAATTTAGACCCTCTCCCAATAAGTCACCCACGCTAGGTACAAAGGAGAAATTTATTAGTTACAAGGAGTAGGTTTGGAATAGGGTACAGGGTACAGCAATATCCAAGAATCCCTTAGAGCAAGCAGGGGCATGGTATCCTTTGATTATGCATCTATGTTACTGCAAGCTATATACAGTAAAAGCTGCGCTATCTGGCATCTTACAAACCGGCATGCTCCACTAATTGGCATGCAAGTGCTTACCACAAAAAACTTCAAGGTAAACAGACTATTCCAACTTTTTTCTGAGCTTAATCTGCATATAAAATGAATTGTTCCAAACAAGAGATTTTACCACACCTTCAACTCTCCTATGAAATATGAACTTTCATTTCTACCCAAGGGAACTTTATAGTCTTTTCTTCTATGCCTGTAGAAGGGTGTTTGTGTGCTAAAGCTTGCAATTAAAGATTTTTTTTTGCAAAAATCTAGTTGATCTAATAAGAGATTATTTGAACACTTGTAATATATTTTCATAGACATTTCATAGATTTCATAGACATTAGGGCTGGAAGGGACCTCGGAAGATCTTTGAGTCCAGCCCCCTGCCCAAAGGGCAGGAAGTCAGCCGGGGTCATAGGATCCCAGCAAGATAAGCATCCGATTTACTCTTGAAGGTGTTCAATGTAGGTGTTTGAACCACCTCCGCTGGCAGACTGTTCCAGACCTTGGGGGCTCGGACAGTAAAGAAATTCTTCCTTATGTCCAGCCTGAAACGGTCTTGCAGGAGTTTGTGACCGTTCGACCTCGTCATCCCTTGGGGCGCTCTGGTGAACAGACGTTCCCCCAGATCCTGGTGGTCACCCCTGATAAACTTATAGGTGGCCATCAGATCACCCCTGAGCCTGCGCTTTTGCAGGCTAAAGAGTCCCATGGCTCTCAGCCTGTCATCATAAGATCTGTTTTCCTGACCTCTGATCATGCGCGTGGCTCTCCTCTGGACTCTCTCAAGCTTCTCCACATCCTTTTTGAATTGTGGAGCCCAAAACTGGACGCAGTACTCCAGCTGCGGCCTCACCAAGGCCGAGTACAAGGGGAGAATGACGTTCCGGGATTTGCTCGAGAAGCATCTATGGATGAAAGCCAGCGTTTTGGTCACTTTACTAGCCACAGCATTGCATTGCAGGCTCATGTTCATCTTGTGGTCAATGATGACCTCCAAGTCTCTTTCTTCTGTAGTGCTATCCAACGTAGCACTGCCGAGCCTATAAGGAAGCTGCAGGTTTTTCCTCCCAAGGTGGAGAACCTTGCATTTTTCAGTGTTAAACACCATCAGGTTCTCGTCTGCCCATTTGCTGAGCTTGTCCAGGTCAGCCTGGATCACCCACCTATCTTCTGGCGTGGATGCTTTGCCCCAAAGTGTGGTGTCATTGGCAAACTTGGCCAGTCCACTCCTGACTCCAATGTCCACATCATTAATGAAGATGTTGAACAATATGGGTCCCAGGACAGAGCCTTGAGGGACCCCACTGGTCACAGGGCACCACGATGAGTGACTGCCATCAATTACAACCCTCTGGGTCCGACCACGGAGCCAATTTCCCAGCCAGCGGATCGTGGTGGAGCCAAGGCCACAAACTGGCCAGTTTGGCCAAGAGGTGATCATGGGATACCAGATCAAAAGCTTTTTTGAAGTCAAGATATATGACATCAATCTCTTCTCAATAATTTTTTAACAGGTTACTGTGAATAATAGTTCACATTTCAAGCTGTAGAATATGTTACCTTTATTTCGTTCAGCAAAGGTGAAATTCTTTTTCATTTAAAAGTTATATTGTTTCTGGAAATCATGTGAATTTAAATTTATTATATACAAATAACCATATCTTTCACAAAACTTATAGTCTTTGGGTGGGATTATCACAGCATTGTTCCACACATAGTATTAAATGTGCTAAATCCCAGTTATGTGAAAGGATATCTGGAATTTCAAACACTGCCACTATAGGGCCTTTCTTTAAGGCTTCCTTTAAGAGATTATCACAGGTCCTCAACCAAACACAGCAAGCATTACTTCTATATTGATTCTGAATGATTAATCTGAATCCAATCTTCATGAAACTGTATATTTTTTTAATATTCCTGTTGTCTTAGTAACAAAATAGTCTTGGTATCCAATAATTCTGGTTCCTAACAAGAGTTAGTTGGTAATTCACATTGCAGATATATTCTGTGTACATTGTGAGTTATAGCTCAACCTGAAACAAATAGTAGTTGAATACCAGCACCTCCTTCTTCTTATGGTAAAGAATATTAATATATTTTTAGAGATTAATGCAGTTTATATTCTTTTGAAGATATATGCATACCACTAGTACCTTCATATGTTTGGCTTTGGTATTATAAATGTTTCAGTTTCTTTGTACATTGTAATTTACGTGTTTTTTTCATGTTTTTAGTGCATATTATCTGAACAATAGGCATCACAATACTTATTTATCATATAGACATATTATACTCAAACTCTGTTGCCTTCTCTTGAGAGCAAGTAGTAATAATTGTTAATAAGAGGCTACTGGATTTACTTGATACAAAGAGAAAATGTAACAGTGTATTGACTGATGTGTATCTCAGCAACATTTGTAATGCAGATGACAACGCTCATGAGTTTTTGCATTTACATAGTGTGTGGGATCTCTAGCTAAGAGTTAGAAAATTTGACATCCAGAGAGTGATAGATAATAACCAAACATTATCTCTGATTTGTTTTATGTTAAATTAGCAATAACACTATCCTTCACTATCACACCATAATGTGTCATGATGCTCCATAAAAGCTTAATTTATGACCTACTTGTATTACAAGTCATAGTGAAAATGTATTGTTTCATTAAGGATTCAAGAGTTTTTCTAGTATAATGACCTTTTAAAAGCATTCCATGCTTTTTACTGATCTTAGGAATCAAATATGTACTTTTAGAAGATGACTGTGGGGTTTTTTTTAGCAAGTTCGAAGACAGCTGTTCAGATATTCAGCTGTTCAGAGCTGTTCATAAATACAGACTGGAAAATGACTGGCTAGGCTGCAGCACTGCAGAAAAGGATGTGGGGTGGGAGTATCAGTGGACCATCAGATGAATATGAGCCCAAAAAAGGTGCTTATGCTGTGGGGAAAAAGTCGATCGCTTACTGGGGTATATTACTAAATGCCACTTGTAAGTCAAGGGAAGTGATTGTTTTTCTCTTTTGGCACTGATGGGGCATCACTTGGAGTACTTCATCCAATTTTAGGCCTTTTCACATTAAGAGAGGTGTAGACAAATTAGAAATAATCCAGTGGAAGGGCCATGGAGGCATGATTTATGAGGATAGGGTGACTGGATGATGATAGTCTCCCTCTCTGTATGTGTGTACCTTCTAATCCATAATCCTGAGAGACACAAATGAGAATATAAAATTCCTAATCCTCCTGCTAGTGGTTTCGGTCTCTTAGTATAGATCAGGCATTTATATATTGTCACTGTGTATAAAGTATATTTGTTTAGCTATGAAACAAAGTTGTTAATAGAGATTCTTGGATTTTCAACAAAATACTTATACCCACACACACCCTTCTTACTTTCATATAGTTCCTTTAACTATCAAATGTTATGCTGCTAGACATATATTTTCAAAGGTGTGTGTGCATACTATTACATGCTCCAAACCATCTGTGCACATCTCTGATTTGCATTTCAGCTAAGGTTTACATGGAAAAAGGCCTGTATAAATACATAATCTCTCTTGAAGTGTCTGTTTTGGATTTGTACACCTCAGTGTAAACAGGCTTATGTACACTTCCTATTGCATATTTGGGCTTAAAATTGTATTCACTTTGTCCACAAAATGTTTTTTAAAATATTTGCTTATTGCTCAGTGCTTAGGGCTGCATACACACATACAAATAATCTGGGAGAATCCTCCCATGTTTGTTCTTGTGGTAGAAAAATTTACCCAGAGTTACATGTGCAGACATTGAAATACTGAGGCCCTGGAGAGTGGAGAGTTTGCAGTGCTAACATTGTATAGCCAAGGGGGCATCTGTACATATTATCCAGCATGCTCTGCAGGCTTCCTTAGTGTGCCTGGTGATGGATAGTATCAGTGTGCAGGGCATTCTTGATTTAGCTGACCTAGATTGTGCATGGTTAGCTTGTGTTTCCCGGCAGCATAATGTAGGGATTGTGAGGTGGATAAGTTCTGGAGGAGCAGAATTTAGTGAGCAATACAGTTTCTTCCTGGGGAAGATGGGGGCGGGGCGGGGTGAGAAGGAGAGGGGAGGGGAGAAGGTGAGGAGGAAGAGGGATGCTGGAGGACTGTGTTCTCTTCTGGGAGAAGCCACAACAGATATTTGCTCTTCTAAGAAAAACTCTCCTGGGGATGTAACCCTAGTTGTTTTCAGGCTACTTTTTCTCTTGGAGTGGCCATTTTTATCCTGGGGAAAAAGGCCATCAGCAACTTGCTCAAGAGAAACTGAATGTTGATGTAAGGATAGCTTGTGCTACAAATTTTTAATATTGTGAAGAAAATCAGATTATTAAAAACATTTAAACCAAGAATATGACTTCTGGCATGTTTGTGTTTGCTTTACTATAAGTACTATACATTTTAAAATAATTTTTTGTATCATTGTTGTCAGTAATATGTCAAAATGTACTTGTACGGCCTTTCTTTTTAAAGTGTACAAGTGTTACTTTACTAAACTCACTTAGGATATATAGAAGGTTAAGAGAGTCCTGTAGGTCAGCGTAGCAAATATGTTGGCAATATATTGTACACAAAGACAAATTCTGATTAGAAAACAGATTACTTTAATCAAAGTAATGATGATTTAGTGTTGCAGTGACCTACCATATTTCATCGTAAATTGTTTACTTTTAAAAAAGATATATACATAGTTAACACACATGCTGGATCTTTTTCATTCTAACTAACCCTCTGGGACTAAATAAATTACTTACAGGTTCCTCAATACCTAGCATAGAGGCAATCAGAAGCATCTTGGCAATCAGAAGCATCAGAAGCTCTGTGGTCGGACCCAGAGGGTTGTAATCGATGGCAGTCACTCATCGTGGTGCCCTGTGACCAGTGGGGTCCCTCAAGGCTCTGTCCTGGGACCCATCCTGTTCAACTTCTTCATTAATGATGTGGACACTGGAGTCAGGAGTGGACTGGCCAAGTTCGCCGATGACACCAAACTTTGGGGCAAAGCATCCATGCCAGAAGATAGGCGGGTGATCCAGGCTGACCTGGACAAGCTCAGCAAATGGGCAGACGAGAACCTGATGGTGTTTAACACTGAAAAATGCAAGGTTCTCCACCTTGGGAGGAAAAACCTGCAGCATCCTTATAGGTTTGGCAGTGCTATGCTGGTTAGCACTACAGAAGAAAGAGACTTGGAGGTCATCATTGACCACAAGATGAACATGAGCCTGCAATGCGATGCTGTGGCTAGGAAAGCGACCAAAACGCTGGCTTGCATCCATAGATGCTTCTCGAGCAAATCCCGGGACGTCATTCTCCCCTTGTACTCGGCCTTGGTGAGGCCGCAGCTGGAGTACTGCATCCAGTTTTGGGCTCCACAATTCAAAAAGGATGTGGAGAAGCTTGAGAGAGTCCAGAGGAGAGCCACGCGCATGATCAGAGGTCAGGAAAACAGATCTTACGATGACAGGCTGAGAGCCACGGGACTCTTTAGCCTGGAAAAGCGTAGGCTCAGGGGTGATCTGTTGGCCACCTATAAGTTTATCAGGGATGACCACCAGGATCTGGGGGAACGTTTGTTCACCAGAGCGCCCCAAGGGATGACGAGGTCGAACGGTCACAAACTCCTGCAAGACCGTTTCAGGCTGGACATAAGGAAGAATTTCTTTATTGTCCGAGCCCCCAAGGTCTGGAACAGTCTGCTAGCGGAGGTGGTTCAAACACCTACATTGAACACCTTCAAGAGTAAATTGGATGCTTATCTTACTGGGATCCTATGACCCCAGCTGACTGGGCAGGGGGCTGGACTCGATGATCTCCCGAGGTCCCTTGCAGCCCTAATGTCTATGAAATAAATCTATGAAATAAATCTTGAAATTTAGTAAACTTGCCAGTAAACCTATACCCAGTTTTTAAAGACAGTAATTGAGGACTTTTAAAATCAATTTCCATACACTTGGCATTTTAATATGCTAAAAAAGCAGCTAGATGAAGTACTGGTATTAAATAAAATATGGACAGCAGGGTATGTGGGGGGAAGGCTGAAATATTCAGGGAGGTGCAGACACAAGAGATGAAGTGGCGGGGAGGGAGGAACAGTGAAAAATGTATATGCAGGGATTAGGAATAAGAAACAGAAGCACAGAGATAAAAGAATACAAAATACAGGGAAATGAGAAGAAAGGGAACTAAATGCTGTCAGATATAACTGTGCTTCAGATTTTGACATTTTGTGCCGGGATGTTGTAGCATTTTAAAAGTGAATTAAAAGTCACAAAAGCATAGTTGAGAGTATGAGATAGTGAGAAGGCCCAATCACAGGGAAAGAATGTAATACAGGAGGATTGGTCATGTATTAGGGG